>NC_139524.1:11575638-11728465 GCF_947247035.1 Vipera ursinii | reverse complement strand
AACCATCATCAATACAAACCAGTGGCCAAACATCCGAATTTTGATCACGTGACCAGGGTGAGGCTGCAAAGGTTGTAAGTGTGAAAAAAGAGTCATCAGTCCCTTTTTCCAATGCTGTTGAAGAGTACTGAGCAGTAACTAGGACTACTTGTAGTGTGGCTTTTTGCAACTGACAATGGAATATTTTTTTTAAGTGCCATCCACGATTTTTTTGCTATAGCGATCAGTGTGCTGGTCATGACTGGTGCCACCACAGCTGATTTATGCCATCAGCTTCCAACACTGATTTTCAGATCTTGATGCTTTGTGTTCTTCTCCATTTCTGTGTCTTCTGTTCTACTATTTCCTGTTACAGATTAGATGAACTGGCTGCTCTTGAAAAAACTGCTAAGTAAAGGGAGACTTGACTTACCGTAGTCCTTGGATAAGAAGCCACCAGAAAAATCTTTATTTTGTAGGCTAGATTTGAAAGTTAAAAGAATGCCAGAAAGCAAAAGAAAATGACATTTGCATATAGCCACCAAGATTCAAGCTCAGTTTGAAAAATCTCTCCTCTTCCTCTTCCTCTTCCTCTTCCTCTTCCTCTTCCTCTTCCTCCTCCTCCTCCTCTTGAAAAAAAAAACTTTCTTTTGGTGGTCCCAAAGGTGCTTTTTCAAGAGGCAACTGGACTTTCTGGTTTTTCTTTGAAGACATTTCACTTCTCATCCAAGGAAGCTTCTTCAGCTCTTTCTTTTGATTTAAGACTAACAGATCATTTAAGAAAAACAGCAGTATTATCAAATACAGGACAGTTGATCACATAACAGGAAGTTGAGTTGGGATGGAAGGTTGAGCCTGCAGGACTTTGGTGGCTTCAGACTTTGCCCTCCTGGATAAAAGGAACAAATGGAAAGCTGTCTCTTTTTGAATAAATCATAACGTTCTACTGCCTTTAAGCTTAGGAAAGCTCGTTTTTACTACAGTTAAGTAAAATCAGATCAACCCATGTTTTGAGGACCAGTTGTGTTTGCTAATCACAGTTAAGTGCACCATCAGGGTAGCTTCTTTAAAAGTGAAACATTTCAAATGATGAGAAAAGAGGAATGGCCTTCACCTGACATGACCTCACCCATCACAAGACCCTCACTTGGCACACCCACACCTGACCTATCACAAGACGACTGACCACACAAAGCCCTTCTCAGCAGAAGAACACTGACTCTGACATCGCCTAAACTCCGCTGAAGATTTAGAGAACGAATCTCCATCCTCAAAAAGGAATGAGGACATAAAAACTTGAGCCAAAACAAATTTCCAAATTATGGAAATCTGAGTAGCTATTAGAGGATTTTTTTTAAAGGACTCAAAGCATGTACATTCAGTTTGCCAATTCTTTCAATGAGTTCTATGGGATTTTGTCTATTAAGACAATTAAAGGCTATTTTGAATCTTTTCCTGGTCATCTATTCTCTGTGCTTGAAGGTGAAACAGTTCTATGTCCCCTCCTTCCTCCATGGATGATTTAAAAGTCCGATTCTCACATAATACGAAATAGTAGTGTTTCTTGCTCAGTGTAATGTCTGAAGCCGTGCTTTGGATTTAGCATAAAGTGTCCGATTTATTTATTTTTTAAACGTTCCTTGCAGCTAAGCACACTATCATTGGCCCCAATCTAGTTCTTGGGCAGCCGATGAAAACTATTTAAAACAAAGGCTACAGGCCCTGCTGTTCAAACTGAGGTGCACATTCAGAGTGGAATGTCAGCAGAAACTAGGAGGAAACACACTTCAATCTTCAATCCATAATCATTAGAGAAGTGCATTTGCGCAGATGTCTTACTGATCTATTGTAGCCCTTATTATCATTATTATTATTTGTACTTTTCTCAGTCCCCATCAGATCAGGTGGAGGCCCCATGGATTGCACCTTTTCAAAGGCCTGCTAGCGACCTGATTAACACCTTATTAGAACAGCAAGGGGGCTTTTCAGATTGGAACATCTGGTGTACAAGCCTCCGGCTGCTGGTTTAAGGCAGGGACCCTCTGCTCCAGCCACATGCTGGGATCAAGGTAAGGGAGCAATTAGTAAGTGCTGGTCTTGTAAGGAAGGAGCCTGTTCCACGGACATTGACTATAAGCCTGCAAAAGCTAAAAAAAATCAGCACGGGGAGAGATAAGGGCAGCTCAAAAGAGGGAGAAAGAAAGGATCTCCAATCATCTTTTCTAAGAAACATGTATGATATTGAATTCGGGGACCTCAGAGCTCTGAGAATCTGCTACCAACCCTAGAAGCAGCGCTGTTCCTAACTGTCTGGGTGTACGTGTAGAGAGAGAGTCAACTAGATCCGGAAGGATTAATTCAGTTTGAAGCCAAAGAGCTCTTTGATTTGGCTTCTTAAATCACTGAACTAAATAAATTCAGATTCCATTTGGATTATTTTTTTTCTTGCTGGCGCACCGACTGTGACACAGATTCAAGGCCGTTTAATTAGATTTAACCGTTTCACTGAGAAATTGTTCATTAGTTCAGTGGAACTGATTTCAAACTGAATCTTGAAGGCTAGATCAGAATCTAGCGCCCAGCGCCACTTTACTGGTGAGATGAGCGGTATATAAATTTAATAAATAAATAATACTGAGTGCTGAATATTTATGCATTCCTAATAGCTGATCACCCAACTCTATGTCTACTAATTTATATGATCAATTTGTGTCTTTTTATGACGTCCAACTGCCTTGTTTCGCTAAATGGTAGGACCAGCCAGGGAAGTGGAATAGATGTGTGTGTGTTTGTGTGTGTGTTGTTTATGGATGGATGGATGTGTGGCTGGCATCCTGAACAGCAGGGAGATCTACAATGCAATATTTTTGTAACAGATGACCTCTGAGTGTCAGAAACAAAGCAGGTAGCAGGAGAGAAACTAAGAACTAGCTTTCAAGTCCTTTGTGGTGGGCCAAGAAACACAGGGAAAAAAGAATTCGGGAATGTTCTTTATTGATATATACATATATATAGAGAGAGGTTTTTTAGGATTAGGAATATGGTGGGGTTGGGGTCGGGATTGGGATTAGGGTTAGAGTTAGGCTTTTTTTAAAATAACATTCTTAATATTTAGCAAACAGCATCTTGTCTGGGTTCATGTATTTAAAAAAAATGAGTAGTAGTTAATTATCATAAGCAATATGTTAATTAATCGCTCGATAGTCTTCTTACTAACATACATTCAATGTTACACATCACAAGGAATCTTCTTGATTGTAATCAGCAAAAGTTTGAAAGCCTGTTCAAGTTTGTTTCTGTCCATCTTACACTAAACAAAATCATAACAAGTTTTTTTGGGGTGGGGGGGACTGGACTGGACTGGACAACCTCCTTATAACTGAACCTGAGGGAGGAGTCAAATGCATCATCAGTCTCAAGTCCCTTCCAGCCCACATGAGATCTAAATCCAGCCCACCTTGAATTCCGTTGATGTTTATCTACTGCCAATTTGCCTTAGCTGTTAGTAGTTCAGATTCTTGTAGAGAGCTTTAGCATACAATAAACCCTATATGAAGTGCCTGAACTCCTGATTTCCAGGGCTTGACATTAACAGCTCATTCCTTCCTTTTCCTCTTAACTTTCTCATACTTTCTCCAAGGTCAACTCTAAATCTTTTGCAGAACCTTTATTCCGTTCCACGGTTCACATCAGATTCATACTTGGTCTCTGAAATAGACCAGATTGATGGGTCTCTTATGCAGAGATGCAGAAGCCAGACTCCAGAGTGGTGATTACGGATCCTCAAAACCTCATAGTCTTTGCCCAAGTTTCCCCTACCCTGCCCATAACTTTTCATTTTTATGTGGTTACGAGATTAATAATTAAACACACAGAAGATATTAGCGATGAACCGCATAGAAGCAGCCACCATGCAATATGCTTAACCTGGTCCCTGGAGGGAAAAAAAATTGTACAGGGCACCGAACCACAATTAAATGTAACTTTCTTATTTTCACGTTTGGCACACAATCCAAGCTTAGGAGAAGCAGCTGCTGGGTATTCTACTGACCTGATTAAGACAGGTAGTAATTATGGATTCAAACACCCGGTTTGGGGTTTCTCTCCAAATTCCTTTCCCATGCTTGCAATCTGGGATTCTATGAAATCACCCCATTCATTCATCTAATTTACACTAAAGTGAAATTAAATTCAGGTTTGTGTGTGTGTGTGTGTGTGTGTGTGTTGGCCCTGCCTACTTTGGGGAGCGTGTCTTCCAAAGGTGGCAGGTGTGGCCTTGGCCTGCCTCAAAGGGATAGGACCTTGGTGATGTTTCTGCTCAACCACATGGCCTCTTCAACTTGTCCTCCCAACCTACTTGTCCAGGATTGCTTTGAGAGGGGAATGAAAGGCCTTGGCAGGAGCTTCTCCCCCAGATGCTTTCCTTTCCCACGCCTGCCTCTGCATTGTGTGATTTCCAGTGCCCCCCTCTGCTCCTTTCCCCATTCTCCTTCCACCCGTATCCCCTCCCTCTCCACCATCCCTACAGTGATGTCATCATAATCCCAGGTCCTGGGAATGTACATTGTTAGTTGGGCAAATAGAGAAATCCCCACTCAAGCATTGCAGCGGAGGGCAGAAGGGGATCAGCGAGGAGGGAGGGACACATACAAGAAGACACACACAGACACACACACACAGAGAGAGAGAGAGAGAGAGAGAGCAATGGGACAGCATGAACTGAGTGTCACACACTTTCTGTGACTTGACTGATGAATTTGGTACTAAATAAATAATGGGAAAGCCAGCCGAGCAGAGCTCACAGTTGGTCACAGTGAAGTGGAGAAAGAAAAGATGCAGCTGGCAATTCTCCTTCTTCGCTCTTCAAATATTATGCCATATTATGTCTTGGGGTGGGGGAAAAAAAGAGAGCAAACTCTGATAATATGAACCAAAGCAATGGAGATCCAAAATAATAACAATATGTTGTGTTGTTGTTTTCTTTACTGAAATACCCTAAAATAATGATCACCGGTCTCCCAGCCAACCAGATCAAGAGCCCCAGATTTGTAAAGGATAATAGGTAATTACTATCAATCATAAATAACTAATTACATTTGCATAAGCAGGAAAAGCCCCTCTCTCTGCAATAAAGTTATCATCCAAATCTAAACCTTGAGGTTGACACCACAATGTTACTTTCATCCCTAAAGTATTCCTTCATTATTATGAGTTTTATAAAAATGACCCCTTTTTACACCAGCCTTTGCCATTTTTAGGACGTATTATCTGGCTCCTGTTCCCTTCCTCAGGGTTATCCTAGACCGGGGTAGGCAACCTTGGCTCTTTTATGACTCGTGGACTTCAGTATAAAAGAGCCTAGGTTGCCTACCTCTGCCCTAGACCAACTTACAATACCAAAAGGTACCTGGGTCTTAGAACATAGAACATGGATTAATAGAGCTGGAAGGGACCTTGGAGGTCTTCTAGTCCATCCCCTGTTTAAGCAGGAGACCCTACACCCATTTCAGGCAAATGGTTGTCCAGTCTCTTTTTGAAAGCCTCCAAGTGATGGAGCACCCACAACTTCTGAAGAGAAGCCATTCCACTGGTTAATGTCGGCTGGTGGCCCCCAGGGGGAGGGCCTTCTCTGTGGGCGCCCCGGACTTATGGAATCAGTTGCCGGTTGAGCTCTGGACGGCGCCTGACCTTCGCTCCTTCCGACGCGATCTGAAGACCTATTTATTTGAACAAGCCGGCCTGGCCTGATGGGGGATGTGTTGGGGTTTTTACTGCGGGTTTTTTATACTATTATTTATTGTTTTAGCTCGGGCTCTTATTTAATTCTCTTTTAACTTTCATGCCTTCATGCCCAGAAGAGATCTAAGTCCAGCCCACCTTGAATTCCTTTCTATTCTTAACTCCTGCTAATCTCCCTTGACTGTTAGTAGTTCAGATTGTTGTAGAGACCTTAAGCTTACAATAAATCTTTATAGCCATGTGAACTGCCTGGATTTCCTTGGTGCTTGAAAATTATCCTTGAAAATTCACAGGTCTCTAAAAATTGCGGTGAAGTTCACCAATCTCTCTCTCTCTCTCTCTCTCTCTCTCTCTCTCTCTCTCTCTCTCTCTCTCTTTTCTCTCTCTCTCTCTCTCTCTCCTGTCCCCTGCACAGAGACAGAGAGACAGAGAAAGACAGAGAGACACAGAGAGAGAGAGACAGAGACAGACAGAGACAGACAAAGAGAGAGAGAGAGAGAGAGAGAGAGAGAGAGAGAGAGAGAAGAGCTGTCATATGGTTGTATGCATAAAATGAACTACAGTACATTTCTCTTTGTACCATCTTGAATTTTCAGCAGAAAAAAGAGACGGGAGACTTCATTGAAGGATGTAGTTGCAATCCTTACTCTAATTCTGTATTTTCCAACTAGATGTTCTAGAGAAAACTGACAGCTCAGGGTCTTATCAGGTCAGAGGAGGTTGTTTTTTCTCCACCTAGCTCATTATTTTGTCTTTGGATACATACTAGAAGAAATCTCAACAAATGATGACATATGCACAGACTTTCCCACCCAGAAATGGTACACTTCAGGGCAGAAATGCAGAACGGCAAAAGACAGAGACTTTACCTAGCCAGAACAATGGGATTTCGACATAGCTGTACAATATTCATTTTAAAAGACTTTTTTTTAATGTGTATTCATGGGAAGGCAGGAACCTTCCTTCTGCTGGTCAGCTTTTCTGTTCTTCGCAATATGGAACATGACAAGGTATTTTTCAGTGCTATTTTTGTATGTTCTATCACAGCCTATATTTAAAGCGGCACTTAAACCTGCCAAATGGTGCAGCATTTTTTAAATGGTTGTCAGATCAGCTCCCTTCCCTCCCACGTACGGTACATTGCTGACATGGTTCGGAGGGGCGACATGGAAGAAGCTGGAAAAATGTCCTCATTTATCGGACCCAATCAGGAAGGATATCCAGGGTGACATCAAGGAAGAAGAAGAGAATCAAAGGGTTGTTTACTCCAGTCTTCCTTAGGGAAAAGGATCACTTCGTTGCTTTTTAGAATGTAAAATCAAGGTGCTAAGCTGGGGTGCATAGCTTACATTATCTGATAGGCTTCATGAGGCTCATTCCAAGACACGAGTGTTCTGTACCAGCCTGCTACCGGCCTTGCAGAAAAGGCAACCCCTTTACAGACGGCAAAAGGCTGGAATACGTCTGCCAAATTTATTACAAAAACAAACAAAACATGAAACAAGATACCGGAGCTTTGAAACACTATCGGAGCGGTTGCTTTCAGCAAACCAGCCCTCCCCCAAACATTCCCTTTATAAAGAGTTCAGGGCGTGGCCTCTCTTTGCCTCCTTCCGAGAAGCCCCACAGCCTTCCTCTGCTTGCTCCTACTTGACTGCCTCCTGCGTCGGGCGTCCTTGAACAGGGCCAGCTGTGGGTCATCTTCATCCACACTGTCAGGCTCACACAGCTGGGTCTCCACCAGGTAGGAGGGGCCTGGCTGGGGGCTCTGCGGAGCCTCAAAGCCATCATCAGCAAGTTCTTCAACACCCCCCTCCTCCCCCTCATCTGAGTCATCCGACCCAACTGCTGAACCCACAGGCTGACCCTGAATCACAACGAGGGGCCACGTTCCAAAATATTCTGGATGGTCGTGAAATTTTTAAGAAATCCCGGCCAGTCTAAAGTCATTCATTTTCCTTTTTAGCCAGCCAAATCCCCCAAAGGGGTAAAATTTGCCCCATCCCTTTCAAACAAAGGACCATGGGGACCACAAAAGAGATGCTGATGGATGCCTTGATGTTATGACCTGCACTATTTACTCTAAGGCTAAGCAGACTGCAGTGATTTCTCAATGAAAAAATGGAGTCAAAATCTCTTCTCTCTTATTCCTAAAGGCTACACATTGGCCATGATCATCATAGTCATCAGTCCAAACTGGATGTGCTGTCCTTCTCTCTCTCTCTCCCTCCCTCTCTCTCTCTCTCTCTCTCTCTCTCTCTCTCACACACACACACACACACACACACACACACACACACACACAAAACTGTGGTTTAGTGGGTTTATTAATATTCCCCCACAACTCCCTTCACCAAAAACCCAGAACTGTCCCAATTAAATCCAGCCACAAGCAGACCAATGCTAGTCCACAGAACAATGGCCAATGAAGCCAAAGGGCACTTGAAAGTTTCCCAATCAAAATAAACCAACCAGGCAAAAATTAAATCCACAATACAAGAGGGTTCACAAGGGAAGAAAAGTCCAGAGTTCACAAGGCACCATCCAAGTCAAGGCACAGTGTCAGTCCAAGACAAGGCAAGAATGACAATGACCAGAAAACACACAGCTAGGAAATGAACACATTCCATCTGTCTGCTGTGCTAAATAGCCAGCTTCCAGTGCAGCCCATCAAGAAGGGTGAGGCTGCCTCCTCACAAATAATCTGGCTGACCTCTGCTCCTGCCTTTTCTATGCCCTATGTGTTTTTGAATCAGGTGCAGAAGGCAGTTCCTCACCACTGACTGGCTGCAGTGGCATGCTTTCCCCCCACCTGAAACCTCAGGGCTATCCTGCTGCAGCTGTGCTTCAGCCAAATCCCTCTAAGAAGGCTACTTGGAGCCACTGACCAACTCCCCTCCAGATATGCCTGGAACTGGTTCATCTTCCTCTGAGCTGACATCTAGAGAGGTATCTGAGGAAGTGTCCAGGAGACTCATCACACTGGATAATATTCTGAATATGAATAAGCTGTGCCATATCAGGCAGAGCCAACAAAGCTGAGATGTGAAAATCTGCATAGTCACTAGGTGGCAACAAAGAAGAGCAGAAAAATGGGCTCATGCCTGCCATCTATTGAGCCACATGGACTTGGACTACCAGGCCTGTGACCTCAACCTACTCCTATGTCAACTTGCTATCCACGCATTTGAAGTTCTCCAATCTCTCAGAGTTTCACTGGAGTATTCTAACACTGACCTGTGATTAAAAAAAGCATCTATATGGCCACTGGTTTGTTGGTATCTGTTATTCCTTTGATATTTAGGAGAAAGGAAGTAGCTCTGTCTGTTTTGGGAAAGCTCTGAGTGCCGTTCAGTAGCTTAGTCATTTTTCATTATTTAGCAATTGCAGCAACTGGCCGCAAGTCTCCAGGGTTGGTTAGATCAAGGTAGTATGGAGTGGAACAAATTATTTCTGAGATGTGGGAATTATTTTGATGTGGCTTATTTGCCATTTTGGCAGCTGCACCAAACTGCTCCTGTTCACATCAGCAACAATTCCCAAACCCTTTGTTACAAAAAGGCTATTGCCAAGCCAGCTCACATTGACCAAACACCACACAAGACAAAAAACAGAATTGTACACACAAACACTGCCTTTTCCTTCCACATCCTCAAGAGGATATATTTTCCCACATTGAATCTCACTCTGATCCTGTAGCAGTCCTTAGGCAGGAGGTAAAATCGAGGAGGGGGTGGGTTTCCCCTCTTCCAGGGCTGTATGGAAAAAAAACCAGCCCTTTGTTGCCAGAAATCTTACAAACATCGGTGCCCATGGCAGGTGCTGAGAATGTTACAAGCAGTCCAAGGGGGAGCTGGACTCGGTGAGAAACTCTTTCTTGCCAGTGTGTTTGTGGTGGCTCAAAGCCAGTGAACACAATGAAGTCTTTCTTGGATCATCTTTGGTCCTCTATCCTAAAGGCCTGGAATCAACCCCCCCACCTTCCCCAAAGCTTCCTGCCCTAAAGACAAGACAGAGTCCCCTCTTTCTCCGGTGCCTCTTTGCCAAAACTCTGTGGTTTCGCTAGAGAGGCTGGGAGCGAGAGCGAGAGAGGCTTTAGAAAGAACTGGAATGTTTATTAAGCAATGACCAAAGAGACTCACTGCCCTGGAGACTCACTTTGCTTGAGAAGCAGAGAGATGCCAACTAACTGCACATGACATTTCTTGAATATAGTTCTTCCTCTTTTTCTTTCAGTCCCCCTAAAATGGCTTCCAAGTAACTCGCTGAGTTCCAACTCCCTGCAAAAGATCAAACCTAGAATAAAATATTCTTCGGAAGGATCTTCATTTGTTCCTTGGGGCCATTTGCCAACTCCTATTCTTTTTGGCATGTTTTAATGCACCCCATTTGATTATTGAAGACCCCTGCTCTTGACCAGGCTTCTGGGAATGAAGGCAAAGTAGGACATGACATGAACAGGAATATGATCCTTTTGAGTAGCCTCCAGCATCGGGGATATGTCCTCCACTGGTGAAACGAGTGGTTTGTGAAGTCCAGCTAAGATCATGGAACAGCCGATTATAAATAAGTAAATTATAAATAAGTAAAGTAAATAAATAAATAAATTATAAACAAATGGAAAATGAAATCTCACTGCCTGCACAAACCATTCCCCACTGTTCCTCTAGAGAACCTGGGTGGAAGAGGAAATATTTAGCTTTTACACAATATCCAGAATAGGGTATATTAAAAAAAAATAACATATGGGAAATTCAAATATCTACCCACTGGTCAGCACTGGGGAAATCAGGAGATTCAGTCAGTTCAAATGAATAATAAAAGATTTATTGCAAGCGTAAGCTCTGAATTACTAAGGGTCAAGGAGAAATAGTAGACGTTAAGAAAGGCACTCCAGGTGGGTTGGACTTAAACCTCTTGTGAATGTACAGGGACTCGTGACCAATGAGACACGTTTGACCCCTCCCTTGGGCTCAGCCTGGTCATCACCTACACCTGCTTAAGACATCACGTTTCCATTCTTAATGTCCCACAAATTATGGAAACGTTCTTAGAGGTGACTTTCTGACCAATGACACGTTTGACCCCTCCCTTGGGCTCAGCCTGGTCATCACCTACACCTACTTAAGACATCACGTTTCCATTCTTAATGTCCCACGAATTATGGAAACGTTCTTAGAGGAGAGATAACATTCAGGTGGCCCTCAGCTCAAGGGTGCTGAAGCATGGCTGCCAGCAGCCAGGGAAGAGCAGCATATTCTCCCATACAGAGAAGGCTTCTGCAGTGACATTTCAATGGAGAAGAGCATCACACCTGAATGATGATGATGTGAATTGCAACGAGAGACAACTAAGTGATCATTAGCCGTTCCAACAGAAGAGAATATTTGCAGCTCAGGGTTGAAGTATGGATTCCTCCGTCCCGTGTCATCATCGTGATGAAGTGTGGATGATGCTACCTAGTTGGGTCCTAAAATGTCTGCAACCAAACAACCAAGCTCAAATTGCACAATTAGAAAGTTGTAGCATGCGTGTATGGTTTGGTCCCAGTTCATTTTCTTCCCGGTCTTGTTTTTTTTTTTGTGTGTGTTTTTTTTAAAATCAGTTCCTAGTTGTATCTTCTTGGGATGGGGGTATAAAAGAAAATCTGTTT
Organism: Vipera ursinii; assembly: GCF_947247035.1. Taxonomy (NCBI): domain Eukaryota; kingdom Metazoa; phylum Chordata; class Lepidosauria; order Squamata; family Viperidae; genus Vipera; species Vipera ursinii. The sequence goes on along the minus strand of NC_139524.1, from coordinate 11,717,094 downwards.
TCATTCATCTCACCCCAGCAAATTATCTGCAAACCCAGGTCTTGAATTCAGGACAATCTTGCTAACTTTCCTTGCTTGTACGTTCTCTTTTTCTTTAGAGACACTAACATCAAGTGAACAAACTGGACTTCAATCTGGGCTGTCAGCCAGTTAAAAAGCATGTAGCTGATTAATCAGTTGCTTTGGAAGTACTTAACTGGCTCATTAAATGATTGCATTGAAATGGAATTTACACAATGGAGCCAAAACATAGGTGTCTTTTGGAGTTGAGTTAGTATGTCCTTATAGTATCAGCACAAGTTCCCAAGCATATTGCAACAATATGCCAGACCATGTGTCTTCAAAATTAAGCAAAAAATAGTTCTACAAGTCCTCACCCTGGACCTGTTTATCACTGAATAACAGAATCAACATTTTAAATGAATAGATAAATGCATAGATCATAAAAATGTATGCATCTTTACAATGCCTTCCTACCTTTATTTAAAATTGCTTGGGCCAATTAATCTTGCAAAGTTTAGTTAAGTATTCACGTCAAAACTGCAGTTCTAATTTCAGCCTCTCCAAAATATCTACAAAATCACAGGTCCTAGCAAAACTGGAACTTGAGCTGCTCATCTTTGCTAATCTAAAACGTACATGTAGTTTCTCTCTGTATGTGTCTGTATCCTTGCAATATCTATTGTAACCTATTGACTTGATTCACTCAACACACTAAGCCATGCCCTACATAACTCTAACTGATTAAACCATGATTGGCTGCATTTGTGGATCATATTGAGCCTTCAGCTAACATTGACAGAATCCAGCGGATGGGTTTGTGAGGTCAAAACCCAAACTGATCTCGTGCATAGCTTCGTGCTGTCTAAAGCTTCATCATGACTGCGTGGTATTTATATAAAGGCTGCCAAATGCCAGGGAATTAGCTATTTCTGAAGCTATTTCTATTGTTTAAGAATTTGACTCGAACATAAATGTCTAGCAGAAGCCACTATGACCCTCCACATGTAACGGGGAGAGTTTATATGTGATGACGACATGAGCTACATCAAATCACTTGCCATCCAAAGATACCTCGTGTATTCCATGTCCCTGGGTTATAAAATAATAGTAAAGGTTTTCCAGTTAATCCCCCGGCAGCCTGTAAGCTGACTTCTATAGCTTCGACCTCATTTCATCATCATTGAATTCATTGGCCAAAGACTGATTTGTCCCTTTGTCTTCTGGAGGGAGGTTTTAGGAAGCCAAATCCTCCCAGATCTAGTGGGGGCTGTGCTAAGTTCCCACGCCCTTCTTACAGCATGAGGCTGATTTATTTCAATCTCCTCTTGGCTCCTAGAGGAATTTGTCTGTCTGCTTCTATTCTCTCTTCCCAAACGTGGAAGAACGGAATTATTAAATTTTCAGCTCCCTGTTTAACCCTTTTCCCCCACCCATCTTTATTTTTTTGCTTTTAATTTTTTTTTTGCTGGTTTCCTCTTCGTTTTTTCCCCCCCCAGCACACTGGTGTGTGTGTGTGTGTGTGTGTGTCTGTGTGAGTTTCATTTTGCTTTCCGCAGTTGTTCTTCCGCCTTCCTCTATTTTTTTTCTTTTTTGCACTTGATTTATTATTTCTTTCATCCTTCCAAATCTTGTCTCTTTGCTGTTATCGTATTTCTTATCACACATTAGTTTCATTTCGGTTTTTTTAAAAAAAACTACAAATTTTTACTTGAAGAGAAATGCATGCTTTGTGGGCGTCGACCCAGATACAGTTCCACAAAGCCTTGGGGTGATCTTCAAGACTCCTCTCAAACGTTATTCCCAAATTGGAAACGTGCTTGAGTCAAAAAGTAGAGGGGGATAATAATAACAATTGTAATTCATTAATTTTAGCAGGATTGAGATGCACATTAAATTCATATTTTGTTATGAAATGCTATACTGGATAAATTCCATGATGCTAGAGATTATTACAAATCTACCTAACATTCATTTTGAATTACACTAATGGAAAGTGAAGTAATTCAGGAACAATTTACATTTTTTTAAAAAAAAAAAGAGAGAGAGATTTTCTGAGATCTGAATCCAGAATTCTGCCAGTTTATTAGGTCAGCCTCTTAATAGCATCCTCTGATTTTGAAATACTGGCATTAAAAAAAAGAAATAAAGATAAATGTAAGATTTATTTGTGTATAATGCAATATTATTTTTTCTCTCTCTCTAAAGTAAGATGAACATTTGTATCTCCTTTCTAAATATAAATTAAGCTGATCGTGGGGGGGGGGTTTGTAACCATTTAAATAATTTTACATGTATCACCAAAAACCTGCATAAAAATATCATTCAGGTAATTGTGCTGAATTGTTTCTAAATGATAGCATGATAAGGGATTATAATTTAGAATACAGTTCAAATTAATACATTAATTGAAATGCTATTTTATGTTGCCTTTTCATTGACCAGGAAAAAGTGCGTTAGGTTCACTACTATTTCCTAAACAACATTTTTATTTTGGTTTGTTGGTGGTTGTTGTTTTTTACTCTTCGAGTATCTTCCCAATAATCAAGACATTCTGAGAATTGCGACATAATGTAGGCTGTGGAAAGGTGGGATTCTTTAAGCCAATTTGTATGGGAAGAACGATGGCTGTTAACTCCAGTCTGCTTGATTCTGACATGCTGAATAGACACAGAGATACCATTTGATAAAAATGACATATAATTGGTCTAAGTACTTTTAATCCATGATTAACAGAGCAGGCTTCTTTTAAAAAACACCTTAAAACTATTTTTTCTTCCTTTGACTTACAATAACATAATTCCAAATCTCTTCAATATTTCATGATGAGTGATTTGTGAAATTTTAATAAAGAACAATGAATATCATTGCTAATATATTCCTATAGCCAATCCTCCCACTCTTTCTCTGGATGCATAAGTATGTTTGTTTATTTTTTGTGTGTGTGTACATACATACATACATATATACATACACACACAAAAAACCATACATACATAATTTTAATCCTTGACTGTGGAGATTTTATGAAGACAATTGCTTTAAATTTAGGAATAGAAGGCAGAAAGACAGGTGGTGGATTGGGATCTGTCTGTAAATGTCTGAATGATACACAAGCTTTTGTGTCTCCTTAGTTTCTCCCAATTGTTTAATCCTAGCAACAACTAATTAGCATGCTCTAATTAGTAATGGTTGGGAAAGAGAACCAGGAGTGAATTTGTGTGTGTTTCTACATACGTGTGAAAACACTGTACATTCAGACTAATTGACATCTGGCTATAGTTGTGGACCTTCCATTTCTGATAAAAAGCAAAGCAGATTTAGGAAATTTGACACCTGACTCCGATTTCCACCTCTCTCTCTCTCTCTCTCTCTCCAAATAACACTTATATTAGAGCATTTAGTTCAATCATCTCTGGCTTTCAATGTGTCCAACTCTGTTCTTGAAATTCTTTTATATACAGAAATTCGGATATAGAACTCAAGATGTTTCTTAGCAGCAGTTTTGACCTGTTTCTGAAAGATCTCCATATTGCTCATTAGGAAAATGAAAAGTCAGGATGAGTGAGTGTCGAGAATTAAATTATCTTCCTGCTGTTTCTTTGTTTTTCTTTTCTTTTCTTTTTTTTTTTGCTATCCCATTCTGCTAATGTTTTGAAGCATGTTTGGCCCTGAAATTAAAAGCTCAATCTTATTCCTGATGGGTGATCTTCTTTAACTGATCTAACCTAATCCTAATTCCTAATTTGCTCACCGAATTGCAAACAGATTATACACTTAGAGAAAGGATTTCTATTCTCCGCAGTATCTTCTCATTTTTCTGCAATTGCTTAGAATTTTGAGGCTATGTATTGCCATTATCTGGGACCTATAGCAAATATAAAGCCACTGTTTTCTTTGAATGATATCATGGGCCTTTTCTGATTGGTTCATATTAGCACATGAGCTTTGTTTGCAATATTAGATCTACATGGAATCGTTGTTTCCAAAATAGGATTAATAGTAAACTTTTAATTGGCAAAGGACATCCATAGGGATCAAATATATTTGTTTCCCATTCATTTTCACTCTGAAAACAATATATTTTTTCTATTTAATTCAGAAAACAAAGGGTTACAGTATCCGAGCTAGCAGAAAGATGATGTAGTTTTTTTCTGCTATATCTTGCAGAATATATATGCATATTATATATACCTCATAATAATTCTTGGTTTGGATAACATAAACATTAACATTCATTGGAACAATGCCAGGCTCATTATCCATCCCAGAATTTTAAACCAATCAGATTCAGTTTTCAATCAAGTAATGAAAATCTGGGGAACATACTTAAAAGATTAAATCTGTACTGGAGATGACAAAATAGTTTTGGATGGGTTGGGGGGGGCGGGCAAAACTGACTTTGATTTGGTTAAACCAGTTGTCCTCTCAAAGCGTGTAGGCCCAGTACAGAGAAGTGAATGCATCAGGAACCGCATTTGATTTCAAGTAATGAAAATAGAAGCTCAATTAAATTAAATTAATGAAACAAAGCAAATAGGACTATTCCCTGTGTACTGAATGAGCTTCCTCTTCTGGCACGTTACTAAAAGAAAGTCTCCTTTGAATTCAGCTTAACTCAAGAATTCAGGGACACAGCTTTGTGATTTTCCTGGCAACAGTGTGGGGGCAATTTGCTATTCCTTTTTTCCCCCAGTGTGGCACATTCAGCATCACAATTTGTCAAGGACTTCCGAGGCCATATCCTAGGCTTGGAAAAGCTGACGTGTTTGTGATTTTATGGCCTTAAGTTGTCGATGGCTGTTATAAAATTAGAAGAATGTTGGCCAAACAAGGCAGAAACAAATGCAAATGCACTGATAGATGATGGGAAAATAGAACTCTGTAATGCTGCATTCTATCAGCAACTCTCTGATGCCTCTAAAAATGGTTATCGGGCTCTCAAAAATTATCTCACTGAAATGAGGCAGTTAAAGGAGCATTGGGATCTATTTCTGATCAACTCTTGCTCCATATTGTTGGTTTCAACTAGTAGGAGTTCCTTTGGATTTCAGAAACGACTGACAGAATAAAAGAATAGCGGAAGGGACCTTGGAGGTCTTCTTGTCCAATCCCTTTCTCAAGTAGGCCTATAATATTTCAAACAAACGGTTGTCTAATCTCTTCTTGTCAGCTTCTTATTTCTAGGTTGGTTCTCTCCATGATTAGCATTCATCTTTTGCTTCTTGTTCTGCCTTCAGGTGCTTTGGAGAATAGTTTGACCCCCCTCTTCTTTGTGGTAGCCCCTCAAATATTGGAACACTGCTATGTCTATTAAACTAGACATACCCAATTCCTGCAACCATTCTTCATACGTTTCAACCACCAGTCCCCTAATCCTATTTGTGACTGGGCCTATTTGCTCTGTTACCCAACCCAAAATACTCCCCTACTGAAGCGTAGTCATCCAGTAATCATCTGAATGAGATACCCAGTTGAGAGCATCATGTTTTCTGCCAATCCATGCTGGCTGAAAATCAGAGTATGAATGTTCTTACTAAGGCTCTTTTTTCCTTCAAAGGCAGAATGCAGACATTCTTTTGTTGTTACTGTCCTTTTATTGCCATTATTATCAATTATTTCCTCTTATGTTAATGTGTTCCCATCTTGTTTTAGTCTATTATCATGTTCTTATTATTTTTAGTGTAAATTACTTCAGGGTTTTCCTAAGAAGAAATGACACAAAAGCTCCTTCGGTTTTGGTTTTTTTAAAACGATATTATTACTGTTTTAGAACTTCAGACCAACTGCTGATAGAACAAAACAAAGGACCAAAATGAGTAAATAAATATGGTATTCATAATATGCATTATTTATTTATGAACAAATGAGTGGCCTGTGGCTGTGGTCAGGAGGACATTGTCCTGAGACATAAGAAATTCAGGGTCAAGTCCCACCTCAATCATAAAAGCTCCCTGGATGATTTGGGGCCAGTAATTTTCTCTCAGTCCACCTACTTCATAGAATTATTGTGTTAGAAAATGTGGAGGAAAGGGAATGTTCTTGAGCTTCTAGAAAAGAAAGGGAATATAAAACCGATGACTAAATAAAATTATGATATGCTCCAAATATACCAATTATAAGTAAGCTGAATATTTGTAGTGAGTCATATTTGATTAACTGTTTTTTTCATTTATTAATCATAAACATAACATCGATCTGTTTTATCTTGGCAACAAGCCTTGATCTGACCATGATTCCACCATCCTCAGAGAAAATAACTCAGCTGAGCCGCTGAAGTTGTATCTGATGTTGGAAAGGAAGGCAGAGAGAAAATTTTGCAATCTGAAGATGCTATAGCCCCAGTCTTGAGTATCTTAATAAGGGACGTGGTGGCTCAGTGGGTTAGGACTCTGAGCTTGTCAATCGGAAGGTTGGCAGTTTGGCGGGTCGAATCCCAAGTGCCGTGTAACAGAGTGAGTGCCTGTTACTCGTCCCAGCTTCTGCCAACCTAGCAGTTTGAAAGCACATAAAAATGCAAGTAGAAAAATAGGGACCACTGCGGTGGGAAGGTAACAGCGTTCCATGTGCCTTTGGTGTCTAGTCATGCCGGCCACATGACCACGAAGACACCCTCGGACAAACGCTGGCTCTTCGGCTTTGAAACGGAGATGAGCACCGGCCCCTAGAGTTGGAAACGACTAGCACGCATGTGCGGGGGAACCTTTACCTTTACCTTTTTATAGCCCCAGTCTTGAGTATCTTAATAAGTTGTGACCTTGGGCCCACCTCTCTTTCACAGGTTGCCTTTACACAACTGCTAAACCCTAAGCAAAACACAATCATTATGTTCACAGAGCAAAGGAGACCCTAGTCAATCAATTATATTATGTCTTAATCTGATGGATAATGGCTGAATACTTTCTGAACCACCAGTTCTCTAATTCCAGGTTAGTTTAGCCTAACATATAGTCAGGGCTTTTTTGTCATAGAACGCTCAGAACGGAGTTCCGGCACCTTTTTTGGATGGAACCTTGTAGGGTAGGCAAGGCGGGTTGTATGACATGTGTGAGTTCCGGCACCTTTTTCTTTTACAAAAAAAGCACTGCATATAGTGCAAGCCTTAGTCTAGTGATAAAAAAAAAATGTGTTCCTAGTACATTCTAGGCAGAAAAAGTGAGACATTGAGATAACAAAAAATTCTTTTTTAAAACAAAACAAAACCCTGAGTTCAAAAAGGATTAATTCCTGTCAAGATACCTAGATATTTGGATATTTAGGATATTCCGAAAATTGGGCATAGAACTAAATGAAAAACAAAGCAATGCGATAAGGTGGAGTGTGAGTGTGAATGGAGGTATGATTGATGCCTCCTAACAATAAAATTATCCCACTTCACCTTCTCTTACTTATTTTCCTTTTGTGAAGGAACTAAGGTCTACAGCAGATCTATCAAAATTGCTTTCCTTATTTAAGAGAAGGGACTCTTTCGTTCTTTCCCTCTTCCTGATCTACTCCCCCCCCCATGGAGTCTTCCTTTTCTCTGGCATGAAGAGGCATGCAGTGTGTTAAAAAACAAACTTGAATTTGGGTACACAAAGGCCTTCTGTTTATTGAGAGCTCCTGAGTTTCCACCCCCCCTTCCTCCTCCTCCTCCTCCTCCTCCTCTTTCCATTTTGCACTGAGAAAAGATTGTGCCATTTATTTGTTTACCTCGTGCATTAAGGGACGCAAACTCTGCCTGGTCATGAGCTACCAGATTGGAGGAAGAGAACACAAAAAACCAGCGCATTAAAATTCCGAGGCAGCTCCCAACAAAGTCCCTCTGTTCTGTGAAAGATGGCTAGGAACGCCAACAACTAGCGCTGTGACAGGCAGCCCAGCCGGGACAAACAAAGAACTCATTGTGTCAACTCTCCCTGCCATCCAGAGAGGGAAACCTTTGCAATCACCAGCCATGATAATCGTGGTTGCGTATACCAGCTGGCACCTCTACATAGGCGCACACTGACCTGTCGCGGCATGAGAAAAATGAGGCTGGTAACATGGCATAGGGTGGTGAGCATGGGCTTCTTCTTCTTCTTCTTCTTCTTCTTCTTCTTCTTCTTCTTCTTCTTCTTCTTCTTCTTTCTTTTTCTTTTTCTTTTTCTTTTTCTTCTTCTTTTTCTTCTTCTTCTTCTTCTTCTCCTCCTCCTCCTCCTCCTCCTCCTCCTCCTCCTCTTCTTCTTCTTCTTCTTCTTCTTCTTCTTCTTCTTCTTCTTCTTCTTCTTCTTCTTCTTCTTCTTCTTCTTCTTCTTCTTCTTCTCCTCCTCCTCCTCCTCCTCCTCCTCCTCCTCTTCTTCTTCTTCTTCTTTCTTCTTCTTCTTCTTCTTCTTCTTCTTCTTCTTCTTCTTCTTCTTCTTCTTCTTCTTCTTCTTCTTCTTCTTCTTCTTCTTCTTCTTCATGAATGAAAAGCTGTGAATGGTTGTCATGCAACATAGCCACCCCCAACATCAGAGGGGCAAACAGACATCCACCAGTACTGGGCACATCTCAACTGTTCTAGCTTCTGGGAAAGTTCTCTGCCTCTTATAGAAATGCACATGGTGATAATATTCATGGATGGGTTGACAAGTTCCCAAGGTTCTGTGGGATGGAAGCTGAAATGTAAACATCTTGTATTATTCATCCAGTCAAAAAGCCATCAGGCTAAAAACTGGGAGAAGGTGAGTTCTAGTCCCACCTTAGGCACAAAACCAACTGGGTGGACCTCAGGCTAGTTGCTTACTCTCAGCCCCAGGAAGGAGGAGGCCGTGGCAAGCCACTTCTAAAAATCTTCCCATGAAAACCAAAGGGATTTGCTCAGACAGTCCTCAGGACTCAAAAATTGACTTGAAGTGGCCAAAATAATAATTATAACAACAGATAATAACAATAATACCTTTAACGAACAGCATTGGCATTGACAAAAAAACCCCTCAGTCAATTGCAAAAGGCAGCATTACTTGGAACAGCTTACATCCTGCAAGGATACCTTTATCACCGTCAGACAACAACATCTGCCTATCCCAGGGAAGGAATTGATAGGTGGATAAAAATGCCAAACCCAACATAAACATCTGGCTAATTGTGTGAGACCAAACCATAATAATATCCCCTATTTGTTTTACAGAATTATTTATTGAAACTATTCATCCCACTCTTCTGTTTACAAAACGGCTGCTCACGGTATAATAAGGGATGCTTTTCAACGGAAGAATTGAAGTAGAAGGATAAGTAAGAGTACAGCAGGTTAAGATTCAGGCTGAAACATCCCCGTCCCGCCCCACAAAAATAAACAGATGGAAAGGTTTCAAAAACACAACCACCCTAACACAGCTTTGTTGCAGGAAAAGGAACCAGTACTCCAGGCTGTGCTTGAAAGTTGTCTGGTGGGTGCAGCTGGATGATCTCCCGTGATCTCTTTCAGTCCCTGATTGTTGACTTCATATCAGGAGAGCCCATGTTCATTTATGGGAGCAAAAAATAAAAATCAGAGTATATATTTCATAAAATTGGTTAGAAAAGGTGTTGTCAGATTCCTTTGGATTCTTATTGTGATTGATTTTTTTTAAAAAAAGTCAATGTAGCTTTCCCAAAATATATCAAGTCTGTTTCAGACTTGCCAAAATACTGGAATAACAGCACTGGTAGTTCTGAGAACAGGGATAAGATTAGAATTCTGAAGCATTTTTAATCTATTTCCAAATGGTTTAGAACACTCCATAAAAATAAATTAAGGTAGAAACATAAAAATAATAACAAAATTATTTCAGCAAAAGACCATATGGCTTTAAAATAAAACCCTATGCAAACACACACGCATACATACACATATACATAATATACTGTAACATCTCTTGCCTTAAGAAAGGGCAGTACCAACCATGTCATGTCCCTTGGTTGTAATGAATGAATGTCTATAAATTAATAGGGTCAATAATCTAACATTGATGAAGAAGGAACAGAGCTTGCAGTTAGGGGAAAGCGGATGTTAGATTCCTGAGCTCTGAGCTCCTCAACTAGTACATTTGTAAATAAATACAAATATTCTTGGGGCTTCATTCCTAAGGAGAGATCAAGCATAGTAAGTGTCCCCTGGAACTTGCCACAATTTGGAGGGTTGCAACACATGCAACAATAGACAGATATTCTGGTTCAAAAGATTCAGGCTTGCATAAGAAAGAGTGGCTGTGGCGAAGGATTGCATAAGGCAGCATACTCCCAACTGATTGTGTTTCAAATTCATCAGACCAATTCTTGTGATCCTTGATGGGGTGAGCTGGAAATATGAAAGGTGAAGTTCAGTTTATCTGGAGGATCCCGGGTGAGATGGCACTAAGAGCTTGTGGCAGTGTACCATCATCCCCATCATCATCGTTTGCATTTGAAATTCTATTTTTCTGAGAACTGATGGAAAAGTACAGCATATGAGGATCATCTCTCTAAAGTGGGTGGTCAGAAAGGAGTGGCAAGCCAAAACTCATCCAGCCAGCTCCAACGTTGAGTGAAGACTCATCCCAATCCATCACCAGTAGGAGCACATCTGGAATACTGCATTCCGTTTTGGTCACTACATTACGAAAAAAAGAGGTTGAGATTTGGGGAAAAGTGCAGAGAAGAGCAACAAAGATGATTAAAGGCCCGGAGACTAAAACACAGGAGGAACAGTTGCAGGAACTATGGCTAGTCTGGAGAAAAGAAGAACTAGGAGGGAGATGATATCAATATTCCAGTATTAAAGGGGCTGCCACAGAGAACAGGGGCGTCAACTTATGTTCCAAAGCGCCTGAAGGCAGGACAAGAAACAATAGATGGAAACTAATCAAGGAGAGAAGCAACCTGGAATTAAGGAGAAACTTCCTAACAGTCAGGACAGTTAACCAGTGGAACTGCTTGCCTCCAGAGGTTCTGGGTGCTCCATCACTGGAGGCTTTTAAGAAGAGACAGGACAGCCACCTGTCTGAAATGGTATAGTGTCTCCTGCTTGAGCAAGGGTTTGGACTAGAAGACCTCCAAGGTCCCTTCCAGCTGTATTCTGATTGATCTCTCTGACTTTTTCTGTAAGGTTGCTTTTAGAGGCACTCCTATAAAAAGATCCTTAGCAAGGCTGAATGTTCGCCGCTAGATGGTGGTGCAGCAGAACACTTACTTGAAAAAAAGAAATTAATACAAAGGCATACCAAGAGGCATGTTTGCCTGGACCTGTTTGGCTGTTACTGTGTATGTGACGGATTACACAGCTTCAGACACCATTCTTATGCTAAGGCTGGGACAAAGCATCCAGTTTCAAAAGGTCTGGCCATAACCAAGTCAGAGAGCATCTGCTTTTCGTGGATAAGGGCTTCCACTCTGTTCTCAGCTTCTCCAGGTTTGGGTGGGGGGAAAAAGTCTATGGTTTATAAGCTCGGGAAGTGGCCATCAAGAGGGGAGAAGCAGAGATTCTTCTGGTAATGTTGAATGGCAATTCCCAGCACCTCTCAGCCAGTATGGTCAACGGCGGCGAGCAATGGTCAGGAGTTATCACTCAGCAAGCTTTTAGAGGGTCATAATTGCCTCATTGCCGAATGAGATAAACCAATTATATGGCTCAATTTTCCCTAGTGCTCTAATTCGGATATCTAAGGGTGCTTAGAAGTTCTAAAAGAAGTATCAGCAAATAGGATCACATACCTTCTGCAGAGCATATACCTGGGCTATCCATGGTGGGTCCTTCCCTCACTCGCTGCCTTTGAGACACAAAGAACGAGCAGCATAAATGTGCTTGTTACTTCTGGGCGTCCATTCCAGAGGAAGACAGAGAGCCCAACACCACAATGTAAAAAAGATGTCGAGACTCTAGAAAGGGTACAGAGAAGAGCAACAAAGATGATTAGGGGGCTGGAGGCTAAAACATATAGGGAACGGTTGCTGGAATTGGTATGTGTAGTTTAACAAAGAGAAGAGTGAGGGGTGACATGATAGCAGTGTTCCAATATCTCAGGGGCTGCCCCAAAGAAGAGGGAGCCAAGCTATTCTCCAAAGCCCCTGAGGGCAGGACAAGAAGCAACAGATGGAAACTAGTCAAGGAGAGAAGCAACCTAGAACTAAGGATAAACTTTCTGACAGTTAGAACAATTAACCAGTGGAACAACCTGCCTCCAGAGGTGGTGAATGCTCCAACACTGGAGGTTTTTAAGAAGAGACTGGACAGCCATTTGCCTGAAAAGGTATAAGGTTTCCTGCCTGAGCAGGGGGTTGGACTAGATGACCACCAAGGTCCCTTCCAACATTATTATTATTATTATTATTATTATTATTATTATTATTATTATTATTATTATTATTATTATTATTATACACTTACAGAAGGTCTTGTCTCAAGTTCTGTCCCTGAGTGTGTCTTGCTTTTGTACCTTTAGAAGTGGCATTCTCTCTCTCTTCCCAACTGTTGCTGGAATGCACCTATAGCTGAAGGATGACAGCAATGTCCACCCCTTTTGAACAAGATGGCCTTGAGGCCTTTTGTTTGGGCTTTTGGGGAAAAGTGACATAAAAAAAATAGATAAATTCAACCGTTCCGCTTAACTCGTTTTCCTGAAATGGACTGATTAAATGTGATGACTCAGTGATAAATGCAGGAGGTGGAAACTCATTGCTTCTGTTATGAATTCTCAAATAATTTTTTTTGGAAGAGTCACTCCCACCCACCCTTCACTCCTCCACAACAAAAGGAAAATAAGATTGCTTAGCCTTAAAGACTACTTGTGAAGATTACAAATCTGGGAAAGAAGATAAAACATTTAATTTGTTCTCAAATGTTGTGCAAATACATTGGCTTTTATGATGGTTCTTGTTTTAAATTGTCACTCTGCCTGGTGTCTGCTAAGACTCATTTTGTAGCATTCCAAACTGTTATGGGTAATTAGAGGGAAAAGGGCCCAGCAAATGCACGTAAAGCTAACATCCCGTATTGCTGGCAAGTGGATTCTGTCACCTTTGAGATTCACTAAAACTCTACATGTATTTTGACAAATATGATGAATGGAGAAGGAAGGAAGGAAGGAAGGAAGGAAGGAAGGAAGGAAGGAAGGAAGGAAGGAAGGAAGGAAGGAAGGAAGGAAGAAGGGAAGAAAGGAAGGAAATACATTTGTATCCCAAATAACACAATCTGCTGCTTTTTTCTAGTCTGTATTCAGTATACACATCCCAGGCCACATGAAAATTCTTTCAAAACATCCCCTTCCATTAGCAGATAAATCTACAATAGTCTAATTGGGGGGGGGGGGAAGCTTGCAAAATATTGTTTGGTCATGATGGCTATAAGGAACCTTTGGCTATCAATAAAATTTGATAGAATATCTTCCATATCATAAAGCACTAACTATATATTTCCCCTTTTAATATTTTATAATATTTGGTTGTGTTTTGTTGTTTGTGATATTATTAGTTTTTTTCCCTCCATGGCAGTAAAAAAATACTTCTAGCTAACTTCTTTTCTAGAGCTTCATTATTCCTAAGAACACCACAATCACCTCTTATTTCAAACTTCACTGCTTCAGAGGGCCAGGCATGCATTATATGAAATTTTAATTTGACAATCTGTGTTGAGAAAAGACAGGATTATTTACCTCCCTTGGCTACTAAATATTGGCTTGGTTGACACTGTATAATCAGCAATTACCTGACCATGGTATATTTATTTTATTTTTTTATTTATTTTAATTCCATTTATATCCCGCCCTTCTCCGAAGACTCAGGGCGGCTTACAAACTTAGCAGTAGCCTATATTATATTATAGAATATAATATTATAGAATCAGTTCCTACTTTAGTTTCATTTATTGATTTTGGTGTTTTGAAGAGGTTTATTATTTTTGTGCAATTAAAAATCACATTCAAGCCCGAATAAATCACCCATTCCCCTGGACTGTGTGCACGCACTTAAGAAGGGAAATATCTATCTGTGAGCTGTACAGTTGAGCAAAAAAAAAAGAGAAGTCTGGCAAAAGAGAGACAAGGAGTTTCCAAAAATTAAAAGAGGGGTGAGCCACCTAACGAAAGCAAAACCCATTGCTTTCACTTGGTGCACAAGAACAATTTCACAGGGCGAAAAGAGGAAATTACACAGTCCACCTTTAAAATTGTGGCCTTGTTTATTCTGCTATTCCTAACCAGCAGCAGCAGAAAATGGAGGGGGCACACAGGTACATGCATGTATGACAAAATACAACACCTAGGAATCCCACAGTAAACTTCAGCAAAGTCTCAGTGCAGAAATGAGATGAACTGAATTTATGGCCAGAAAAAGGAGAATTGTGTGCAAGTTTGAAACTGCACCGGGTAGCTTCTTTCGTCTGTCAAAGCCATTCTGGCAAATTAAAATTCTAGATGAGAGAAGGGAATTTTCTAATTACCTCTGGGAAAATTTCAGAATTTAAACATCCAGGGGTCACTTCAAGGACTCTGCTCCCCGTGGCTGCTATTGCCAGTAGTGACTGCTGGCTTAGGATTATAGTAAATGTAAAGGTTCCCCTGCACATGTGTGCTAGTCGTTTCCAACTCTAGGGGCCGGTGCTCATCTCCATTTCAAAGCCGGAGAGCCAGCGCTTGTCCGAGGACGTCTCCGTGGTCATGTGGCCGGCATGACTAGACGCCAGAGGCGCACGGAACGCTGTTACCTTCCCACCGGAGTGGTCCCTATTTTTCGACTTGCATTTTTTACGTGCTTTCGAACTGCTAGGTTGGCAGAAGCTGGGATGAGTAACAGGCGCTCACTCTGCTACGCGGCACTCGGGATTCGACCCGCCAAACTGCTGACCTTCTGATTGACAAGCTCAGCATCCTAACCCACTGAGCCACCGCATCCCTCTAGGATTATAGTAGTGGAATTCAAATATGAGACCAACCGGTTCTCTGCGTGGATGCCACTTACAGAAGTCCATTCTGGGCATGGGCAACAAAAAAATTAGCTACTGGTTCTGCCCAAGTGGTGCGAACCGGCTGAATCCCACCACTGGATACTGCCTACATATGGCAACCCATCACCACCCATTCAGGTTTGTTTAAGATGTGGGACTGCAGCGCAACAAAGATGGTGCCCCTTGTGCATGCAGGTCCCAAGGCATCTTCCTCTTCTGCATTTAGAATGTGTGTGTATATGTGTACACACACACACAATTTCAAGTCAGTTTTGACTACTGGCGACTGCCTGGACAAGTCCTTGCAATTCCCTCGGCAACATGTTCCAGAAGAGATTTGCCATCGTTTCCTTCCTAAGGCTCAGAGAGAAGGGCTGGCCCAAAGTCACCCAACTGCTTTGTTTCTAAAGCACGACTAGAACTCACAATCTCCTGGTTTCTAGCCTGGTGCCTTAACTATAGCAAACTGGCTCTCTATTAATTTTGAAATAATAGAAAATGCTTGTAACTCAGGTTTGATATTTGGGCAGTGGTTTGCTCTCCAAGCTCATTTCAATTTCGTTTCGGAACATTTCACTACCAGACTAGGTAACATCATCAGCATGATTTTCTTGTCCTGTTCTCCGTAGCTTATAAATGTCTTGTGTGATGGTGTGGTCAGTTGCTCATGTGACTGGTTGTTCGTTTGGAGGAATAGAATAGAATAGAATAGAATAGAATAGAATAGAATAGAATAGAATAGAATAGAATAGAATAGAATAGAATAGAATAGAATAGAATAGAATAGAATAGAATAGAATAGAATAGAATAGATGGAAGGGACATTGGAGGTCTTCTAGTCCAACCCCCTGCTCAGGCAGGAAACCCTATACCATTTCAGGCAAATGGCTGTCCAGTCTCTTCTTAAAAGCCTCCAGTGTTGGAGCATTCACCACCTCTGGAGGCAGGTTGTTCCACTGGTTAATTGTTCTAACTGTCAGGAAGTTTCTCCTTAGTTCCAGGTTGCTTCTCTCCTTGGTTAGTTTCCATCCGTTGCTTCTTGTCCTGCTTTCAGGTGCTTTGGAGAATAGCTTGGCTCCCTCTTCTTTGGGGCAGTCCCTGAGATATTGGAACACAATGTTGTTCATTGTTAATGTGGCTCAAGACCAAGGATTGTTGATCTATTATTATATTAGTCTCAATTACCTGTGTTTAGGCAACTATTAATATGGGTAGCTGTTTTGTCTTGAAATGTATGAAACGTTGCAAACTCTTATGTTATTTTTTCCCCAGTATAAATTTCCCTGCATCTTAACTTAGCTGTCTGGTTTGACAGTTGTTTGATGGTCCTTTCTGAATGAAACTGCAGAAACCATGTATTATAATATATATATTGGATATATATATATACACATGCATACATAGCCGTTATTATTGCAGTTTTGTTTGGTTTTGTGAAGAGCAAATTAGATGTTTAAAACAACCATTCAAAATATTGTCTACTGGAGCATTAAAAGATACTAGTATCTTGCTGAGATTGTTTATTTTATGTTCTCTTTTTCTTGTTTTCCCCCCTTCATTTTCATTTAAAAAGATCAGTGACAATAAGCACATTCTGACTGAGGTTGGAAGAATTTATTGTCACATCGTGGGTGTTCAATACATCTTTTATATTCTCTCTATTTTTAGAAAACTCTGTTTATTGGGGGAGAAAACTCCTTGGCCATACTTTGCCTGTGGTGGCATCCATGAATACCGTAATTGTGTTTTGCACATGCTCAAATTACTGGAGAACGATAATCTGGACATTTAAAGATCTGATTGTATCGTAAGGCACACACCATAGAGAATTAACACAAGATTGTGATGATCAACTGATACAGTTATGCCTTCTGTGATCCCTTAGTGGCAAAAAAAAAAAGATAGAATAATGGGAATTTTTTTAAAAAATGAAAGGAAATATTTATGCATCGTGAGTAGAATTCAGTCCCAGGGCATTGATTAGCCTTAATTCTGTTAGGGGTCTATGGAGATTCTCTGTCATCCAGGACATGGTTGTCCCAAAGGTGCTTTTTCAAAAGACAACTGGACTTTCTTTGTTTTTGCTTGAAGTGGTTTCGCTTCTCATCCAAGAAGCTTCTTCACTTTTGACTGACTCTGAAGATGCTAATAAACCCCCAAGTGGCCTCAACAACACTCAGAGAGCTAAGAACCAACCTTCAGAGTGCTAACAAGCAAATAACTGCAAGGAATATGCATCCTTCCATTCTCTACCATCCAGTCAGACCTGAAGAAGCTTCTTGGATGAAGCTTTGAAAAGCAAAAAGTCTTCAAGCAAAAACAAAGGAAGTCCAGTTGTCTTTTGAAAAACGCACCTTTGGGACAATTCTCCGTTAGGTATGCCAACCTGGATGGCTTTGAAAAGGGCTTACATAACTCAGTGAAGAATAAGATTAGCCATAGCTAAAAGTCAGGATGGCAATGCCCTCTAGATGTTCACTTGTCCATCATGGAAGCAAACGCTGGAAAAGAAACTCAGTTGGCCTCAGTGGAGAATATCAGTAGTGACCACAATGACCTTTCTGAAATCTTCTGCTAAGCCAGAGAAATGGCTCTAGAATTTGTCTGCAAGGAAAGGAGAACTTCTCCAATCATCTCCCAATAGCACAGTTTCTCCTGTGTTATCAAAGCAAAAAGGGACGCGGTGGCTCAGTGGGTTAGGACACTGAGCTTGTCGATCAGAAGGTCGGCAGTTTGGCGGGTCGAATCCCAAGTGCCGCGTAACAGAGTGAGCGCCTGTTACTCGTCCCAGCTTCTGCCAACCTAGCAGTTCAAAAGCACGTAAAAATGCAAGTAGAAAAATAGGGACCACTCCGGTGGGAAGGTAACAGCGTTCCGTGCATCTTTGGCGTCTAGTCATGCCGGCCACATGACCACGGAGACGTCCTCGGACAAGCTCTTCGGCTTTGAAACGGAGATGAGCACCGGCCCCTAGAGTTGGAAACGACTAGCACGCATGTACGGGGGAACCATTACCATTACCAAAGCAAACCCATAAGTGAAAATTCCTCCTCAGACTTTGGGACTGAAGAAAAATGTACAAAGCTGGAAAGTTTAACAGGGAGCCAGAGAGAAAGCTGAGTAAGAACTTGTCATTATTTCACCCATGAGAACTTCAAACAGAATTCTCATTTGAAAACATTTTGAGAGCAAGCTGCTCTTTCGCATTAAACTCAGAAGAGTTGGTAGGGGAGAGAAATGCAGAAAAGACTCTTAGCGTACTTGCAAGAGTTGTTTATGAAATTGTAGGAGTTTTTCACAAGTCTTTTTTTCCCCTACACGGTTCTTTTTTCAAAGCTGAATCTATTTCTTTCTGACCATCCCTTTTAAAACATGATTGAGAGGAGAGAGAGAGAGATTGAGAGGAGAGAGAGAGATTGAGAGAGAGAGAGGGATTGCGAGGAGAGACAAAGCACATTATGCTTTATTAACACTTTGCATAGCCTTTGGAAGTTCTAAATGCTGATCTGTTCTTTCAGAGTGAAGAAACAGAAATTTCTCCTTCCTCTATTCAGTACTTAGTGGGAAAAGAGGTTTCTCTATTGTAAGAGGAAACAATCTGGCCAGGAGCTTTTTTTCCCCCCCAAGAAGATAAATATGCAAAGAAACTAAAATATATCGATAAGTTGAGAGGCAGCTGTATTAAGCTTGATTGAAGCAGTTGCTTTCATTACTTCTGCATCCCCTTTTAATGCTCCAGGTTTTCCAAGCCAAGAGCATCTTTTAAAAGTTTCTCTCCAGCCCCATCTACTTTGGAGTGTAAAAATAATACACCACAGCCCCTCCAACCTCTAAACTAAAGTTGCTTTGTGTTTGCCTAATGAACAGTAAGGGCCAGAGCAGTTTACTGCTTCGTAATTGGTTTTCAATTGCCCCCCCCTTTCTCTTTATCTTCACAACTCACAGCATCTTTATGAAGTGTCCACAATGAAAGGAACCCCGATAAGGTCATCTCTCCTAAGGGGGGACAAGGGGACTAAATTGTGCTTGGTCAAGGACTCCATTGTAGGATGAACAAACTGACCAGCCTTCCACCCATGTTCTCAGCCTCTCCTCCTTCTGCCATGAGGTCAGTTCATAAAAGATCTCCCGTGGTTTTCCAAAGGAAAGGGCGCAGAGAGCAGGTTGATCCCAAACATTTTGTGATAGATCAGGGGGACACTTTTTTTTCCTGATCCGAGAACTGCACTTTACGTCATGAGCTGAAGGTCCTGCTCCAAAATATAACAAGTAATGGCAGAACAAAACCTAACTTTGGTTTCACTGGATTTTACATCCACATTTCATTAAAAGTAAATAGTGTTACTTTCTAGTCAAGTAACCAACTATTTCCCCCTTCTATCCCATTAACATTGTGTTCACACAACTTGCTTAACCAGGTTACTTAGACAGTCTAGCATTGAATAGCATCAACACTGGTTAGCTTTCTTTACTTTTCCCTTGAGTGAAGCCAAGCTGTTTGATTCTTCACTGTATGTTGTGGACTTCATTGATGGATCATTTGAATTTCAAGTTTTAAGTGCATTGAATAACCACAACCTAAAAATTAAAATTTGCATATCAGCTTTTGGAGGAGGATGGACTTGCATGCAGCCTCACAGACCACAGGATTCACCTCTGGACAAGTGCCCCCTCTGTGCCATGTATGGAAGACGGTTAGCATGCTGATCAAATCATACATTTTCTCTAACTTTGTAATAGGATCTTCCATTGCATGATGGCAAGCATCACCCTTAAGACATTGGGACAGGCTGTTTAGTAAGCCTGTCAAGGATGAAACTTTGGCAGCTATGTGCCTCTGTGTTTCAACTTGCCTTTAGATTAAGGGAGGAGATGTTACTTTCAAGTGGGTTAGAATAGAAGGAAAAATGAAACTTCTATGATTCAGCCATGAGAGCCTGAAACCTTTTTAAGGACACCAAAACAGGTGTGAATTTGAACCAGACGGTTCCCATAACAAAGTGAACTTGTTTATATGGACTACATAAGATGTTGGGGGGTTGGCTGGGAAAATTATTGTTTAAGTCTATGAATTGGTGTTGGAATCTCAGAGTTAGTTTTGCTTTGACAGTACCATGGAGTGTATTCAATAAACAGTAAGATTTTTGGAGACAGAACGAACCTGGAATTTTATTTGGATTCTCAAGCTGGATGTTGACAAAGCCTTTGGTATCAGCATAAAATATATGACCAAGCTTTCTACTACTGCATGCTTTGCTAGTGCTTCATTTCATCTGGTGTAGGTACAAAAGACACTCCTAAATAATATTTCACACAAATGCCAAGAAGCATTGGGCATCTGACGCATCTCTTTCCATTTAGGAAGGATTTTGATTCATCTTTTCACTTTTGCTTCCAAAAGTCAAGCAAATGTACAGGTTAGCTAGCTAAGAGTCCCAAGTCCACCAAACCATATTGGCCAAAGGGATGCCAAAAATCTGCTTTGGAGTGTCAAAAATGTTCTTCCCCTACAAATGGAGCTTCTCTTTCTCCACCTCATTTTTGGAATTCTTGAAAGTTTGCTGGATTTTCACTTCTTTCAACCTCTGAAGCATTCCCAACTGGGAAGACAAAGCATAAGAGTTTCTCCATCATTCTGTCTTCAAGCTTTATTAGAAGGATAGGAAACCAGCAAAGCTGTAGAGCAGAGGAAAGGATTGTGCCATAAAACAGGGCTGTTCAACCAGTGGTAAGGGTACCACCTGTGGTACATTGGCACCTGGCAGGTTGTATGCGACCATCCTAGGAAAGTGGTAGTGGGGGAGGGGAATGAGCTGAACCGGTGGCAGCACCGCACAAGCCTGAGTGAGAGATGGCTGGAGATGCAGGGCTGTCAGGGCTCAGCGGAAGCGCCAGGATCAGCACTTCTTCGGGGCTGTCAGGGCTCAGTGGAAGTGCCAGGATCAGCACCAGGCTCCAGCTGGAGCTTGGCACTGATCCTGGTGCTTCTGCTGAGCCCAGAAGAAGCGCTGATCAGCTGGAATGTTGCAGCATCTCCAGGGTCTTGTGATTTACATTCAGATGCTTGGCAACTGATTCATGTTTATGACAGTCACAGTGTCTCAGGGTCATGTGAAGTGACCAAAACCTGCTGCAACCACCCAGCAGAGGGGGAGGGAATAAAAACCAAACACCACCCACCCACCCTTGCTGCCAATCCTCAACAGAAATGCTCACAACAATGAAAACCTCAGACAGGAGGAAGAGCATCGCTGGGCGGGCAGGCAGGTGTCTTGCTAAGCTGTGGCTTGGGGGGCAATTTTTTAGTGCCATTGTAACTTCGAACAGTCACTCACCGAACTGTTTTAAGTCAAGGACTACCTGTACTTCATCACTTTTTTTCCTTTTTTTTGGTCATCAAGTTTTTGACAGCTTGCTAGGTGACTGGTGGTACTGGGATGTTGCCCTATCCTAAAAGTGGTACAATGGATGAAAAGGTTGAAAAGCCCTGCCATAAAATATATGAGATGTTAATGCACAGCTCTGGAGAAAGAGCTCTCACCCTCCTCCCATGGATATTTCCACCACACCTTCTTCTCTTTGAAAAGAATTTCCAAAGCAAAATCTCTTTCATTCAACAGTAGGAGAGCTACCAGGGGAGAGAAATGCAAGGGGATTTTTCCTCTTGGCATAAGTTCCCAGCTTCCATGTACTCCTT
Organism: Vipera ursinii; assembly: GCF_947247035.1. Classification (NCBI taxonomy): domain Eukaryota; kingdom Metazoa; phylum Chordata; class Lepidosauria; order Squamata; family Viperidae; genus Vipera; species Vipera ursinii. The sequence goes on along the minus strand of NC_139524.1, from coordinate 11,695,501 downwards.
TGAGTCCATGATCTTCCTCCACAATCCTTTCCTCTCCATAAAGCCGAACTGGGTGTCAAAAGCCTGCCTTGTTTGTGGCTCTATACAAATGGCAGCCATTTGGCCAAGAAGCCGGGGAGAACATGATGAAGAGGTTGCCCCAGCAATCGTTACAATATAGTCATCAAGCCCTTTGGAATGACCTGGATGTACTCGAGCTTGGTGGTTGCTAAGCAACGACAAGGTCTGCCTTTCCTCCGAAGGACTCTGCAAAATAGCTTTCTGGCAGTCGCTGAAATCTGGGTGGAGATGTGCGGATATTTCTCCATTGTAAACTTAGTAGGACAAAATTAGCATGCCCAGATGAGCGTTTCCTTCTGGAGTTCATAAAATGAAACACTTTCTGGCCCATTGTTACTACTGCCAACTTCCTCCCACTGGTGGTGGCCCCGTCAATAGCTGATTTTCTTTCCTTGGAGAAAGGGATATTCTGTCCATAAGATGCCTTCTGTTATTAGGGGAGAAACCGTCCAAGAAATCCATTCTTGGAGATCCTGAAATAGGGATGAGCTTAGAAGGGACGGGAACCAAGGCAAGGTCAGCGTTGACCTGAAATGCAGGTATTGCTCTCCATTTTCAGGACAGCGAGATGACTATTTTGCCAACAAAGAAGGACGGGTTGGGGAAAAAAATCCATTTCTCTTAAAATAAGGACAAAGAGTCAGTAACTCTCCTAGTTCCCTGCAGGAAACTGTGGTGGGGTGTTTTCGTTTGTTGGTTGGTTGGTTTTCGAAATTTCAAATAGTTTTTAGTTTGCCACTTTCTTGTTTTCAATGCACAACCAGATGAAGGTTCAAATGCTCATACTCCCTGCTCACACCTACACTTCAAATACAGATGAGAGTAAATCTAAAAGTCTGAAAAGGTATATTATGAAATAACAATGTTTCCTCCCAACTTTCTTCTTTCCCAAATTGAACCTCGGCTCTACTTAAAAGACGTGTTTTTCAGCTCCACTTTTATCGGAGCTCTCTTATTAAAGTTGTACTATGTACCAAGCCACTGAAATCAAAGTAGGATTTGTCTTCCCATCTATTGCCCCTTCATTAATATTCAGGGTTACTAACCATAAACCAGCTCTATTCTTGCTGTTCAGGTCACTTCATCCCCTCTTTTTATTCCAGTTTCCTTTCTTCCATTTTCTTCTTTTTAACAAGGAAGTTACCCCATGTAATTAAGAAAGCTAGATGGGAAAAGAAAAGACATTTTTTTTCCAGGAGGAACATTGCACACACACACACACACACAGAGAGAGAGAGAGAGAGACAGACAGACAGACAGACAGACAGACAGACAGACAGACAGACAGACAGACACAGAGACACAGACAGACAGACAGACACACACACACTAATGAAGCATCCTTCCATCCTTAATTGTTACCAAGGTAATGACCCCAAGCCAGCCATCTTTAATTAACTTTGAACAGATCTCCCGAAATGAGATTCTCAGCAAATTGCTCGCCATGCCTCTCAGACACGAAGCAACATCTGCAGATCCCACCCATTCTGGCATAATTTTCATCTGTCCTGGCGAATGTGGGAATGGTAGAATCAGGGGTTCCTTCGACAGCATGATGTTCTAAAGTTCCTTTCTGCTTCTTCTGCTGATCCTGTAAAACCAAGGCACGTTTAGGCTATATAGAAGAAGAATATCCATTTGACACCCTCCCCTCCCCTCCCCAACTTTTTTCTTAGTTATTCAATGTCTATGTCATGTTTTCTTCCAGGTCAAGCCTTCTCTTCTGTAATCAACCGAGTGATAAAACAGGGAAATATGGAGACGTGTTCGGCTGTGAGCTTCATAGGTCAAACAAGACCAGCCTCCTGCCTTTCCATTTCATCTGTGCTGTCTCTAAATTTCCAAATGTCAGTTCTAAGTGAGGGCCTTGGTAGTCCAACTTCTCTGTAGAGACTGCCAGGTTGAGAAAATGGTTTGTTGTGATGATTGCTTAGACAGAGGGGAAAAAGCCATATATGGCTGCCTGGCATTTCTCAGAGGCCAGTGGAATCCATATATTAATATCGCAAGAGTAACATGCACTAATGCAACAATAATACTATGAATGTTTTCGTACATGGCTCTAACAGGCATTAGCAAATCTCAACATTAAACATGAAGAGCAAGAGTCAGTGGCTAAATCTGAGGTGTGTGGGAGAAGTCGGCGAGGGAAATCATATTATTTGTGCATGGTGTTCATTTGTTGACAAAATAACGTGAGATGGAGTTGCTTTTATAGGCTGCTTTTCTTATTCAAAGAATCATTCTTAAGTCTAGCACACATGCCTCTCCACACCATCAATTTGTTCCTTTCATCTGCAGCACTTCCTCCCATACATTTGCTCCCTCTTCCTCTCTTCACAAAAGCCTACAATAAATCCAGGCCTCCTCGTTCCTTTACAGTGAATTGAGCACTTCCTAGCTGACGTTAATGGATAGCATTCAAAGTCTCTCTCTCTCTCTCTCTCTCTCTCTCTCTCTCTCTCTCTCTCCCTCCCTCCCTCTCTCTCTCTCTCTCTCTCTCTCTCTTTTTCTCTCTCTCTGCAACATGGCTACCTTCTGTATCACTCTCCCCCCCCTCCTCTCTCTCTCTCTCTCTCTCTCTCTCTCTCTCTCTCTCTCTCTCTCCCTCCCTCCCTCCCTCCCTCTCTCTCTCTCTCTCTCTCTCTCTCTCTCTCTCTCTCTCTCTTTCTCTCTCTCTGCAACATGGCTACCTTCTGTATCACTCTCCCCCCCTCCTCTCTCTCTCTCTCTCTCTCTCTCTCTCTCCCTCCCTCCCTCCCTCCCTCCCTCTCTCTCTCTCTCTCTCTCTTTTTCTCTCTCTCTGCAACATGGCTACCTTCTGTATCACTCTCCCCCCCTCCTCTCTCTCTCTCTCTCTCTCTCTCTCTCTCCCCCTTGAAAGCTCTATTATTAGGCCCCGTGCAAATGCCTTGTGCTTAAGTTAACCTCAGGTCTCCCCAGATCCACTCAGGAACCAAGAATCTTTGAGGAGGTAATAAATACTTGTGGTTGCAGGGGAAAAAAATCCCTTCCTGTTTATCTATGGAGAAAAGAACCTGAAAAACATCACCTGATTATACAGATGGAAGTATAAAAGTCCCCCCCCCCTTTTCCCCCCAAAGTATGTAACCTTTTTAAGCATTCCTATTTTGATTTTTACCCCTACCCTTGACCAAACAGTATCCCCCAACTGGGCACCCCTCCAGAGGAGCTAGGCATACAATATCCATTATTCCCTGGCAGCTGAGGTGTGGTGGAGACTGTAGCCCATCTGAGAGAAAACCATATAAGGAGAAGAGTTCCCTGAAGTCAACTAAAATCCAACTTCTTGACCGTTACTAGCTTTGATGGGTCACCAAGAGCATGATCCCATATAAGAGGTTGCTGAATTCTTCTCCCGAGTAGAAGAAGCAAAATCCTTCATCAGGCAAAAATCGATTTACAGCATATATTTTTGACATATCGCCCATAAGCTAACCTGTATTATCCAGAAGACTCCGAATCTGATGCTGTTGAAGTGGCTCCCCATTCACTGATTCATATTGTAGAAATGGTCAATCCCATCAGTTTGTGCCAGAAGAATGATGACGATGACGATGACGATTTATGATGATTTATTGCATTAATGCTATGGAAAAGACTAAACAACAACAACAACTGCACAGTCTGGATTCTATATGATGTAGTGGATTTATTTTACAGTAAACATACTAACAGTTACTTCCACTACATTTTCCTTCTAGCTTTGTGAACAGCACATCCGCTGCATAAATTCTCTTATGCATAATTGAATTTGATTTCAAGTTGATCTGAGTTGCAGATTCACACATCTTTGGGAATGAGTGGCTTTGCACTGTCTATATTTGAACATACTCATGATCAGGCTGTTATCTTTCTTCTTTTCTATCCCATCTCTTTCTTCCTCACCTCAAAGTAAAGGGTCACTATTTGCCAAACCTAGGCCCAGAATTAGGACAAAAAGAGGGGTAGGTTTTAGTCACTGAGCAACTCCTTTGGAATTCAGCACCATGAATTCTGGACAGCGAATTGTTAACTTGAAAACAAGATCGAGATTAACTGGGGTTTCTCTAACTTTGACAATTTAGGAGCAAAACAGGAGCCTCTTCCCCATTATTAGAGAATTAAAAACGTGTGTGTGTGTGTGTGTGTGTGTGTGTGTGTGTGTGTATTTATACACTTACCAAAACACATGGACACATATACACATAGCTAGAGTTCTTTCTCATTTTCCACATGCTTTTTTCTTCCTCTCCGAAGCATTTTAGAAGTCACATAATATGTTTTGCACTAGATCGTGATATTCTTATTTTATCATGAATGTCATGATAAAAACATACAATATGACAGGGCTTAATTTTTTAAAAAAAAATAGCCAACACATGTCTCTCACATTCCAATCTTACAATTTATATTTAACTTTCTATATCCATGAAGGGGACAAGATTCAGTGAAAATTCAAAAGTTGTTAAAAAAAACACCTTGCTTCAGGTAGGAGATGTTTAAGCACATGCTTAACCCTCCAACAGAAACCAATGGCATTTAGGGTAGGATCCTGACCCCATTTACTTTGGGGTAAGCCCTATGACCCTCAAATTGATTTACATCCCAGAAGACATGTAGGGGGTTACGCTGTTAAAATATTTCACTGTGTACTTTTTGTTCGGTTCTTATTATGCTACACAGACCTATTTCTGAACTATATTATATAGAATCTAAGCTGTGCAGTTGTTGTTGTCATTGTTGTTATGATTAATCTTCAATTCAATTCACAGACTGGGACTGGTGAAAACTTAACAGTTCAAGTCCTAACCTAAGAGCTACTAAGGCAGCGTCTGAATATAAAGGCAGTTCCGAGTAGGATGATTTTTTTTTCTAAGTCAGGATATTCAGGTCTAATAAGTTCAAAATTTCCATTTATCTAGGCAGCCCTTTGGATATTTCTCTATTATACAACCATTGATTTCTTCCTCCACAATCGCTCTGTTATCATTGGAATTCATATTAAAGCTAACGTTTATTTTTATTTCATCAGATTCATTGTGTTAAGATACACTGGATTTTTTTTAAAGAAGGCATGTGATAAGATCCTTCACTTTGTGTCTCTTTATAGGTGATGTTTGTGTGTGTGTTTTATATTTATTCAAAAAAAAAAACAACCCAAATGGTTTTTGCTAGTAATAAACAAATCCCATTATTCCCTTCTAGAGTGTAGTTAAAAGTATTTCCTTTTCTTCAATTGTAAAAAACAAAACAAAAAAAACCCCACCTTTAAATCCTTTCAACACCATATGTGCTTTCAGGCTAAAATTAGATTTTTCCTCCTACTCAATATATATGTTTATCACTGAAAAATAACAACTGTTGATTTGTTCACTGCTGTTAGTTTATTTTGTTCTATGCAGGGAATATAATTGTTTCCAACTAGTTGTAGTTTCCAGAGTTAACGAAAGCAACCATATTCTCGCTCCTGTGTAGGCGTCTTACTTCCTAAGCTTGTGAGCCTTAAGAACGATTTTGTAAACGTTAGTCCGAATCCTCCTCCTCCTCCTCCTCCTCCTCCACCCCTCCCCGTTTCCGGTGTGTGTTTGCGGTCTTCATAAATCAGTACCACTACTGTTCTGTTAACATATAAGCGTTCGTTATAAAATTTACCCGGGCTGTGGATACATTTTTCCTTAAGTTTCCCTTCTGTTCTCATTCCACCCTCAGCCTTTTTCCCCGAACTGAACAGGCTTGCAAGTTCATCCGGGCAGCTTCAGGCACCCTGAACCTGACTTGGGTTTAAAACGAATAATTAGCTCAAAACAATGCAGAAATAAGCCAGGATGAAACGCCACGTCTTAATGTGGGGAACAAAGGACCTATGAAAGTCTTTGCAGCCCGGTTAACAGGCGGTACACAAGCCAGAGAAAACCTTTTGCTAGGCTCCCCTGCGTTCCTTCGGTTTTACGAGTCGGTGGGTTAGCAGGCTGCGAAACTCCAGAAGTTTGATTAGGGTTCGGGTTCCGGATACTGTGCGAATCCAGACAAATGGGATAGTTTAGTAGCCAGATCAAACAAGTGTGTATGAACGTCCCTAGTTTTGCAGCGTGTATGGGTCTCTCTGTTTTCTCGTCGATCCGCCCGATCTTTTCTTTTCTTTTCTTTTCTTTTCTTTCTTTCTTTCTTTCTTTCTTTCTTTCTTTCTTTCTTTCTTTCTTTCTTTCTTTCTTTCTTTCTTTTTCTTTTTCTTTTTCTTTTTCTTTTTCTTTTTCTTTTTCTTTTTCTTTTTCTTTTTCTTTTTCTTTTTCTTTTTCTTTTTCTTTCTCTCTCTCTCTCTCTCTCTCTCTCTCTCTCTCTCTCTCTCTCTCCTTTCTTTCCCTCTTTCTTTCCGTTAAAGCATCTGATTACCTTCCGTTCTTCTACAACGGGGCGAACACCCTAAAGAATTAATTTGCCACATCTCTTCCTATCCGTGGATTAAAACAAGTGGCTTTCTTCACCTTCAGGGAGGAAACTTTTTAAAACAACGAAGGAATGCAAGCACGGAGGTGATCTCTGGATGATTAGGCTAAAGAAAGATGGCTTTTAATATTTTGGCTATGTCTGCGGTTCATCTGCCGTCGTAAAACGGGAGATTTCAGCCTTACCAAAAAAGCTGCTCGCTTTCTCTCTGATTAAAAGTGGAGCAACAAGCTTAAACAACTGGAGGCGAACTTAATTAATCTAACTTTCAAACTCCATGGCAAAATCAGGTTCGGGGCACGTTCAAATAATTCAAATTACTTGTGCTATTTTCTTCCCATTCTCTCTCTCTCTCTCTCTCTCTCTCTCTCTCTCTCTCTCTCTCTCTCTCTCTCTCTCTCTCTCTCTCTCTCTCTCTCTCTCTCTGTGTGTGTGTGTGTGTGTGTGTGTGTGTGTATCTGTGTCCTTGCATACCTAGATGAAACACACAGCTCTTTTCAAATACTCAGTAAGAAATAGAGCTAAGCATTTTTTTTATTCCCCAACATCACCGTTTTATCTTGGTCAACGAGGACCCAAAACAGAACAATTGCTCACTGTACTGTAAGAGAAATGAATTTGAAGGGAATGCCGTTCAAATCCCTACTTCTCCAGAGCTGTAACTATTGAACTACTTCCTCTTACAGAACCGTGCAGAACCCCAAATTTCCCTCGGTTTGGGGATCCCCTTGCTGACATAATTCTCATGCAACTTTTCTTAACTTACAATCTCTACTTAGGTGGAGCTATAGTTTCCATGGGGACGGTGAGAATTTTAAGTCCGGAGCATCTGTCCAGATGCTAGCCTTTGAGCAAAGCTGTTCCAAAGTAGAATTTTTAACTCCTCTCTTCCGTTTGGTTTCAGGGAGTGGAGGGCCCCCCCGTAGGAATCTGCCCTGCTATCAATCAAGCCAGGAGGATCCTCACTAGATTATCACTGCCCTTTTAATAGGCGAGGTTGTTGCATTATAAGTAGACCATTTTCATAAGGGTAACTTTCAGTATAACATGAAGGTTTTGTTCGGTCAGGCAGGGGAATCGTATTTAAAATCCATCTCTTTCGTGGAAGGAAGGGACCTGGAATAGATACTATCACGTTGTGGTTTTTTTTTAAACAAAAACGGGACTACTTTGACTCAAAATAAGGGATCCCTCCTTCCACCACCACCTCCCACACTACAAAACTATAAACTGGGATTCAACGTTTGCAAGAGGAAGCCGTGGAGGATTGTAGAATATAGAAGAGGGAGAGAACCATTTGCCCTTACTTCAGGGAGGAGATCAGGCTGCAGATCCATTCGCTTGTGGAACCATCTGCCACAAGAGACAGAATGGCCACCGGGCATAATAACAAACAAGTCTCAACTGCAGCAATGAAGTGGATGCCAATGTTTTAAGGAAGGTGAAGTGTGGGTTTTGGAAATTGTTGTTCCTTTGAGTCCCTACTGTAAACTTTCAGAACCATCCAGTTGATTTAATGGAAAAAAGAAGTATGGACTTGAAAAATGTTGGACTGATCTAGGAATCCTCTCTCTTCCTTCTCCTTCCTTCCTTCCTTCCTTCCTTCCTTCCTTCCTTCCTTCCTTCCTCCCATCCACCTCATCCCATCCTTCCTCCCTTGCTCTCTCATTCCTTTCCCTTTTGATGTTCCTTTCATTATTTTCAAAAGGGTGCCATTTAATTTTGGCCTGTGCATTAAGATATTTTGCAATGCAAAACACATAGGTAGGCAGCTATCCTCATTTAGATGCTCATGTGCAGAAAACATTCAAGAAGCAGGAGGTGGAATGCTTCAAGGAATCCCTTTTATACAAGGCCAGAAGACTGCTCCTAATTAATTATCAAACGTTTGTAGGCGAGGACAGACTATTGATTAACAAGCACACTGCGAGAGTGGAACTTAGCTGGGTTAAGAAGCGATTTCCCAGACGGCCACCTTCACTGCTCTTATCTCTTGTCAATTTCATCCGAATTTAGCAGCTTTACGGGTGCAATATACTAGGAAACTCACTTATATAGATGTGATTTTGGGGGGGGGGATGTGCGCGCGCGTTTGTGTGTTGGGCTTTATTATCAACAGTCATGCAACAATCCATCAGATCGGCCTAGAGAAATTACCGAAGCAAAACGTTTCAGGAGGAACCCAGGGGTGCTTCAAGAGGAGATTGTGTTGTGTGTGTGAGTGTGTGAAGATGTTTGCACCAGACTGCGTTTATCTGAAGCTACCAGAGGGGGTCACGAGGAGTGGGGTGGAGTAATGAACTTCACTGAGGTAGGGACAGACTTTCTTCAACTAATATTATACTTCTATGTACTTGAAATCATGATTCTCTCCGTCCCTCCCTTCCTTTCCTCCCTCCCTCCATTCCTTCCTTTCCTCCCTCCCTCCCTCTCCTTTCTTCCTTCCTCCCTCCCTTCCTTTCCTCCTTCTTCCTCCCTCCCTCCCTCCCTCCCTTCCTTCCTTACTATTCCTCGCCTAGTTGTTTTTATTTAATTAAACTCAATGTCAGCTTTAATTTTCCGCCTGGGCGACTTGTTATGCCTTCATTGGAATTAACATTTTGTTTATAGATGTCACTGCACGTTGGCAAGCTTGGCGCCTAGTCGGGAAGCCGAGAGGCGATCTCTTCCTTACTGGTTTAGGTAGCTCAGGAATCCTCGGAGTTTTCTGGAAACGGGAGTTATCAACGTACCACACCTCCCCCACCCCTCCTTTCAGATTATTTTGGGCAGAAAGAGCCAAGCTGGGGTGTAGGGGACAAGAAAACCAGTTGGAAGAGGAGGTCGAGCCCCCCACACCCACTATAAATACTGTATGCCTTACCGTTTCTAGTAACGGATCGAAAAGTCCCATTCGAGGCAGGAAAGAGGAAGTGAAAATATTTCAGTAGCGGAAGGAAGGGAGGAAGGGAGGGAGGGAGGGAGGGAGGGAGGGAGGAAGGAAGGAAGGAAGGAAGGAAGGAAGGAAGGAAGGAAGGAAGGAAGGAAGGAAGGAATTTCAGAAATAATCAGGACAGGACCAGTTCAATATTTGAATGGAAAACCTCGCCGGGCCAAACCCAGAGCAGCAAGTTAGAGCATTCTCCCCATCACCTCCATCTCTCTTTATTGCAGAAGTATAACAGAATAATAGATTTGGGAGGGCTCATGGAGGTCTTCTAGTCCAACCCCACCCCTGCTCAAACAGGAAACAAACCATTCTTTTTGTACTGGTTTCAAACAAGCAACATAACCAACCTGTGACTATGAATGAAGTCAGTACTGGCTTGAATGGAAGGAGGCAACTTTATTATACAGAAGAAATGAAGGCAGGGGAAGGTAGCCCCCTCACATAAGCATTCTGCCCTGGCCCATTCCCACCACCCCATCCCCCTGCAATCCGGAAAAGGCTGTGAGTGAGAATTTCCCAATGTAGGCATCCTATTTGTTTGTGCTGTTGGGTTGTTGGTTCAAGCCGCCCTGAGTCTTCGGAGAAGGGCGGGATAGAAATGGAATTAAAATAAATAAATAAATAAATAAATAAATAAACCCGGTTGTTGTCTTGGCCCTTTGTGTGAATTTATTTCTTGGATTGGCTTGCCCGGGGCAGCTCTTCTTATCAACAGCCCACTCGTGGTGGAACTGATTTCTGGAAAGGTGAAGCAAGGACTTATTTAACTTATGGCCCGGTCGGGACAGATTGAGTTGCTGGAAGAGGATTGAAGTAGCTTTAGCTAAAAGTAACTGCAAGCTTAAACTGATGCGTGTGTGTCCTTGGGGCTGTCTGAGCTTGGTTTTCTTGTGCAGACCCAAAGGGTTTTTTTTTCCCAGAAGGCAACTGGACTTTCTTGTTTCTCTTTGAAGGCGTTTGGCTTCTCCTCCAAGAAGTTTCTTCAGCTCTGACGGGGGGGGGGGGGGAGACACCTTTGGGACAACCATGACCTGGATGACTGCGAATCTCCATAGACATTTTTCTGCCAGAGGTCTCATTCACCCAAACTAGGTAACCTCATCAGTGCTGGTAAGGAGGGGGGGGGGGTCTGCTCTCAGTTTAAACTGGTCCCGTTGTGGCTGGCGAGGGTCTTTCTGCCGCTGGACAGGCCTCCCCATCCTGGGTGTCCTTCGCAGACTTTATTGGGCTCCCGTTCAAATTTAAGAATCGGGCACGGTTGGATGAGTAGTGCGGGGGAAGGCAGCCTGGAAGGAGCGGGGGGGGGGGTTTCCGTATCTTTGAAGCCTGGCGTGGCTTCCGCTCAATCCCGAGCCTTTTGAACGAAGCGAGGCCAAGGGGTTTAAATGAATCCCAAGACGGCGAATCTGACCGTTTGCAACCGATCCGTTTTCTAGACCGGCGGGAAGAAGCCAGGAGAAATTTAAGGCCTGGAGAAAGGTTGCTTTTCTTCAAAATAATAATAATAAAAAAGAAATAGAATCAAATCAGATTTTAGCAAGTTGTCTGTTCAACGGTCCCTGGTTCGAGCTGTGTGAGCGCAGCCAACGAACGGTGGGAGCTACGCCTTGGAGATCCTTTGAAAGCAAGATCAACTGGATTGTTTACAATCGGGACACACACACACACCCCTCCCCAGCGAAAACGGGCTTCGGAGGCTGTGATTTCTTCTCCCCCCGCTTTATTCGGGGGCAGAGAGACTCCTTCAGCGCCAAGCAAGATACAGAAGGGATTCCTTCCCCCCCCACACACACACACCCAACCTCCTCCTCCTCCTCCTCCACCACCACCACCAGTGGAGAAAGGAGAGGGGGAGCGAATGGACGCGTTCTGGATTGTACCATCGTAACGGTGGGGGGGTGGGCGCCTCAGCCTTATTTATAATTCGTTCCCAGGAACTCTGACGGGCTTTAAAAGTTCGCTTTGGGTTAACCCATGGGGGGGGGGGAGGAAGAATGGTTCCCACGTGACCTACCTACGTGTAGAACACGGGCTACTGACAGCGATCCTAGCCTTCAACCGTTCCCTTCTCGGCTGGGGCTGGAGGAATGTTTGATCTGCTTCAATGAGTGAAGGCTTGCGGGAGGGAACTGAGGGACGTCCTCTGTTCCACATCCCAGATTATTTCCAGATGAAATAATATTGTGTATTTCAATTCCTCCAAGCTGGAACAAGAGGAGAAGCTGGTTCTATCCAAGCTAGAACTCTCTCCCTCATTTAACTCAGTCTAGCTGACAGCCAACCGTTTGTCTGGGACTCAACTAGGACTACTTGCTGCCCCGCCTCCCTCCATACTGCCCTTTACTTCACAGCTGGGATCCTCTTAGCTTCGGGCCCAATTCACCCAGCAGAGGGGACGGCCTGTTAAAATATGATGCATAGGCTGGGTAGCAGGCTAGGAACCGACCTTGGGGGCCACCGATTACTTATTTGTTCGTTTATTCCTTCCTCCCTGTCTCCCTTACTTTGGCCATGCCATGTGGGTATTCACTGGAGAAAGCAATTGTGTTTGGAAGAGTTAGCGGTAAAAGGAAACCAGGCACTAAGAACAGGGTGGCTGGACCCCCTCAAAGCTGACCCCAAGCCAGAGCACGGAAAAACTTGAAGAAGTAGTGCAAGATCCAAGATCGGAAGACATGGAGAGATCTGGACTCAACTCAACGGATTAACATCATCTTCATCCTTCTTCCCAACAACAACTCTCCCATCTTAGCTGGTGGCAAGCATTTGGCTGGTTTTGCTGGGCTTAGACGCTAAGCAAAGTCAACATCCGGTTCGGAGACCATTAGGAAACCTCGAGTCTGTATCATAAATGGGGACACTGAGCCCACATCCCATAATCTGCCAAGATTATGACTGTGAAGTGACCGGACATTTATCCCAATTTGACAGGGACTTTTTTTCCTTTTTTTTAAAAAAAAATTCTCCTCTCCTTCCATCCAAGAGCCAAGATAATCATTCCCAACCGAAACAAATCAAGACAGAACGGGAAGGAGTTAAAACTCACGTTAGACTAAAAGAAAAAAAGAAAAGGCATTTTGCACAAACCTCTTTCCCTTCCCCTTCAGTTTGATTAAAAAAGGGGAAAAGCACCGATTCCCCCCCCCCAGTGTTTTGCTTTCTTTTGGGGGGGGCTTCAGATGGATAGAAAGGCGAGTCACAGAGAGTAACAAGGTACTGCCCAATATTTGACACCCCTTCCGGCAAGGAAAGACAATCAAGGCAGCTTCCTGGGCACCTGTAAAGAGAGTTCCCACCCGTTTTGGGAATCAGCTAGAAAAACAACCGCTCCGTTTAGAAATTGCAAGGTCAAATTTTAATACACCGTAATTGTGAGTGCTGCACTTCCCCCAGACATAGGAAGCTGCCTTAGCAAGTAAGATCCGCGATCCATTGTCAGGCTGGCAGCAGCTTCCCAAGGCCACAGTGCAAAGCCTTTCTCTGCCTATAGCTGAAAATGCCAGGTATTAAACCTGGAGTTCCTTGTGCAATTCACAAAGTGAGGGTGTTGTTGCGCACTCCGCAGCTAAGCTGCTGAGTAGCTGTTCCCTTCTGTTGTATTTCCCATGGCTCCTCCATCATTTCTCCTTAACAGACTCCCCACCCACCCCCCTTCCCCTAGTCCGATGGGAGGAAAGAAAATAATAATGGGAAAAAAGTTCAGAAAAATGGCAGAAAAACATAGGGCTGAAAGTGAGGATTTTAAATCTGGACTTTCGTGGAATTCTGCATGTGCCGCAAGGCATTTTCAGTAAGGCTGATGAATCCACATTAGGTTGGACAATGTTTTATAAATGGTGTGCTGCAGCTGCCAAAAAAAGCCAAGGCAGTCCTAGGCTGCCTTAACAGAGGGATAGCATCAGGGATCGTGTGAAGTGTTAGTACCACTTTGCAATGCCTTGGTACAACCGCACTTGGAATACTGCATCCAGTTTTGGTCACCACGATGTAAAAAAGACACGTTGAGACTCTGGAAAGAGGGCAGAGAAGAGCAACAAAGATGATCAGAGAACTGCAGGCCAAAACATACAAAGAACGGTTGCTGGAATTGGGGTATGTCTGGTTTAATGAAGAGAAAGAAGAGAGGGGACATGATAGCAGTCTTCACAATATCTGAGGGGCTGCCCCCAAAGAAGGGAGTCAAGCTCTTCTCCAAAGCGCCTGAAGGCAGGACAAGAAGCAACGGATGGAGACTAATCAAGGAGAGAAGCAACCTAGAACTAAGGAGAAACTTCCTGACAGTGAGGACAATTAATCTGTAGAATGACTTGCTGTAGAAGCTGTGGGTGCTCCATCACTGGAGGCTTTTAAGAAGAGACTGGACAGCCACTTGTCTGGAATGGTATAGGGTCTCCTGCCTGAGCAGGGGGTTGGACTAGAAGACCTCCAAGGTCCCTTCCAACTCTGTTATTCTGGATCAATGCTTTTTCTCTGCACACACGAGCAAACCTTGCAAGGTTCTTATGGAACACTTTCAGCAACTTTTCCCAACTGCAGCTGCCCTCAGGATTTCTGAAGGAAGAGCCTTAAGACTGGATTTGAAGGGGGAAGCGTATGTGTTCGCTTTGAGAGCGCTGGCAACTAAAATTTCATTTTTGATGTGCTGATGCCCACAGTAAAAAACATGTCAATAAAGATTATCTTATCTTAACTCCGACCACTGCGATTTAGGATGAAACTTTTCTCTTGACTTTGATGAGACCACTTTTCTTAATTTGGAGATGGGGATGGGTGGCTGGGCTGAAAATCTCTCTCTCTCTCTCTCTCTCTCTCTCTCCTCTCTCTCTCTCTCTCTCTCTCTCTCTCTCTCTCCCTCCCCTCCCTCCCCTCCCTCCCTCCTCTCTCTCTCTCTCTCTCTCTCTCTCTCCTCTCTCTCTCTCACTCTCTCTCTCCTCTCTCTCTCTCTCTCTCGCTCTCGTAGGAATCAGATGATTTGTTTGCCTAATCCAACTCTGGGTCTAGGAAGCCAGAAATTAGGCCATTGTGCCGACTGGATCTCAAGCTCTCCATGCCAGCCTGATTCAGCTTTATCTCTCTTAAGGGGCTGAATCCACCCCCTTGTGAAACCCCGGAGGGAGAGGGATCAAATGCAATCGCGTTAGGAGGTGCTGGCTAAGGAAAGCGCCTTCTGAGTCGTACAACAATGCCAATCACTTGGCAGGGCAGAAAAGCCTGCTGGTCCCTCTCATTATCAACTCAAAACAGGTGGCTTCTGAACATCAGACTGGAGGGGCAGCTAACAAAGAAATGCACTCAACAAATACACGCATTCACACACTGCAAGCCCCCTTGCTCACACTCTGCACAGTGAATAATAAAGAAGAATTGAGTTGTATTAATAGCAACAAGCCAACATCCCCTTCCTTCCTTCCTTCCTTCCTTCCTTCCTTCCTTCCTTCCTTCCTCTCCTTCCCTTCCCTTCCCTTCCCCTTCCTCCCCTCCCTCCCTTTCTCCTCCTTCCTTCCTTCCTTTCTTCCCTCCCTCTTCCTTCCTCCCCTCCCTCCCTCCCTCTCTCCCTCTTCACCATTCCTTCTTTTTGTCCCATTCTTTATCAATTTGAGATATATTGCTTGATAATATCACCAGTTAAGCAGTACCGACTATTGTGCTAAATCTAAAGTGAAAACCATTCATAAAGAGAACTTTGGAGATTGAAGCCTGCGAATAAGAAGCCATTCTCAGTTAGTGCCGATCTTAGTGCTGTAGTTTGCATGAACAGTAACTTCTAGAGGGTCCTCAGAAGAAGAAGAAATCTTAAAGGATCACATTTCCTGCTATCCCATACCTTACCCGTAGCATTTATGCACAAAACAAAATCAGGACAAGGGAATAAAGACCATTTAAGTTTGCAATGAAAGTATCGGCTGAGGACTGTGAAGACCCCAGTTAAAACCCACCCTGGGCCACTCAATCTCTCTGTGTGGCTTTGAACTAGTAAGAAACCAACCAATTCTAGACGGATGTCGTTCAGGGGAAATGCTGGAGGAAGAAGGAAAGGAAAGAATATGACGAAAACATTTGAGGTTATTAGGCAAATCAGATACTTTGAATTATCTCAGCAGTCAGCTATGTGACGAGGTCAGTGCCATGTGTTTTTTTTTTGTTTAAAATAATAGGCTAGAAGTGTAATGAGCATCATATAAATGGACCGTGGGAATAACATGAATTGCAAGATGTTTTTTTTTTAAATCCCATTTATATCCCGCCCTTCTCCGAAGAATCAGGGCGGCTTACAATCTAAGCACAAATCAAATGTGCTTAGCAATGTGTCTTTATAGCAGTTGTACAGACAGAGTGCTGTTGTTTGGGGGAAGAAGTGCTGTTTCCTTTAAAGAAAAAAAAAGAGGAGGGAAGGAGGAAGGCATTAAAAATAACGTAGCAGTCATTTTTTTATTTCTGGGGGGGAAAGTAGCATTAATGGAGCTATTTGCCATCAGTGTCTAAAAGGACATTTCTCTTTCTCTCTTTCTTTACCTCTCACCTTCCCTCCCTCCCTCCCCTTTCTTTCTTTCTTCCTTCCTTCCTTCCTTTCTTTTTCTTTCTCTCTCTCTCTCCCCTTCCCACCTCCTGTTGATAGTGCTAGAATTTAATTGAGTCTATTCCCATAAATTTCCTTGGAAATTCTTCCCAGCAAATTGAAGGTCCCACTTGCAATGTCTGCAAATGTTTATATTTGCCAAATACTCTGTTTCAAGTGGTATTCAATACTTTGCTTGGATCTTAGACTTTTAAGGTCAGATGAAAGTCACAAGGGTGGGGAGGGGAAACAGTGAAACTCTCTATTGGAAGCGCCTGTGCCCTTGACTTCATGACATTTTGATTTTAAAGATCGTGGTAGCCTAGTATAGCAGGCAAACTGTACAAGCCAGTTTTAAAGGCACTTGCAGAAATTGTGTTTTGCTCTGTTTGCTGACTCTTGCTCAGGGGAATTTCCTCTGGAATCAAATCATAAATCTCTATAATGCCTTTTTTCTGAGAGGATAAAAGTCTAACTATGGGCCTACAGAGAGGTGGGAGGAATAACAATTACTGGTTTAAAATTAATATATTTCAAGGTTTCATAATCCACTGGACTTCTACAGAGCAATTCTCAAATTATATTCACTGGTGATCTTAATATTGGCTTAAACCACCGTAAATTATATTTCCATTTAAATTCCACCTTTCTTCCAGACTTGATACATTGATTTAATTATAGTTCCCCTCATTCACAGCCTGACCAGACTAACTTCTGCTTAGGTTCTGCAGTACATTGGCCAGATACCTAAAATAGTCTAAGAAAGAGAAAAGATGCAGTTTCATTCCCTCTCATTTGGGCAAGTTATAGAGCCAAGGATGGGTACTGAAAGTGTTAAATTATGAAAATATCCTTTTCATGTTTAATCTCAGTCCCTGGAAAACTCACTAGATGGGGGGATTTTAAAAAGTGGATTTTTTTTTAGGTGACCACTGAAGTCCTGAATCGGAAATCTCTGCTATCCATGCTAGTGAATTGCTGCTTTGAGTAAATTTTGCTTTTTTTTCACTGTCTGCACTGCATAATTTGCAAGGGGTAAAGGGGAAGGGGGGAAAGGAATGCATATTTTTACTTTCACTTGAAGATTATGAGTCGGTGTTTTCCCTTCTGGGAAATAGAATCTCCATAGTACTCACCCTCTACCACCCATCCACATTCTCACCTCTTTGGGGCTTGTTTCAGGATTCTGGGCTGGGTGCATTTCAGAAAATAAGAGAGCATTAAGCTCACTCATCTCCCTGAAACAACCTGCACAAAATAGCAAGTCAGTAAGTGATTTAGGATCTTTGCCAGTCTGAAAGACGTTGATGAATATTAGCTTCCATTGCATTGTTTAGAAGTCAATTGCCTGAATTGTTGGGAGATGAAGTGGGCAAAGTTTTTTTTCTTTTAAATTCCTTTGCAGGTCCTGATCCATGAATCAACATAAAAGACAAAAGCTAACTTAATGCTATGCCAAAACCTGGTTTCTAATTTTCTTGGGGGGGGGGGTTTCCCTTGCAAAAGGGGGATATGTCTGTTATTTTCAATGTGCAGTGGGGGATTTTGACACTTATTTTTCCAAACCACCCAGAGATGTGGGAAGTCAGGTGGTATAGACATTTAAACAGCAACACAGCAATAAAAGGGTGCTGATATAAATTTGTCTTTCCACATTTTCCATCAAGCCATCTCCCAAGCTTCGGAGGAAAAAAAATCTTTTGCTTCCCTCTTCTGGGATTTAAGGAAATTAGGGGAAATCGCCAATTGCCAGAGAATTGTCAATTGCTGCACAGGTGACTGTGCATTGGAAAAGAGGACATACAAATCTTTGCAGAAAATGAATTTTGGAACCAGGTCTTCTTCCCCCAAATAAAATGAAGACTACAAGAAAGGAGCAAGAGAAGTTTGCCCATTACCTTTGCATGCCAGTATGTGTATGTGGAACTATAGCAAGATATAGGCGGCATCACTCTGTGGTCCCGACCCAGCTGTCTACTTTTACATGTAAAAAAGCCATCTAATGTTCTGTTGTGTATACTGTATGTAAAGAGCATTCTGGAGATCTCAGACTTCCATGACCCAGTGGGCAAATGGTGGGTACCTGTGTGCATTCATGGGTGTTTAGTTCCTCAAAATACCTATGAATCCCATTCATCTCTGTATGAGGAATAAAGCAAGCAAGCTATAGGGAAAATTGAAGTTCAGCATTATGATGTTAACCAGTTAATATATTTTTATAGTGCTTCACATGTAGTCCACCTTGAAGCAGTTTATGAATCAAAATTAGAATATATATATAAAGAATACTCAGTTTGCAGTATAGGTGAGAGAAATATAATCACTGGAGAAGTCAATATGGTTCTATCTATCTACAAAACTTGTATTTGTCTAAAATAGTTTTGGCACAAAGAGATTTAATTTCAGCTTGTCACCTATTGACAAGTGCATCTGAGGAGTCTCTTGATGGCTTGGCCCAACAATTCACAAAGCAACCTTAACACATCGGAAAGGAGTTCCATGAATTGCTGAATGGTCCAAGCATTCGATTGGCTTCTGCATTAACCTGCATGTTAGGGTAAAAAATATTTACTCTTCTAAATACTCAAACAATCTATATTTACATGTATTTCAATGATATCTGCACATGTCATAGCATGTTCTAGAATTTATGAACAGCAATGGTTTGTAAATCAGATAGATAGATAGATAGATAGATAGATAGATAGATAGATAGATAGATAGACAGATAGATAGATAGATAGATAGATAGGTAGGTAGATAGATAGATAGATGCATGGATGGCTAGAGATAGATAGATAGATAGATAGATAGATAGATAGATAGATAGATAGATGATAGATAGATAGATGCATAGATAGATAGATAGATAGATAGATAGATATAGATAGATAGATAGATAGATAGATAGATAGATAGATAGATAGATAGATAGATAGATAGATATAGATGAAAGATAATGGAAGATAGATAGATAGATAGATAGATAGATAGATAGATAGATAGATAGATAGATAGATAGATAGATAAGAAAGAAAAGAAAGATAATGGATGATAGATAGATAGATAGATAGATAGATAGATAGATAGATAGATAGATAGATAGATAGATGACAGACAGATAGATAGATGACAGACAGATAGATAGAAGATATAACATTCTGAGTGCCTTTTCAAGCTGGTATTTACCCTGTATTTTATCTGTATTTTCACAGGTATCCATTTGCTGTCTGGCTAACTGAGATCATCGTTTTGAAAAGCAAAACTATTTCAAAATGCAGATAGAAGGAGCAAATGAATGAATAAATAAATAAATAAATTTCCCCTCGCCTCCAAGTTGAAAACCCCCAACCCTGAGAAAACGATCATGGCAACGATCCATTTCCTACCCCCCCACCCCCCCAAGGACAATCTCAAGGACAGTCTGCAATGGGGCTTGCTTGCCCTTGGACTCCTGGCTGGGCCTGGTGGGGGCCCAAGTGGGAAACTGTGTCCCTATCAAGGCATGAGAAAGTGAATAGAATTCATGGTTGGGCTCTGAACAAAAACCCAAAGGGAAGCAGAGAGGCTGAGAAGCTCCTTTTGGGGGGGGCAGCACCACACCAGAAGTCCTGTGTCACCGAGCTGTGCCAAGCTCAACCGTCTCCGAAACAGATATTTGATTTGGCTGCATCCTGTAGAGTTGGGAGGTAGATTTTTTTTTCCCCAAGCCCTTTCCCCTTTTTCTCTAGAGGAGGGGGCTTGACCCGAAAGGGGCTCAATAGCTGCGAATACTATTCTAAATGTCAGGGAAGTACAAATTTATTTTAGAGGATGAAAAGCCACTTTCTTCTCATAACACAGCGCCTTGCGGCTTGCAAAGAAGGCACCCGCCCTTGTCGGGATGGGGTGCGCCGGGCAGCGTGAAAGGCCGGGTAAAGCCTAAACCACACTCCAAAAGGAGAGCAAATAAAGCAGCTGGGGACTTAAGATATATTAAATTACCCTGATTAGGAATTTAGGCCAGGGTGGAGGTGGCTGAAAAAGCAAAAGAAGAGAGAGAGAGACCGGCATTAAGGGAGGCTATTCACCGCTAGGAACCAAGGTCAGGAGGTTGTAAGAGTTCACAGGAGCTGCCTCCATTCTTATGTTAAGAGAGGGATGTGGAAGAAGCCCTTGGCAATCTTCTGGGGCAGGGCTAGAGAGGTACTCTGGCTAATTGCCAAGGGGTTCCTTCCAGTGGCTCAAGTGGGGGGGAAGGGGGGGGAGATGGGATTCAAAGACAAGAAGCTGTGGCAGAGGTAACTTTTAAGACAGCTCCGCATTTCCCAGAGCTTGGAGAAATGAACTGGATCTCATGTCCAGGCAATAAAGGGTTGGTTATTTTGGTTGTTGTTGATGCTGAGTAGAAAGCTATTTTTTTAAAAAAAAAAGTTGTGAGCAACAACCCTTTGCAGAGGAAACAAAACAACACAGGCAAGAACAAAAAAAAAGTTTTCTTTTAAAAAAGCCAAAGGCGGAACAAAGAAAAGGAACCCCCCCCCCCCGCAAAAAAAGGGGGGAGAAAGCAATTTTCATCTAATTTGGGAGGGTACATAAACAGCATTTTTAGCTTGAGGAAGGTGTGCCCTATCTGAAACCTCAAAAAAAAAAGACCTTCGTACAAAAGAAATTGGAAACTGAAAAAAAAAATAGAAATCAAATAAATAGCCCACATTTCTTCATTCAAGACATTTTTCTTCCAGGTTTTTGCTGCTGTTAATTTTGGACGTTCATGCTGTTTCCCACATTTTTTAAGTATTATTGCAAAACATGTATGTAGGTTTCCAATATTTTGTTCTTTTTAGCAAATCTAGCAGCAAAGGATAAGAACTGAATGTCTTTCTTGTACTGCACAAGGTTTTATGTACTGGGAAAAATAGTTTAACCCCCCCCCCCCAAAAAAACCATAACAGCATTAATTATTAAAGGCGATTGTAGGATTTCCCCCAGTTCATAAAAAAAAACCTTTCAGTTAAAATGAATAGCAAAATGTTCATTGCTGGCAGAGATAGTGATATACTTATCGATTAGATTAGAACCTTTTCCACAAGATTTGATTAAGATGGTGCAAATGTAAAGGTGGGTAACACCGTTGTGAACAATTTTTACAATAGATTTGGGGTGACTCATAGAAATGTATTGTAAAGCTAAGTCATGTTCAGATCTCAAATCTTCTTCCCATTGAAAGACATTCAGAAGCGTCTTAATTTAAGAATTGTAGATAATATTGAAGATGTTCCTTTGATTTGAAATAATGCAGCTCGACCCTTCAGACAATGTTAAGGTTCTTAACAGGATTTTATGACTTTAAGAAGAAATGACTGCTCTCTGTCTCATTTGAAACAATTCAGATCACTTATTAAAACAGCCACCAACTGACCATTTGCTTTATGTAAGTATGTCCAGTAAAATTTTGAGTCTTGTTCATTTTCTAAAGTTTTGTCCCAATATAAAAGTAGTCTCTGGTTTTATCTCTATATCTATTTATCTATCCATCTCTATCCATTCATCCATCCATCCACCTTCTCATCCCCCCATCCCTATCCATCCATCCATTTCTATCCATCCCCATCCATCCATCATCTATACATGCATACATCTTTCAAATGAGAATTGTCTTGAGCTTTCTTACTGAACACAGCAGAAGAATAGCTTGTTTTGTGTAAATTTTAGATTGCTAACAAAGAATTAAAGGGAGACTGATATGCATTTCAAACTTATTTGTTTGAAATGCATCAGTCAGCCATACCCTTCTGAGATTCGAACTTGGGCTGATTGCACATTAGGCAGTTGTTTTAACCTCTAGGCCACAAGCTCTATCTCACTTTGTTAGCTGAGAAGCAAGGGAGATATGTTTTTAAATGCTTGTTAACTATTTAGATTACCTTGCTAGGCCCCAAACATGGGACAAATCTTTATTTCCTGTTTCAGCCTAACCGAAGGCCATGAGTATGTATATATATATATATATATATATATATATATATATATATATATATATATATATATATATATATATATATATATATATATATATATATATATATATATATGTTTAAGTATTTGTCAAGGCTTTTTGAATGGACCTTGCTAATTAACTCTTTCATTCCTGTTTTGGCCCGGCTCAGGGCTTATCCACAGGAACTAGTCAACTTATGACAGCTCATTATTTGTGCAAATTATTCAAATTGCTAATAAAGAATTTGGGAGGCTAAGATGATCATTTCGAACTAACTGATGAGAACATAAATAGTTCGAAATGATCATCTTAGCCTCCCAAATTCTTTATTAGCAATTTGAATAATTTGCATATATATATATATATATATATATATATATATATATATATATATACTCATCCCCAACTTTCAGCACTTTTGAATTCCAGAACCTGTAACTGTGCCCAACTGATATTCTTTGAAAACAGGTCTGAAAGCAAATGCTCTTTCCTGGCAAAATTAATGCAGGAGGGTTTGGTTTGGGTTGGGTTTGGTTTGGTTTTTGGACAGCACTTATTCGTATCTTTACATTTCTTTGAGCAGGAAAATTGGCGGGTTTTCCAACAAGCGTTCCTTCTTTCAAAGGTATATGTTGTAGCTTGTGGCTTGATTTCTCTGGCTAGTTGGAAAAGAATGAGTCACCATTCTGATCATCATAAGCCTTCAGTTCAATCTATTATGTATTTTTTCCCCTTTAAAAACAGTGTAAGTTACAGTATAAGCGTGAGAACACTGTGTAAAAATCTATCAAGAACATTCTCCACGCCCGCCCACCTTTAGGAGGTTTCGTTAACCTTTAGACCAGCACAAATCTCATCTTTTCTTCTTCCTCTTGAAAATGCTATTTTCTTGTCATTCCCCCCTCCCCCCCCCCGCTCCCAAAATCAGTGGGTCTGCTTTAAGAATAACAAAATGGGGATCCACCCCATTAATAACTCAGCACCTGGGTTATTATAGCTGTTTTCATTGCCAAGGAGCTAAAAGCAGCCTAGTCTGGAATCAGAAGGAAGATACCAATCTGTACATTTGGTGCAGATCAGCCACAGATTTAAGGCTCCCCTGGCTAGACCCCCTCCCCTCCCCCCAATTAAGAGACACATATTTTTTTAAAAAAAATAACTCTTGGAGAAGTGTTGCATCCTTCTTGCTCTCTTTGTAAAGGTGCCAAGTGCAATTACAGCTTTGCTTTGCCCTGGATCCAATCTCTTTTTTGAAAAAGAGGATGACAGAATCATCAAGAGATGCAAGGGAAAAACACAGAGGGGTGGAACGCCAGGTGCCTCCAACAACCAAGAGTCCTGGTAACACCGTTGTCACCACGCACTGATCCCCATGGGTCCCACCCTGAATAATCACAACCGTCCATTTATCTTCCCACTCAGATGGGCTCATCCCAAAGGAACTGTCCAGGATTGTAAAAGGAAACCAGGCCATCAAAGAACACGGTGGTTAGACCCCCATCCAGGCTGACACCAGCCACAGCGTGGAAAAAAACTCGAAGAAGTGGTGCAAGATCAAGAGACATGGAGAAGCCTGGCCCATAGGAGACCCTACACCAGTTGTTTGAAATGGTATAGGATAGGGCCTCCTGGTCAAGCAGGGGGTTGGACTAGAAGACCTCCAAGGCCCTTTCCAACCCTATTATTCTACCTTCTATAGAGTTATCAAGAGTCCCGAATGGATACCCTCGTCAACATCCTTCTTTCTGGGAACTCCTAAATGGCCCATATTATCATTCTTTAGATCTACATCTGCTCCAAGAGCTCCAGGGAGCATCCCTAGGCATTCTCTCCTCCAATATATTCTCACAACCCTGTGAGGTAGGCTGGGCTGAGAGTGACTGGCCCTAAAGTCACCCAGGAAGGTCCAGTGTTTGAGCATGAGGGGTTAGGGTCCAGGATCTTTTTGCCTCTAAGAGAGCTTCTTAAATCTCAACCTCAGACTGCGTCTTTTGGACCAGCTGAATCCCTGAGGAGCTCTTAAAAGTCGTGATTGTCCCCAGAGATGCTTTTCCAAAAGGCGGCTGGACTTTTTCCCTTGAAACACGCTTCGCTTCTCATCCAAGAAGCTTCCTCAGCTTCTTCCCAACTGAATTCTAACAAAGCGGGAACTGAAGCAGCTTCTTGGATGTGAAGTGACATGTTTTCACAAAGGGAAAAAACACCTTGACCTCGATGACTGATGCTCTCCGTAGACAAAAGGCGAGATTCGTTGTTTTTTTTTAGACTGCCACAGGACAATCCTCCACCTTGGCCACTGGTGGGCAGCTTCTCCTTCGGAAACGTCTCAGTGAAAGCCACCGAACTACAGTACATTACTTAGCAGTATTCTCCCACACCCCTTTTATTTAATAATAATAATAATAATAATTTTATTTATATACCACCCTTCTCCCGAAGGACTCAGGGCGGTGAACAGGGCAAATGTATAAAATACAAAAAATACAAAAGTTAAAAGGAATTAAACATAATGCCCAAGGTAAAAAACAAATACAAATGTTAAGAACAATAAAAAAAACCACCACCACCCCCATCAGGCCAAGCCGGCTTGTTCAAATAAATGCGTTTTCAGATCGCGTCGGAAGGAGCGGAGGCCGGGCGCCATCCGGAGCTCAACCGGTAACCGATTCCATAGCTCCGGGGCCCCCACAGAGAAGGCCCTCCCCCTGGGGGCCACCAATCGACATTCTCTGATCGGTGGCACCCTGAGGAGGCCCTCTCTGTGGGAGCGCACATTTACGTACTTAAGCCTTCTCTGGCAAGACATTGTCTGGCTTTTTGCAGACCCTTCCATCCCTGGGAGATGAAAAGCTAAATGGAAACAAGTCATCAGCCTGATCCATGCGACACCCAGAGTGGACTTCCGGAAGTGGCATCCACAGAGAGAACCAGTTGTTCACATATTTGAATCCCACCATTGATCCAGATTCAGGTTTCTTTTATCTGACCCCTGTTTTAATAACAGCGCCTTTTCCTGTTCCACTCTTTTAAGGCTAAAAGCACCACTTTCAGCTTTCGTTGACTACCAAATGGTAGGAAGTTGTGTCCTCAGCACTTTGGACCAGAAATGCTTCAGACACCACATAAAGAGCATCTAGAGCCACAAGAGACACTTCCTCCAGTAATCTAGGCCCCAACTCTGAAGGCAGCTAAAGTTGGCACAATCAGCCTCACCTGTTTGGCCTGAGGGCTGCTTTGTTGTTGGCCATGCCAATCACAGAAGCCATTTTGTGAATGCACAAGGGCTTCCCATGGTGGTTCTTTCATGCAAGCGCCCGCAAGAGGTGCTCAATATTACAGAACCAGAATGTTGCTCTGTGGGGTCTCACATAGAGACCTTATTTCCTATCCCCTGTTATGAGTTCATTTGACTGACCTGAAGGCCTGAAAATCAATTATATTTATCCATTTGGTTTAATAATAATAATAATAATGTTGGAAGGGACCTTGGAGGTCATCTAGTCCAACCCTCTGCTCAGGCAGGAAAGGCAGGTTGTTCCACTGGTTAGTTGTTCTAACTGCCAGGAAGTTTCTCCTTAGTTCTGGGTTGCTTCTCTCCTTGACTAGTTTCCATCCATTGCTTCTTGTCCTAAGCATCCCTCAAGCAACAGCTGTCGATCAAACACATCTTAACCAGACACTCTTAAAATTAGTCCTGCTATGTACAGCATAATGTTGCCCTGCAAAGCAAGTTTTAAAAAGTATTGCAGAATTTTGACCCAAATCAAATGACATATTGGCCAAAGTTGATTATGGGCATTTCATTTGCTTCCTGAATTGCCTTACTGCATAGCACAGTGTGCCATAAAACTCATCAAAGAGGCTGGACTTACGTGAAACCCCACACATGTCCACAAAACACACACACACACACACACACAAACCTAGAACTAATCAAGCTTTGATATGTTGTACAACTGCTATTCTATGCCATTGAGGAGGGTTTTGTGAAAACCTGGCCACTAAAGCACCATCTTGTGCATATTCGTTCACATTAAAGTCTCAACCAACTTCCAGGAGGCATGCCCCCAAGTACCTTTGCATACTTTTTTTTACTGCTAATAAACTCACAATGCATCCTTGTTTAGTCTCCTCTGCAATAAAGTTTTAATTCCTTCCCTACAGGGCTTCATTTGTGCTTTCAGTAACTTATTTGCAATAGTGCTCTGCTGAATATTTTGTCTGCATCCTTGAAAAATGATTAAAAAGGAACTCTTCCCCTCCACAACAAGGGGAAAAAACCTGATAGAAAGAACACAGTGGGATCTGAAGGTCTGTGCAAGTTAAGTTACAGAAGTTTTTTTTTAAGTTCTCTTGAAATGTCCAAAGCCATTTAATAAATCAGTCAATCCTGTGAACAAGAAAAACAGGAAAATACAATGTGCAAAAGCAGTGCCAAAAGGAAATGGCTTAAATTTAGCAATTTAGCAGCAATTAGCAATCAAAGCCATAGTCACCATTGCCCAATAAAAGCTTGGAGAGAAAGAAAAAAATTCTTAATACAAGCTCAGCTTCAATTTACTTAAAGAAGAAACTCACAATGAGCTTCCATTATTA
Organism: Vipera ursinii; assembly: GCF_947247035.1. Taxonomy (NCBI): domain Eukaryota; kingdom Metazoa; phylum Chordata; class Lepidosauria; order Squamata; family Viperidae; genus Vipera; species Vipera ursinii. Next base: position 11,668,933 of record NC_139524.1, on the reverse strand, counting down.
TCCACTATCCCCAAACTCTCTCCTTTAAAAAAAAGGTTTAGACCGAGGTATGAGGATAATAGATCATATTTATCTGATGTCTCTATGGGAGCACAATTCTGCCTATAAAAACTAAATAATACTATTTAATTAATTGCCTGAATGGCATCATCCAGAGGTAATGAACTTCAATCCCACCATTTTGAGCAACAGAGCAGCTGTTCAACATAGCTAGCTATGACCGAATGACTTGGTCCCTTTGACTAGCACCCACTTGATAAGGATTGATGGAGCTGATCAAATCTGTGTCAATGTGGATATTAGTAAGAATTTTCTCACACACTGAATGGAGTCCAGATTCAATGCAACATCTGTGCAGTTGTTTATATGGTTACTTAAAGTGCACAGAAATAAGTATGAACAAGATGTTAGAAAAAGCTGTCACTTTTACTGAGGATATGCATGAAAATCTGTTGCGTATGAGCACGTGACAAAGTCCACCTTTAGCCATTGGTTCAACTTACACAGCTTTGTTGTTTGAAACATATTAACAGGGTGAGCCTATAGTTGTCTACTCAGAAGGTCCTCTTTGGGTAATTGTGTAAAGCAGGGGTCCCCAACCCCCCCCCCCCGGTCCATGGACCTGTACTCGGCCACAGCATGCCACGGTCCCTGGTGCCCAAAAGATTGGGGACCTCTGGTGTAAAGGATGCAACAAAACTGAAGAAATGAAAATCAATCAAAAGAAAGAGATCGTCAGGTTTACATAACATGTACAACTGAAAGTTAGCTTACAATGCAGTTGCTGTGGTCTGAGAACATGTTATGCCCACCTTCTAAAATACAGTCCTTGGGGGCCTGTTTCACATAATACATTAGGATGATGTAGCATGGATTTTTCTACAGGATGCTAAGTTATGAAATGAATTTTACAACTCCATTTTAGTCTAGATAGCAAGATATATTATTCCTAAAGATTACAAATATGTGGAGTGTTTAAGATGCTGGCTGTGGTTCAAAAAAATAAAATAAACATACAGTCTCCCTGAAATGTTTCCTCTGTTTAATTCTGACTTGGCTTAAAATTTCCTTGCTGTTACTCACTGAAGGCGAGATTCTTATTTCAGCACCTTGGACAGGTAACTCACTCATTTCATTACTGCTTCAAACCAATGTCAGGCCTTTTTCTCTCTTTACCTTGAGATTGGCCTTTATTTCACCCAGCAGCCCCACATACAAATAACTGATGGGGCTTGAGGCTTAAAAGGCAGTGCTAGTATCTGCCTTAAGGCTAAGACAGCCCTTTTCATAGATGGGGAAACTGAGGCTCAAAGATACGCAACTGAAGGTATGTTACAAAGAAACCAATCAAATTCTTATGCAAACTCAGATTCCGTGCAGCTAACCGGTGTATGATGGGTGATATGAAGTCAGAAGCTTAGGTTTTCTTCAGTGAACCCAGGTTCAGTTAACCAGGCTTAAGCGCGTCCTGTGAACACCACAAATTCTAGGGTGTCCATCATGAGCACCACTGGGTTGCAGGAATCAGAAGAATGCCCAGAATATTGGGTGGGAACAGTAGCAAGTCCAACCCACTTGGAGACCTCAGAGGACAGGAAGGTGCTGCTCTAATTGACTGGCCAAACTTTGGTGGCCGGTGGCCTTAGACACCCCTTTTTCTAGAAATGGAAGTGGGGGGCCTGCAATTCCCTTCTAAAGAAGAGGTCACTGCTTGAACATCCTGCAGGCCCTGACATGGAAGTGCTTGGAGAGCTCGGAAGAAGCAGCCAGACACGCGCCTTGCCCTACCCGAGCCCTGTCCTTGGAGTTTCTCAGTCATCCCGGTCAGGGTTGTCCCAAAGGTGCTTTTTTTCAGGAGGCAACTGGCCTTTCTTGTTTTTCTTTGAAGAGGTTTCGCTTCTCATCCAAGAAGCTTCTTCAGCTCTGATTGGATGATGGGGAATGGAAGGGTTTGTATTCCTTGCAGACAGCTGGTCATACTCCGGCACTATTCACCCCAAAGGGCATAGCTAAATGTCTATGGAGATTCTCGGTCATTCGAGTCATGGTTGTCTGAGCTGAGGAAGCTTCTTGGATGAGAAGCGAAACCTCTTCAAAGAAAGTCCAGTTGCCTCCTGAAAATGTGCTCCAAGCCCTGGTGGCATATCTGAACTGGGCCTGCCTGCCCCGACCGATCTGCCTCTCTCTCTCTGCAAACCTCCTCTTTGACCAGCAAGAGTCGGGCCCGCCGTGTCCACCCGCCCGGCCCGCCGCGACTCCACTCTTTCTCTCCCATCCCCTCCATAAAGGGAGCCGGGGCACCTTCTGGCGTGGCGGGGGATGCAGGGGAAAGAAAAAGCAAGCCCAACCTTGCGGAGATGCGCCATCCTAGCCCGCTGCCACAAAATGGCTGCCCGCGAAGAGGGAGGGATTCGGCTCTGACTCTCCGACTCCCCCCTCCCCCTCCCTCCAATTTGGCTTAAAGGCTGAAATTAGCAAGAAGAAGCGGAGGGGGTGGGGAGAGAGCCGAGAGCGCGCGATCCCACGCTAGGAGAAACGTTAGCTGCAACCCAGATTGTAGCCTTCTCCGCCGATTGTGGAGAAGAGGCAGCAGCACAAGGAACCCGGGGGTTGCGTTGGCACCCCCATTTCCACCAGACTCGTCTTGGTTAGTACGATTTGGTGCGTTTAGGGACCAAGGCCTTCCACCATTCCCTCCAAATTGGATTAATTTGATAATTTCATGGCGCGTTGGGTGAAGGCAGCTGATCAATTCCTCCTAGTATTGACATGCCAGCTGAGGTGCCGGTGCTAGACATGGTCGGTGGCACCTCCACCCTCAGGGAGAAACCCAAATTGTCACCCTCATTTTAGCCAGTCCTTGGCAACACCACAGCATCCGGAGAATCAGCGGATTTCTTCCTATTGGGGGTGGGGGAGATCCCTCAGCTTCTACTCAGGGGTAGATGTGCATACAGGAACTCGAGGCTCACTCCCCCATTTCAAATAGTTTGTTGCTGAAGGTTAGTTTTACTTCGCCCTGTTGCTTGGGTCTCCAACCCGCTGCGGTTGAGTCTCCGCTACCAAAACGAGCTCGCCCTGGCTAACACGAGCGTCTCTAGAGTTAAGGGTGGGAAACCCTCCTTGCCTTGCCATTGCTTAAGGAAACGGACGATGACGATGACGATGACGATGACTATTATTATTATTATTATTATTATTATTATTATTATTATTATTATTATTATCATCATCATCATCATCATCATCATCATTATTATTATTATTATTATTATTATTATTATTATTATTATTATTATTATTATTATTATATTTTAACCTCCCTGCTTAATATGCAGTGGATTATTTGACATACAACTTTTTTTTCATGTTATTTACGCATGGGGTAAGGGAAAGGGGTGCGGTAGAGCTGGTTTCTTTCTGCTAATCACTTTGAAAGTGGGCTAAAGAGGATTACCTGCATTTTGCAAATAACGGGGGGGGGGAAATCTGCCCAGAAAAAATCCTATTCTCTCTCTGTGTCTCTGTCTGTCTGTCTGTCTGTCTGTCTGTCTGTCTGTCTCTCTCTCTCTCTCTCTCTCTCTCTCACACACACACACACACACAGAGAGAGAGAGAGAGAGAGAGAGGGAAGGAGAGGGAGAGAGAGATAGCATTTGGGAATTTAATCTATCACATTGCCACTCGGAAAGTACCATTTGCACTACTTTGCACACACGTGGAAGAGGAGGATTACTGTAAAGGATTTAAATGTGTCGGGGGTGGGAAAAGGCTCTCTGATCGGTTTAGAGATCAAAAATCCATTAGCACCCAGCATCCCGCCTCTCTCGGGCTCTTCCCGAGCTATTGTGTTAAACCTCTCCGCTGTAATTTTCTGCGCGCCATTTAGCCCGGCCGTCTTCCTCGAATCTGCCTTCCGGAATTCTCCCGACGCCCTTTTACGCATCTAGTCGGAACTACCGTAGCGGCCTCTTTTCTTCGCCGCCGTCAGCAAAACCTTTTGCAAGGGACCCTGGGTCTGTCCGCCGCAGAGTCTGTCGCAGGCTCTCCTTCCTTTAGCTCCCATGGAAAAAAAAAACACCGTCTCTCCACCGGTTAACGAATGATTGTGGATTACGATTCTCGTCATCGCCAGCAGAGTCGAAACGATGCCCCCTGTAAAAGCCGCAGTGCCGAAAAGATTTCGGATGCCTTTGCTTTTCCAGAGAAGTGTGTCCACAAGTGATTTCTGTGCCTGTCGAGTTTCAGAAGAAAGGGGGAAATCTCTGCATTCGGTGCCCCCATAGGCTTCAAAGCAGCTTTACACACACACACACACACACACACACAAACACGCACCCAAGTTGGTGCCCTGCAGACATTTTGGACTACTGTTCCCAGAATTCCAAGTCAGCTGGCTAAAGCCTCCCGTCTGCCTTTTTCCCTTCTCAGAAACACTTGGCAAAATCCGATACTCGAGAAAGCCTGGCCAAACAAAGTTGGAATCTGTATTTTAACCTCCCAACCCTTCACAAAGAGGTGCACAGGCGTCGGGGTTGCCTCCGCTTGTAATTTCTCATCCCAAAAGGAAAAGCTCATCACAAAACGTGAGGAAGTCCCTGTTGCTCCCCCCCCCACCGTCCTCTTGATTTGAAGGTCATTCACACAAACCTAAAGTTCGGCTCTCCTGCAATTGCTGGGTTTACATAAAGGCAAAGGTCAAACAAGGAATCATATTCTGACTGAAGGCAAAACGGTGGCGCTCTGCAACTGCTAAAACAATGCTTGGGTTGTCTTAGCATCCAGACCCATTTTAGACTCTTGTTTAGCCTGTTGCCAGAATTCAACCCTTGTGTGAAGGAGTCTGGTGTCTTACCAGCCAAGAACTTACTATAATTTTTTATTGTCTCCCTCCCAACTCTTGGTGACTTGATGGGTATATATCCATGCCAGTTTACTTGCAATAATACATATATATATACACACAGTATTGCCATTGGCATCTTTGGGATGTTTCCTGAGTTCTAGCCTGCCACACCTTGGGATTTCCTTGTGGTCTCCCGTTCAAGATCTAACCAAACCAGCATTGCTTAGATATTTTTGAGATCTGCAGAGATTGTTTAGGAGTAGCCATCTGCTGCAATTAGTAACACTGGCTGATCTCAATTATCCACTCCCGATTGCATGCAAATGTATTAATCTAATTGATTAAATCCCTCTACCTTATCATTTCTCTCCACCTCTGCAAATCCCTAAAATGGTGTCGCATTTTCTGGACAAGCTGTACTGCAGACACCTTTCCCCTCTGCCGAGAATTCTTAGAGCTTTTGATAATAATTTCCCCGAAAAAAACAAGGCATCCAATTCTTAGCCTCTCTCAACTGGAGAGCAAAAAATACCCCCCCCCCATCCTTTATTTCTTAAATCCACATTCCAGGTAAGTGGAATGAATCAGTCTTTGGGATTCAAAAGATCTCAAGACAGGGAGGATTTTTTCCCAGTCCTAAGGAATTCCCATCAACAAAAATTCTCTGTTTTACTTTTATTTTATCCTCTCCCTTCGATGACTTCTGTTCAAAATGTGAAAGGAAGGAAGGAAGTTCAGTTGGCAGGAAATCAAGCCAAAAAAAATGTACAAAGTGGGCACACAAAGATTGCAATTCCGAATCAGCACTCGTACAGATGCTGTATTCTCACAACACGCTAAAGGAGGAGTTTTACTCTTAGCTAAGGGTTTTGATTTGGGGGGCGGGGTGGTGTGTGTGTGTGTGTGTGTGTAACCTGTTGCGCGAGCCCCACCTGCTTGGTTATTGCCTGGTGCAAATGCAGAAAGTGAAGGAGGTGAAGGAGAATTCAGGTGAAGGAGAATTCAGGTGAAGGAGAATTCAGGTGAAGGAGAATTCCACAAAAGCAGTCAGAAGAAGAGAATAATATTTGAGTAACAGAAGAAAGGTGCAGACAGAAGCAGTACCCCTAAAATAGAATTATCCTATGGCATTTGACAGATAAAACCACCTGCTTTTATTCATCTGTTACTATGACTAGAATTGTCCCTGTATAATTCATCTAGTATTGTAATATGTAAGCTATACTGTATGTTGCTTCCAAAAACCCTACGTTTGCCCCAAAGGGAATTAAACTGGTCTCTCTACTTTTTAGGAGTTTCCAATTTCCAGGCCCAGCAGGCACTTTTCAGTATGAGCTGTGCTGAACAATATTGACTTGGGAGTAAAGCTGATGGAACTCAAATTGCCAAATAAGCCACTTTCTGAAAGTCCCGTTCCAAAGCTTTGAGGTTTCTCCAAGGATGAACTTGGGCAGGAGATAAAAGGAGGGGGAAAAACCGAGAATGTGAGAAGAGGCAAAGACACAGGGATACTTCGCCCAGCTCTCGCCGGTCTATCTTATTTGCTTCCTTCTCAGCTTGCACCATTGCTAAATAGATCAATCCACCGGAGTATATTACTGGAAGATCTGTCAAATCTATGATTACTGTCTGCTGAAAGCCCACCCACCCATTCAGAAATGTGGAAACACTGGTACATCTAATCTATAATCTTGCTCGCTCCTTCTTCAGTATGCAAACATCCTTTCTCACCTGTAAGGTAACAGATGCGTGCATTTAACCTGTCCTGCCACAGGGATTTAGAAGACAAGCTTAAAGATACATATAATTTACAGGTTGCGCTGAAGTCTTTGACACGTGCAGGTTTCCCCCCCTCCCCACTTTATCCAAGTCCTGCCAGAAAGAAGGGTTATCGTAGGCTTTTTCAAATATACAGGGTGAACATTTAATGTTTAACATTTGGCGTTTGTGATTATTTTATTTTAGAGAAGACGTATAAGAATCATATTTATCTGAACTGAAAACAGAGCTGACCGTAAAATTCAGTCCCAACTATGAACAGTATTGCAACCGATCAATATGTCCTTGGCTTGTAAATCGGTTTCCATAGAATGTAAAAAAATATTTTTTTTAAAAAAAAAGCAAGATAAACTTTTTGGGCCCCTGCCACTTTAGATTACAGAGGGGGGGAAATGCTATATTTTAACACGTTGAAAGACCCATTTATTTGAATTAGCTGGTCTGGCCTGACGGGGGAGTTGGGTTTTAAATTGTTGTTTTAGAATAGTATTATTGTTTTTAACTGGGCACTGATTTAATCTTTGTTTTAACTTTTGTATTGTATTGTATTGTTATTTATATGCCCTGTGAACCGCCCTGAGTCCCTAGGGAGAAGGGCGGTATATAAATTAAATAAAACGTAAACGTATATTTTAACACATGTCCTTCCCAGTAATAACAAGAAAATCCCTTGCATTTAGCAAGGTATGGTGACACGGTGAGCGTTGCGCCCAACCTTATTTTCCCTGAGGTGCTAGTTTTCTACATACACAATAAAAGACGAAGGTGTATTTGTCTCAAAAGAGAGGCCAGTAGTGAACTTTCCAACTTTATAACGCCCACCTTAAATAAGAAATATTGCATCTTAAAAAGTCTGCTTAGAGTTTCATATCCGGATGTACCCGATCCATTGGTTAAGGTTAGGGGTATCATTGTTGTCTGCTTCTGCCAGAGTCAATGGACCTTGCTGCACTGGACGCGCGTGGCTACTTTATTTCTAACTTTATCTAAATGAAAGGACTGTCCTCCCCACTGAGAAGAAGAATCTTAACACGTCCCAAAGGTGCTTTTTTCAAAAGACACCTGGACTTTCTTGTTTCTTTTCCTTGAAGAGGTTTTGCTTCTCATCCAAGAGGCTTCTTCAGAAGTGAAACATCCTCAAGGGGGGAAAAAATTCCAGTTGCCTTTTGAAAAAACAAAACAAAACACTTCTGGGAGAACCAGGACCTGGATGACTGAGAATCTCCATAGACATCAAAACTCTTAACAATTGGGGTGATTTTTTTAAGCTGACGTCCCACCCACCCGCTGATTCTAGATTGATATATAGTCTGTCTGTCTGTCTGTCTGTCTGTCTGTCTATCTATCATCTATCTATCTGTCTGTCTGTCTGTCTGTCTGTCTGTCTGTCTATCTATCTATCTATCTATCTATCTATCTATCTATCTATCTATCTATCTATCTATCTATCTCCTTCCTTTCTATGTGTCCCCCCTCCCCCGCTAAGCGTTCCTCACAAGAAAATGAACCTTTAATCAGAAGTGACATGTTGAGGAAGCTGGCTGAGTTTTACATGGGAGCCAGAAAGTATTTTGGCCATACTTGCCTTCCCACCCACCCCCTTTGCATTTTGCTTCTTATGGACTAGAAACCTGGAGAAAGCGACCAAGGGAATTTGTTGTTTAATGATAAGCAGGTCCCCACCTCCTCCCACCTTCCTTCTTGCATGCGTGGGGTGTGTGTGTGGAGTGGGGAGCTATTTGTATTTTAACGCTGCAACTCAACAAAAGTTTCAAAAACCTTGGCTCAATGGGTTGGGGCTGGGACGACCATAAGGAGTTGGATATTGGACTGTGGTATGAGATCTGGTTGATAAACCCGATCAATTGAAATCCAAAGACAGCAAGGTGGCAAAGAATCACACTAAACCAAAGGTACTGCAGGGCCAGAGTAAGAAGGTCATAGAAGATCAGTTTTATCGGGCAAAAGGAAATGAGATTCAACTAGCATCCCAAAGTAGAAGGAATAGAGTTTTCCCAGATATTTAACTCAGTTCCTTATTTTAAAAAAAGTCGAATGCAGTTAATTATGCCGCTTGGGGGGGGGGCGAAAGCCCTAATAAGCAGGCATATACATAGAATGAAGGCTATTGCTAAGCACATTGATTTGTGCTTTAGATTGTAAGCCGCCCTGAGTCTTCGGAGAAGGGCGGGATATAAATGGGATTAAAAAAAATTATGGTCCTACATGGCCCCATTTCAATGCATTCCTGTATCCCAGGACCTGCTTAGCCAACATTGACAGAAAGCAATGGGATACAAACGGAAAAAGGAAAACAAAGAAATTGTTTTGAAGTTGCCTTAGAAATAAAATGAATCTGGAGAGATTCCATGAAAAAAAACTGGAGACAAGAACAGGAAGAGTTCCATTGTAATGATAATCCATGGTTTGCTTAAAAGTTGAGTTGTGGAATAAAGCACATTACAGTTTGGTGTATTACATGAACCCAGCCAGTAAGTGAGGGCAGCTGTGTTGGTGGCCAAAAGGATCCTCAAATTTATATTAGGGCAATACCTTTATTTTTGTCAACCGAAAAATCAACCCTAGACTGATGAAGAGTTTTGCAGAACTCAGAAGCTCTAGATCAAGAATTTGAGTTGTCTCCTTTAAGTCCAGCAGGGCAGGTGAAACAGACGTTGCGGTAGCAAGGAAACAAACCAACATTTCTTACTCCAACAAAATGTAAAGTAGGAGTCTTCTGTCCCCTTGCCCAAGAAGCTGTCATAAACAGAGGGCAAATATTAATCCCTTGGGCAGACTTCCAGCTTGTTTTGCAATTTGGAATGTTTTTTATCTCTCAGGGTTTGTGGGAGGGGTGGGCAGTGTCTTCAAGTCAGCATTGACTCTCAGAGACTGCTTTGGACAAGTCCCTGCAGTTTTCTTGGCTAGATTTCAGAAGAGATTTGCCCTTACCATTTATTCCCTAGGGCTGAGAGAGAGAGTGGCTGGCGCAAAATCACCTAGCTGGCTTTGCACCTACGATAGGACTAGAACTCATTGTCTCCCAGTTTCTAGTCTAATGCCTTAATCACTAAACCAGGCTGACATTCCTGGTTAATTATTGGTGCATTTGGGTAAAGAAATGCTCTTTCTTAATGCTTGTGCCCTCCTTCCTCTGTTTTGGAGAGTCTATTAATTCATTTAAACATCTATCTGGGTTTGTGGATCTCCCTCCTTCCTTTGATGGAGATCTGCATTTCTGTAATAAAATCCTGACCTAAGGCACCACTGATTTTGTCAAGTGCTACAGTTACCGGCTAATAATACATAGAACTTCTACACTTAGAATGAAATTGCCGGAGTGGCCAGGTTCATATAAATAAAGCCATGGTATGATTTATTTAGTGCATTTTGGATTTTGAACAATATGGTAAACAATTATCCGTTTATTGACTGGTTCTATAGCTGAGCTATACTTATGCAAAAGCATAAACTACGCTTTGCAAACTATAGAGGTTGTATTATTCAATCTGTCAAACCAAAAGCTAATAAATGACAGTGGGATTCACTGTGATGTGGGAATGCCAGCACACTCTACTAACTCTGTTAGCCACTGGGAGAAGATTCCAGAAAGAATAGACCAATATTGCTTTGAGCTCTCTGGACCAGTGAGCTTGGCTTGTGAATAAGTGATGGGAACACGTCTAGATTAAGAACCTTGGGTTGATCACCGTTGTATGAAGTCATACAGTGTTTCTGGATGCTAACCAGATCTTTGTTTCCCTTCTCCCAGAGTTGCTCTTATTGCCTTTAACGGTGATTTATGAATATTGTGGAAGAGAATTTTAGGGGTGTGTGAATTACTCCAATCCAGTCATATTAATTCAAATTAATTGATTTGGCTCTTACCAAACCCTTGTGCAAAACCTGCCTGATTTGATCCCGATAAAATTACAAAGTCAGTTTAATTCCGATTTCCTGAAACTCTTGAATCCTTCAAATACCCACAACCTCCAGATAATGGGGTGACTTTTATTCTTAAACTACCATGACACAGCGGTCCTTGCATATCAATCAAAAAATTTCTCGGTGCCTAATAGAAAACTGGAGGTGCAGAAACAGAGCGTCCATGATTTTCCTCACCCCACACCCCCAAGTGCAGCCCTCTTCAATTCCAACCCAGTTACCTAACAGTAAAAGGCATGTGGTAGAAGTGAAAATGCATCCAATCTATCACTAGAGAGTAACTAAGCCGTTTTTAATTTGCATTTCCAAGTAGGTTTTGATTTGGCCATTTTTTTGACCCTTTTTAGTGTCCAACGTCTTGGCCTTCACTCAGAAGCCAAAGGTATCCTAAGAAAAGTTATGCCTTCCGATGTATAATTTCAAGTTTCAAGTTTCAAGTTTTATTTAATTTGTATACCGCCCTTCTCCTTGGTAGGGACTCAGGGCGGTTCACAGGCGGTTCAATTTAGTGGTCAGGACTAGATGTCCACCCAGTCGTTTTGATCTCCAACTCTACCAGCCTCCGCCCACATTGATGGATGCTAAGGAGAGATTGTGTGAAAGAACTTTTAGTGGGCACCATCAGATTACCTCACTTCTGCCCAGACATTTGATTTAGGCTAGCATCTTTTCCAGCCTTTCCTGGAGAAAGGGGATCCAGAATCTTCCCAATGAAAAGAAGATGTTCTAGCCACCTTTTAACCATCCTTACACTCTTATCTCGTTGTGTTATATTGACCCCCCTTCCCTCCGGTTTGTGAAGAAAGCTGACTTTAAGTTTGAAGTGTATCCAACGTTCTTAAATGCCTTTGAGCAAGGGCATTGGTTACTATCTCAAGGCCCTCCTTACAAACAGACCTTTTCCTAAATGTTCACCCAGTTTAAGGCATCGCTAATGTCACTCTTAATTTCTTCCCCTTGATAGAAATCCTTTTCTCTTTGTCCCCTTTTCACTGCTAGAATTTGGGGCGAATTTATCTTTGAGGTGCCTTTCATAGATATGTAGTTTTCTGCCTTTATTTCTTTTGTAGGCTGGGAGAAAGATCTGATGTTTAATTTGCAAGATTGCACTGACCAGTGATTCTTACAGCATCCCCGCCCAAGTGAGGGAGCAGCCACAGTTGTGGGGTTCAGTTGGGACCCCCATTGGCAAAGGCAGCGGGGGGGGGAGGGGAATCAATCCTTCACAACACCCTCATTTGAAAGAAAAATATATTTTGCAAAAGGCTACAAGTATTTACACGTGCCTTACTGCATTCTGTTGGCTATTTCATTTGAAATTAAAATTCCTCCCCTAATTTTAAGCAATTATCCATACCATTTACAAAATGTGTATTAAGGTCAGAGGAAAGGGAGATTAACAGGAAGAATTACCCTTTTCAGCCATTACTTATTTCTGTGTATCTTCTAGTGGCTTGCTGCAGCTACTCCTATGTGCAGACCCATGGCTTGCTAACAAGTTTCAACTGGCTGGTTTAGCATGTAATACCATCTCATAAACCATGATTTACAAGCTGCAACATCTGGCTTCAGCACACCACTTCAAAATAAAATGGGACGATGCCTTAGTGTGAAGCATGAATTCAACAGGTTTTTTTTTCCTCTCTCTAGCCCATCCTTTTTTCTCCTTTCTTTCTGATTAATTTCTCTCTTTCCAGATCCTAAGGTTCAAGAGGAGAAGATGCCTGGCCTTCTGCTTCCAGATATCAGTTAGGAAATGGAAGTGGAGAAGAGAGAGAGAGAGAGAGAGAGAGAGAGAGAGTCAGAAAACCATTGTAAAAAAAAGAGAGGGACAGTATCAATGTTTCCCAACATCATGGAAGACTTGAAGAAATAAAAGAAACAAAACCCACAAAAAAAAGGTAACTGCACGCGCACACGCACACACCCCACACGTTAAGTGTGCAGAGATTCATTTTCCCCACCTCTCCTGCCCTTCGTCCCTAACACCACACTAGCACTTCATTTATTTACCTGCAGTTCACTTAATTAACCCAGTTCTCTACGCTGACACAATAGAGTAAAACACAAATCAAGCCTAGGAACCCCGTCTTTATCAGCTAAAATTTGGTTGACAAGTCGCCACAAGACCTTTCCTTGATCTTTCACCCCTGGGGTGAGCACTGAGAAGTTCCCCCTCCCCCTTTCCTCCCTCCCCCTTACACAGATTGTTAACACAACAATGAGGTCCTAATACCAGTTGTAGCAAAGGCCATACCTCAATCAATGAGGAGGTAAGAGACCAGCTCTGGGTTTTCGTTTTTGTTTGTTTGTTGTTGTTTTTTTAAAAAAATGTTTTGTGTCATGGTACCAGTCCTCACTGTGTCCCAGAGAGACTTGAATTCCCAAAGCCTCAGCTCACCAGCCCACCTCCAGGGTATTTTGTCCAAGGTCAAAGCAGTGACCCTTTTAAGCTCAGGCCCTACTACGGCAGCAGTTTGCCAGTCCTGAGGATTTAATTTACGCCCTGAGCAACATATGAGGGGACAGAGAGAAAGATGATGGGTGCTCTTTGCACAAGCTGGAAACCTGGTAGGGCAAACATGAAAAACATCCAACCAATCAAGAAAAGGGAAAAAGTATATACTGTATATGTATATATATATTCCTTCTTACCTGAGTGCGGTCCTCTTAGGGCACCCCCAACTCTAAATTCTCTTTCTCTAAATTCTCAGGGCCTATTTAAAAAGTTTGAGAGAGAGAGAGAGAGTGAGTTACCTTTTGTGATTTAGGAACCTCTCTCTCTCTCTCTCTCTCTCTCTCTCTCTCTCTCTCTCTCTCTCTCTCTCGGAGGGGAGACCCTCTCTCTGCCAAGCCATCCCCGACAACGAAGCCGGAGAAATGGGGCGCTGCCCCCTGTCCCTTCTCCGCCCTGCGGAGCTCCAGAGTGCAGAGAACCAGATTCTCCCCACCGCCCCACCCCACCTTCTCCGGGCCGGCAAGGGATATTTGGAGATATAGCGAATATGTGTAGAAAGAGGGGTGGTGGTGGGGGGGGGGGGAAAGGGGAGATAATTGGAGTGCTTAGAGAGCCAACAAACCGGAGCTACGAAGTCTTTGCAGCCCCGGAGTCTGAACGGTGCCAAGGAAAGAAAAGAGGAGCCGGGAAGGGAGAAAGGGGGGGGGGGGTTGAGGTGGAATAACTGGGAAGCCGGGGAGGTGGGGTGGGGTGGGGGGAGAGGGTGACGGAGTCGCTGGTGCTTCGGACTGGATAAAGAGCGATTGTCCAGGGAAAGAACAAAAGGCCTCGCCGGCTGGGAAGGCGAGCAAGTCCCGTGGCCGAGCGCCCGTCCGCACGTTAACTGAACTTGAACTTGCGTGTGTGTGTGTGTGTTGGGGGGGGGGGACTTGGAGGCTGAGAATCTGAAGGGGCACCTCGGGGCGGCCTGTCTGAGGCTGGGAAGGGAAGGGAAGCGGGTGGTGGGGGGGGGGGTTGTCCCTGTTTTTCTCAGGACCTCCGTCCCTGCGCGGAATACCAAATGAGGCCGGCCCTCTTGTTTCTCCAAAGCAGAGCTGGCGGGGGAGAAGGGGAGCCGTGCAGACCACCCCCCCCCAAAAAAAAAAAACACTGATGCAATTCAGCCTCCTCGGGGTTGTGGGGGTGGGGAGGGGGGGTGGAGGCAGCGTCTTTCCCGCCCCTCCCCCTTAAAGTACAGTTAATTGAGCCGGAGGGGGGGGGGGCAACCTCCAGCGCCCCTCCCTCCAACGGCATGGCAATTAAACCTCTTATTTATTCAAACCCATCCCCAACCCTTTCTTCCCGGATACAATGCCAGCTCACTTTTCTCATGCACGGCTCTAATTATTTATTCTCGCTGAAGACGCCCCCCCCTCGCTAAAAAAAAAAAAAAAAAGGAAGGGTCCTTAGAGCAGCGTTTCCCAACCTTAGGAACTTGAAGATGCGTGGACTTCAACTCCCAGAATTCCCCAGCCAGCATAGCTGGCTGGGGAATTCTGGGAGTTGAAGTCCACGCATCTTCAAGTTCCTAAGGTTGGGAAACGCTGCCTTAGAGAAATGGCTGAGGCCGCTTCCCCCCCCCCTCCCCTCCCCGGGACGAGAGAGGCAGGCATTTTACAAGCACGTGCAGAGAGTCAGGATCTGCCCCTCTCCTGCTTCCTACGGCCCCACCCCGCCCGGTTCGAGTTTTCATTTGCCACGGCAAAAACCAGTGGCGTTATCCGTGTATTCAGGGCGGGTGGGGAAGGGAATCCGCTTAGCCTCCTTCTTCCATCCAGGTCCTTTGGGTGGGTATGCGTGTGTGTGTGTGCGCGCGTGTGTCCCTGTGTGTGAAATCCCCCCCCCTCCCCGAAGCTCACAATATTGTTTTCTGTACTACTGACTTCACACCATCATCCCAACCACCAGCCCCGCAAGGAGAGGGGAATAAATTGATATAGAATAAGGTTGGAAAAAGAGATGGCCTTGCTCCCTTTTTTGTTTTTTTACAGCTTTGGTGAAAATTATGTATCTGTCATCTGTCATCTGTCAATCTATCTCTAACATCTATCTATCATCTATCTCCAACAACTCTCAACTACCATCTATCTATTGCCTATCTCTCTATCATCTATCAATATATCATATCTCTATATCTCTATCTCCATCTCTGTCTCTATCTCTATTATCTATCAATATATCATATCTCTATCTCTATATCTCTATCTCTATCTATCTCCATCTCTATCTCTATCATCTATCAATATATCATATTTATTTTATTTATTTTAATTCCATTTATATCCCGCCCTTCTCTGAAGACTCAGGGCGGCTTACAAGCTTAGCAGTAGCCTTCATTCTATGTATATGCCTGCTTATTAGGGCTTTCACACACACCCCAAGCGGTATTATTACAAAGTCAGCTTAATTGCCCCCAACAATCTGGGTCCTCATTTTACCTACCTCGGAAGGATGGAAGGCTGAGTCGACCTTGAGCCTGGTGGGATGCGAACCTGCACTAATTGCAGGCAGCTGGTGTTACTTAAGGAGGCATTAGCCCACTGCTCCACCAAGGCTCTTTATCTATCCATCTTATCTATCATAAAAGATAGAAATAACCTGAAGTAAACAGGTGAAGTATTAGCACCGCTTTATAAAGCCTTCCTAAGGCCATACCTGGAATACCGCATCCAGTGTTGGTCACCACATTGCAAAAAAGATGTTGAGACTTTGGAAAAAGTGTAAAGAAGAGCAATTAAGATGATTAAAGGCCTGGAGACTAAAACGTAGGAAGAATGGTTGCAGGATTGGGGTTTGGCTAGTCTAGAAAAGAAAAGAGGGACTAGGGGTGACATGATAGCAGTATTCCAGTATTTGAGAGGTTGCCACAAGGAGGAGGGTGGCCAACTTATTTTCCAAAGCACCAGAAGGCAAGACAAGAAACAATGGTTGGAAACTGACCAAAGAGAGAAGCAACCTAGAATTAAGGAGCAACTTCCTAACAGTGAGAACAATTAACCAGTGGAACAACTTGCCTTCAGAAGTTGTGAGTGCTCCATCACTGGAGGTTTTTAAGAAGAGACTGCACAGTCACTTGTTTGAAATGCTATAGATTCTCCTGCTTGAGCAGTGGGTTCGACTAGAAGACCTCCGAGGTCCCTTCCAGCTCTATTCTGATTGATAGCTGAAGATAGATTGATTTAATGCCAAATGCTATAATCCAAGTAAAGATGGGGAGAGTTTGGGGGGGAAGCAGGGGGTGAGGAGGTGGAATCTGTTGTTAAGCAACAGGACCTCTGCATGTAATCATGTTGGGAAAAGTTCTAACTAGAAGGAAGCCAAGCAAAACAGGCCCAGAGCTTCTCCTTTTTATAGTAAAAATGAAATTGGCCATGATCTGAAGTCCCCAGTCGGTTAAGCATAGTTCACTGAATGATGGTCCTGTTTTCATGCACAAGAGCAGGGGTCTTCAAACCTGGCCCTTTTATGACTTGTGGACTTCAACTCCCAGAATTCCTCAGCCAGGCACGCGTGGAAAAAAAAACATTCATCTGAAAGCTTGGTTCCTTCCAAGGAAGTATGAACCAAACTCAGCTGCACACCACAACCTTCTGCACTAATGGTGCTTCTTACCCTGGTAACAATACATCCAGAAGAGACACAAGTTCAGAGAACATCAAGAGTTCCACTGTACCGTTCCCAATAGGGCTGGACTGCGTCTACCATTTTGAAAGACATTTCCTGCACCAAGCAGGACAAGAAGCAACGGATGGAAACTAATCAAGGAGAGAAGCAACCTAGAACTAAGGAGAAACTTCCTGGCAGTTAGAACAATTAACCAGTGGAACAACCTGCCTCCAGAAGTGGTGAATGCTCCGACACTGGAAGTTTTTAAGAAGAGACTGGACAGCCATTTGTCTGAAATGGTATAGGGTTTCCTGCCTGAGCAGGGGGTTGGACTAGATGACCTCCAAAGTCCCTTCCAACATTATTATTATTATTATTATTATTATTATTATTATTATTATTATTATTATTATTATTATTATTATTAGGTTTCTGTTACCAATTCTTGCTTTGCCTTGCTTCTTCCAGCTGACAGCACTTCAACCATCTTCTCCCGCCTATACAGAGATCCTATCTGAAGACATTCCCCTTTTGTGTTTACGCCAGAGTTAACTAAGATAGTTTTGATTTGCTCATTAGGCTAAACTACCAAGTTACCGAGACTCCTGGGTTTGCTATGTGGTAAAGCCACCCAGCAAACTGAAATTGCACCTTCCCAAGATAAGAAAGCTGGAGCAAGGCAGCTGCTCTAAGCTTTTTAGAAAGCCTGCTCAACCCGTGTTCATACAGAATAAGGCCTTGGCAAGGGGAAGCCTCCTAGGGCTTTACCTCTGAAGCCAGGGGTCTTCAGACTACATGCAACTGCGGACATTTTAGCCTAGCAGCCCTCCTGATTTGATTAGGGCTCAGGATGTCCTGGGAATTCAAAAGAATTGGGAGCCTTCTGTAAAATATGCTCCTGTTAATCAAGGGGCAAGCCTATTGGGCCCAGAAGCACAAAACAATTGGGGAGTGTGCCATCTTTTCATATGCTGGTAGCATTTAGAAGCCCCTCTTGCCTTCCTGCCTCAGTTACCTTGTGAACACAGACTTAGGATGAGGCGGAGGGTTGGGAGGGTTGGCCTTTACTCCCCGGGCTGGGATCTACCTTCTTTACTCCCCTCTCTCCCCCTCTCTCCCTTTTTTTCCTTCTTTCCACCCTCCCACTCTTCCTTCCTTCCCTCCTTTGCCCCTTCCTTCCTTCCCTCCTTCATTGCTCCGTCCCTCACTTCTTCCTTGCTTCCCTCCTTCCCTTCCTTTCTTCCCCCTTCCTTCCTTCCTTCCTCCCCCCTTCCCTTCATTTCTTCCTTCTTCCCTTGTTCCTTTCCCCTTCCTTCCTTCCCTTCATTTCTACCTTCTTCCCTCGCTCCTTCCTTCCTTCCTTCCTTCCTTCCTTCCTTCCTTCCTTCCTTCCTTCCCCCTTCCCTTCATTTCTTCCTTCTTCCCTCGCTCCTTTCCCCTTCCTTCCTTCCCCCTTCCCTTCATTTCTTCCTTCTTCCCTCGCTCCTTTCCCCTTCCTTCCTTCCCCCTTCCCTTCATTTCTACCTTCTTCCCTCGCTCCTTCCTTCCTTCCTTCCTTCCTTCCCCCTTCCCTTCATTTCTTCCTTCTTCCCTCGCTCCTTCCTTCCTTCCTTCCTTCCTTCCTTCCTTCCTTCCTTCCCCCTTTCCTTCCTTCCTTCTTTCCTCTCTCACTCCTTCCTTCCTTCCCCCTTCCCTTCTTCTTTCTCCCTCCCTCCCTCCTTCCTTCCCTCCGTCCCCTTAAGAAACTGCACATATCCACCGGCACATTTATCTCCTTATTGAACTCCGACAGATTTCTTTTCGGATTTCTGGGAAGGGATCAAAGGAGAGGAAGACATTTCCCTCCCCTCCCCACGGGCCCAGTGGGGCTGGCATTGGGTAAGCAGGCCGGGCAGCGATCGGGACCCCTGCCCGCATTCCTTCAGGGGAAGGGGGCGAGGGGGCGGGGGTGGGGTGGGGGTAACGGAGGCCTTTCTCACCCTCGGCGGGGCCTGGCTGGATTCTCGGCACGTCCCCGTCTCTTCCCCCGCTCCAGCTATTCAGCCGGTAATTGAACGTCAATGGCAGCTGGCGATGAGGTCAGTGGCGCCGGCGTTTCTCACACATTTTTCATGCAAATCCCTTCGACTCTAAACAAATTTGAATAAACCCCCCCATTGTGCAGCGCCTTCTGTGGGCTTCGCGCTCCCCGCCCGCCCCCCCCCGCCCCCCAAATCAAGTTCCAGGGGTCTCCCTCGCTCTTTCTCTCAACAAACTCCCCCCCCAGCCGGGGACGCCGAGAGAGGAGGGAAGCAACGTAGAGGTTTGCTTTGCTTTCCCCCCCCCACACACACAGCCCCATCCCACCCGTAAAGGGGTGGGGATGGGGGGAGGGAGAGAGAGAGAAATAAATTAGGACCCAGGCAAGGAGAGAAACAGGCCCGTCTGGGGCAGAGCTAAAAGTGCCCCTAAAGTGGGGTGGAGGGAAGGCGGTTGGGGCTCTCAATGCTAGGAAAAAGAGCTAAACGGTGCGAAGTGAGAGCGTGAAGTGGCTGGTTTGGGAAGAAAGACTTTTTCCAAGGGTGGGGGCAGGTGTTGTGAAAGGCACACAAAGACTTTCGCCTCGTTCTCCTCCCAAGTTTACAGTGGTCCGTTTCTATCTAGACCTCCCCGCCATTCAGTTGAATGTGATTGCCCCATTGGGCTTTATTTCACACACACACACACACACACACACACACACACACACCCACACACCCAAAAACAGTTACGTATTCATTTGCGGACCTACAACATCAAATATCTCTCCCCACCCCAAACAGTGGTCTGTAACACACACACACACAGAGAGAGAGACAGACAGACAGACAGAGCAAAAATTATCAGCTCGTTTCCAAAGGGCCAACTTATGAGCTTCCACAGAGGCAATAAAGAAACAATATAAACAATTAAAAATAAATAAATAAAGTAACGCAAAGAATGCAGTGCACTTTCTACTGGACTCATTTTCACCTCGTCTCGTGGAGCATAGAAATGAGACGAAATGAAATTACTATGCTGAAATAAACTTGTGTTCGTCAGTGTTTATCAGATGAAAAGTTTTGAGTGGGTCAGTTTTGTAGAAAATCACATAAGCCCCCAAATCTGGGACAATAAGGGGAAAGAAAAAGGGAAATGAAACAACGCCCCTCAAAGCTGAACAGGTAACCCTTTACTTACAACCAGTTGTTTAGTCACGGTTTGACGTTACAACAGCCCTGGAAAAAAAATGGCTTACAACGGTTTCTCAAACTTACGACCATTGCAGCGTCCCAAAATGAAACCTGGTGCCTCAATCATCCCCTTGGGATGCCCCATAACCACTCCAGATATCCTCAATCTATCTTGATGGCCTTCTGAAAGGCTAAAAGGGGTGGGCCTTACCAATTCACCAGGTAGGAAGGCGCTTCAGGGACAGAGAAGGAATGCTCCAAAGGTACAACCAGGTGGAAAGATTCAGGGAAGAGATTTGGACTATGCCTACCGATAGGATGAACACTCTCAGGAGAGGCAAGGCAACAGATGAGCTGGTACAGTGCCATGTAGGGCTTTAAAGGCGATAACCAGCATCTTGAGCCATGGTGGCGCAATATTGGAGGCTAACTCTGCCCACTGCAATGAGTTCGATGCTGACCAGCTCAAGGTTGACTCAGCCTTCCATCCTTCTGAGGACGGTAAAATGAGGACCAAGATTGTTTGGTGGGGGGGTGTCAATATGCTGATCTGTAGCCTGCTTAGAGAGGGCTGTAAAAGCACTATGAAGCGGTATATAAGTGCTAAGTGCTGTTCCTATTGGAGGCTAACTGTGCCAAATGCCAGGAGTTCAATGCTGATCGGCTTAAGGTTGACTCAGCCTTCCATCCTTCTGAGGACGGTAAAATGAGGACCAAGATAGTTTGGGGGCAGGTCAATATGTTGATCTGTAGCCTGCTTAGAGAGGGCTGTAAAAGCACTATGAAGCAGTATATAAGTCTAAGTGCTAAGTGCTGTTCCTATTGGAGGCTAACTCTGCCAACTGCCAAGAGTTCAATGCTGATCGGCTCAAGATTGACTCAGCCTACCATCCTTCTGAGGACAGTAAAATGAGGACCAAGATTGTTTTTTTGGGGGGGGGGCTGTCAATATGCTGACTCTGTAAAACACTTAGAAAGGGCTGTAAAAGCTCTAAGAAGTGGTGTATAAGTCTAAGTGCTATCGCTATCGCTACTGGAAAGAAACTGAGAGCCAGTGTAGCTTGCACAACAGAGGTATTATGTGGATGAAACTAGAAATATCCAATACCATGCACACCACTACATTCTGGGCCCAGTTGTAGCTTCTGAGTAATCTTCAAGGCCAACTCCATGCAAAGGGGAAGTGTGAGTGACTGTGAGCAAGGTGGCCCAGTCCAGGAAAGGGCACACTTGATACATAAGACAAATCTGTGCAAGCCCCTCCCCCCAATAGTCAAAGATGCCACTTGCTCATTGATCAGGAGCTGAGAATCCAAGAATATACCCCCCCCCCAAAAAAAATTGTGCAGCAACTCAGTCTGGCAAAGTGCAACCCCACCCAGGATCAAAAATGACAAATCACCAAGTCTTGGGGTGGGAAGAGACCCAAAGCTCCCCCATCTTCCCAGGGTAAGACTGCTATATTATTATTATTATTATTATTATTATTATTATTATTATTATTATTATTATTATTATTATTATTATTATTATTATTATTATTATTATTATTATTATCTCATAATTTTGAGCATAGTTTGATTGAAGAAAGAGAACAACAGCAGAGATTCTGTGTTATTTTAAGGATTAATCCATGTATGATTACAGTAAGTTGGTTCTCTTGCATCTGATGAGCTGGTCTCTAATTTATTGTGGCATGTGGCATAATAAATGTATTAATCTCCACCAGAATACGATGAGATACTTTCCCCCCCCCAAGTAATTCTTTCAGCACTGGGTTAAGGGACAGCTCCATAGTCAATTTAGTCTTAACTTGGGTTAAGCTAAGAATAGTGGGCATGTTGGTTTGGTTTCCTTGACAACACTATGAAAGTGGTTTTGCCATTTCCATCTTCTGAAAAGTATTTTTGGATTTCTACTCCAGTTTACATCTCTGGGGCTTCTTAGAGATGTCCCATAAAAGCATTATCTAAAAGGTAAAGGTTCCCCCGCACATGTGTGCTAGTCGTTTCCGACTCTAGGGGCCGGTGCTCATCTCCGTTTCAAAGCCGAAGAGCCAGCGCTTGTCCGAGGACATCTCTGTGGTCATATGGCCGGCATGACTAGACGCCAAAGGCGCACGGAACGCTGTTACCTTCCCACCGGAGTGGTCCCTATTTTTCTACTTGCATTTTTACTTGCTTTTGAACTTCTAGGTTGGCAGAAGCTGGGACGAGTAACAGGCGCTCACTCTGCTACGCGGCACTCGGGATTCGACCCGCCAAACTGCTGACCTTCTGAAGCATTATCTAGACCCCTGTGGGATCTAGATAATCTAGATAAGAGAATGAGCAATGGGAAATTCCTGCTTCCAGTTTCAAAATTAAGATATCTCACTTAGAACTTAGCAGACGTTTTTTTTTTTGGATTTTCACATTTCAGATTCAGGACAAGCGAATGAATATCCCTTCATTTTATTTTATTTTATTTATTTATTTTTTGAGGGGAAAAAAGAACCTGATAATTATATTTAAAAATCTTTGCACCTGGAAGATAAAGCATCCTTTGAGTGAAGCTCACTTCCTGATGATTTCATGGCCAATTCCATTTGTTCCCTTGGCAACAATATGGTCTGGGTGCCAATTACGAGTTTTCTTTCTTTTCTCTCTTTCCGGTCTAACTTACAGCTTGGGAATTTCTTTCGGTCTCCCATTTGTGTGCTAACCAGACTTAACCCTGCTTAGCTTTTGAAGATTAGCTAAGATCTAGCAAGTTTTGGGCAGAACACTCGCATTTTAAAGGGTTAGGGTTAAGCTGGAGTCTCTTGCTCTGCCTTTGTTAGTAATAGGCAATACTTTTTTAGCCGTAGGTTCAGTTTTCTCAGAATATTGTTTTTTTTAATTATTTTAATCCCATTTTTATCCCGCCCTTCTCCGAAGACTCAGGGCGGCTTACAATCTAAGCACAAATCAAATGTGCTTAGCAATAGCCTTCGTTCTATGTATATGTCTGCTTATTAGGGCTTTCGCTGCCCCCCCCCAAGCGGCATTATTACAAAGTCAGCTTATTGCCCCCAACAATCTGGGTCCTCATTTTACCTACCTCGGAAGGATGGAAGGCTGAGTCAACCTTGAGCCTGGTGGGATGCGAACCTGCACTAATTGCAGGAAGCTGGTGTTACTTAAGGAGGCATTAGCCCACTGCTCCACCAAAGCTCAAGGTTGACTTGAAGTCATAGTACCATTATCTCCAGGTTGGTGGGGGGGAGGAATCCCTAAAATAGCTGGAGGTTTATCCACTGAATTGAGAATCCTACCAAATGTCCTTTCCCAAAGCAATTTTTTTTTGAATTTTGAATGCTGTCTGGTTAGCTGCATGTTTGTGGACCATTTCCAGAAAATTATGCATGTCCTATATTTTCTGACTTTCCTGCTGTTTAAAAATATGATGCTCTGTAACAATTCACTTCAGATGGTGGATTAACAAATTTTGATGGTTCTTTACATGTGAGGTCCTTAGTGCTCTCTGAGCTTGGCTGTTTTCTTGCAGATGTTTCATTGCCCAACTAGGTAATATCATGGGTGCTGGATTAATGATAGAAAGCACCAAGGACCCCACAATTCAACCCTGAGCTACAAATATTCCCTTCTATTGATTGTCTGGAAGTTGACTGATGGCCACTGGAGTTATTTTCTTGATCGTTTGAAAGGTTTTGCTGCTTATCCAAGTACCTTCTTCAGACTTCCTCAGGTAATTCAAGACCACTTCATAGTTTCACCAAGAAGGCCGCACTTAATGACCCTTAAGAATTTTAGGAGTTGGCACATGCCAATGATTCTCTGCCTGCTCAGATTCCCTCCCCAAGTTATTCAGATTGAAAAAGCTACTTGGATAAGCAGCAGAATGTTTTGAAACAACAAGAAAATAATTCCAAAATAATTCCAAAATAATTCCAACAAGAAAAAGACTTCCAGTCTTCTATCAATCCTTTATATATATATATGTTAAGTGTTTGTTAAGTATTTAGAATACCTTGCTAGGCCCAAAGGGGCAAATCTTATTTCCTGTTTCAGCCTAACCCAAGGCCATCAACAGGCTGTAGTCACACAGCGACAGCTCATATTTGTGTAAATTTTTTGGATTGCTAACAAAGAATTAAAGGGAGACCGATATAGCTATATATATATATCCATATAGGTTGGAAACATGAGGAAGAGGCCTTCATCCTGAAAGAAAGAGAAGAGAAGGAGAGAAAGAAAAAGAAAAAGAGAGAAGGAAGAGAGAAAGAAAAAGAAAGAGAGGAAGAAAGAAAGAGAGAGAGAGAGAAAGAATGAAGGAAGGGAGGAAGGAAGGAAGGAAGGAAGGAAGGAAGGAAGGAAGGAAGGAAGGAAGGGGGAGAGACTCATAAATATTTGTTCAAATCCAGTGACTTGGTCCAAGTTAATATTGTGGTACTCCAGAGGAGATGTGGTTCAGAATGCCCTAAATGTATTGAATACAGTAAGTTGAAGAGATGTTGCAAATTCAGTGATGGATGCCAAAACCTGGGAAGCAGTATGTGAGTGACAGCTGCAGTGACCACGGTTAGGCTGATATGATTTATGATCAACCATCTTTGTCTGCTGTCTGATAGACAGACGTATTATGCAGCAGATCTCCATCTATCTTGCCATAAAATCTGTCATTTTTATCGTGCTGGGATGGGCACCTTCCCCTTCTTTTTTGCGCAACCCACTCCCTTGAGCAGATGGCAATCAAACCTCATTGTTTCTGTTTAATGTGGTCTTGGGTGGGAGGTGGAGGAGGGGACAGGACCACTGTCTAAGGCTGGATGGGCAATGAATAATCACCCATGCAGATTTTCTAGCCTCGGACTTTGCACAGTGGAAATTAGCATGAGGTTCCCACCGTCTCGCCCAGCCGACATCCCGGTCTTTCAATACTTGCCTTGAACTTGGCCATGGGGGAATCCTTGGACATGCCTTTTCAAGGGAACAATATGAGCTTTCTTTAGTCCCTCCATTGTCCTTGTTCATCTATAGATTCCTCCATCTCCTTTTACTCCAAGGAGGGCCTACAATGGACTGCATCCATTATGGTGAACCTGAGATAACGGTGATTCAGTTCCATGTGCCACTAGACAAAAGACCCAACCTCATGTCTTCTTTGGACCTTCCCATTCTGCTTTTCGGTAATGAGATGTGAATTCCCCATTGTCGTTCACTGGAGTCGAGCAAAGGAACTCCGTTTTTCGTTTATCTGTATTTTTCTCCCACATTTCCTCCAGGAGATTATAGCAGTTTAAAGAGGCAACAGAGTTAGCCATAAGCCAACAAAATGACCTGCGTTCGGCTGTTATTTTTTTAAGTTCAAACGTCCAAACTTAGAGTGTTGTATGAATGCATCCACTCGGTCTGCAATTGCCCAGGAATGTGACTCGAACACAGGCGTAGAATTACAGATAGCCCTCGATTTACAACAATTCATTTAGTGACTGTTCAATGTTACAATGGCACTGAAAAAAGTAACTTAGGACTGTGTTTCACACCTATGACAGTTGCAGGGTCCCCATGGCCACAGGATCGAGATTCAGATGCTTAGGAACAGGCTCATATTTATGACGGTTGCCGGGTCCCGGGGCTACGTGATCCCCTTTTGCGACCTTCAGACAAGCAAAGTCAATGGGGAAGCCAGATTCACTGAACAACCGTGTCACTAACTTAACAACTTCAGTGATCCACTGAACAACGGTGGCAAGAAAGGTCGTAAAATGGGGCAAAACTCACTTAACAACTGTCTCGCTCAGCAACAGAAATGTGCTCAACTGTGGTCGTAAGTCAAGGACTACCTGTATATTCTTCCCAGCAACTGGGGGAACGGTTGAGCTGAGAGAAAGGGGTGGCCTTAAGGCAGGAGGCTGCAAGCTTCAGGACTGAGTAGGACTCAACCCCAAATTTCCCAGGTTCTTATCTTGTGTCCTTAACCATGCACGCACACTGATTCTCTCTTTTCCACTTCACCAGCATTCATTTTACATCACAACGAAGCCAGTGTACGTAATACGAGCATGACCCAGTACAGTGAACCAATGCGCCTTGTAGAAAGGATCTTTCCTATACTTACTAGTCCCATAATGCCCCTTCCCTACTCAGTGTCTGAAAACCCTCCCACCCTCCTCCAGCTTCACATGCATATTGACCAGACAATGGACACAGCTTCTTCTATTCATGCGGCTAATATGTGCAGATTCCCCATCCCTTGCGGTGAACGCAGACAATGGGTCCGTATTTATGCACGTTCGCCATTCAACTCACATTAACCTGCCAGTGTATACAGGCTGACACCACAGAGAGAGACAGCTAGACGTTATGGTCCACAAACACAGTTGCCAGATTGTCAGCAGTCACAATATACCAGTCTCCGGGAAATAGCTTGTTTCTGCATGTCCGCTACACAGAGTGAATGCATTCCCCCCCCCCTCCATGTATAGAATAGAAGAAGCAGAATCGATCTAATTGCTCACTCAGCTTGAAGCTGCAGGAATCTCTCAGCCCAACACTGGAGGCTTCCATAGCCTGGTGCAAATGCAAAACAGTTGAGCATTTGTGCTACAGTTTAGGAAAGAAACAAGTCACCCTAATTTTAGACTCCTGTTTTCCTAGTTGTGTGCCCACTGCCATCTCAAATGATAAAATCTTGTTTAAAAATGGAATAAAGTCAGCATGGTTCTGTTTGAGTGATCACTTGCTCATTTCGCTGAATAGGATCGGGAGCTTTACCCCTGCTCTGGTGGCACATTTCTTTGCTGGGAACCAAAAATGTTGCCAAAGAAAAAAAAGGAAAATGCAACTACTCTTATCTTCATCGCAGACTAAAATGAACAGCAAAGATTGTGAAAAGGCTTTATTATTAAAATAAGTATCTTCCCTGCCACCATCTTCCACCAAACGCATATACTTCTTACCATGCATAGACCCTTTTACAATTGTGGAGACAATTTTGATTCCTTGCAACCAATGTTAGTTGCTTCCAATAGGAATTACTTCACCTATATTGCTTTTTAAAAAATATTTGGTTTGGTCTTATCTGCAAGCTTTGATGAGTAGCATGGCAAAGTGCTACAGAATGTAGAAGAAAACAAGATATAGTTGACTTTAACATGAAGAATTGCTTGAGTTTTCTTGCCTTTCTATACAGTTGCTCACATTTTTAGATTAATAAGCCCAAGGAAAGAGACTTTGGTTTTATTGATTGGTAAATTCTCCTGGCAACCTTTTAAGCTGAAGAATGAAGTATCAGTGATCAATAGAATAAAATCTACTTTCTCATTCCAGATGGAAGTATCCAAAGAAGCCAATGACAGCGAGAAAATGATATAAAATCAAACAGTATTTTTTTTTATTTCAAAACAAATACGCATCAAAGAGAGTCACAAAGCCCAAATCTAGAGGGAACTGAGATAAAAGTAGAAATCCAGGAATCCCAAAACCTTGCTGAAAGCAAAAGGCTTTCAAATCCTATGTGTGCTTAGAAATACATCATATTATATCCAGTGGGGATTTCTTCCAGATCCATGGATATAATATCGCAGCTTAGAATTCCTGGATCAATTTAGGCTGTAAGAAATGCTTCACAACCAACAGTTCATTTGGACATAAGCTTTGGAACAAACCTGTGAATTCCTCAGATAGTAACCCTCTTTATATGTAGTTCTTCTCTACGAAACATTATCTACTTTTCATTAAAACCATAATAAGTGAAAGCTGTGTGCAAAGCAGGTTTTGATGCCACCAGTATCCTAAATGATATTATTTTAAAGCTAGAACATTATAAAGGCAACATACTGGATCTACAGTATAACTGGAACAATAGCAAGACAGAGCCTTATTCTTGCCTAAATATCGATGTTAGGTGAGCTGATCCTAGCTGAGTCCCAATACCCCGTGGGGACAACATCTCACCCATTCTGAGCATCATGTAGAAGGACTTGTAAAAAAAAGGAGTAGAGGTGACGTGATAGCAGTGTTCCAGTATCTCAGGGGCTGCCCCAAAGAAGAGGGAGTCAAGCTATTCTCCAAAGCACCTGAAGGCAGGACAAGAAGCAACGGATGGAAACTAACCAAGGAGAGAAGCAACCTAGAACTAAGGAGACATTTTCAAACTGTGAGAACAATCAACCAGTGGAACAGCTTGCCTTCAGAAGTTGTGGGTGCTCCATCATTGGAGGCTTTTAAGAAGACACTGGACAGCCACTTGTCTGGAATGGTATAGGTCAGGTCTCCTGCTTGAGAAGGGGTTGGACTAGAAGACCTCTAAGGACCCTTCCAACTCTGATGTTCTATGTTCTGTTGGATTGGCACACCCCCACATCTTATTTCCATGGAGAAGCACACAATAAAAAGCAAGACACAACATTGTCCTACTTGTGGTTCCCAACCAACTTTATTTAAGGGTAGCTTGCCTCTCCTTCTACAGAGGACATATAATTGTCATGAGCAAAATGATCGCATGTTTTCCCAGACCACAGCCTGTAGTGACCTCATAAATATGGCAATTTTTAAAGTGCCATAAAATGTTAGGTTATTCTCTTTTGGGAAAAGTTGAAGACAAAATAAGCCAGAGAAATTAGGCCTGTGAACAAGTTCAGTCAGATTTGAATGGTCAAATTTGATGTTCCAAATGGATCCAAATGAATCATACATTATTGCACGTGTTTGGAAATGGTTTTTCCACACTGAATTTTATTTATTTATTAAATTTTTTATCACCACCCATCTTCTCTCTAAAGTAACTCTGACCAGCTATGAATTAACCCCATTTGAGGATCCAGTTTGAATGTCCATATTGGGTTAATTTCTTGAACTGATGACTCATATTGGATTTAACCTGACTTGCACAGGCCTTCAGCAAATCGTAAGGATCAAATAGTTCATGATTATTATTCTCCATGGTATTTGTCTAATTCCCCATTAACTGACAGCTATTGTCCGAACCTTGCAAAGACAACATTTCATAATTCCATTAGGCTCATTGTGGACTCTGAGAGAATAAAGAGTAACCCTTATCAATCAAAATTATTACAAGATGATTCTCAGAGAAAAAATTGTATTAAATACCATTAAATATAGTTGGCTGAATATACCCAACATGATAAAGCAAAACAAATATATTATTGCTTGCTTTAATGTAGGAACCCAACCAAAAGAGATTATTTTTGAATAATCATATAAAATTAGTAACTACCATATAGGCTTAAAATGCATGCCTGATTATATAGTTTTTTTTAACTATAGTGGCTTGTCTCAGACAATCTTACAAATCAACCACAGTTGCACTATAACACAATATGTAAAGACGAACAACCAATGACAATTTAAAGAACAAATAACTAGGCGACTTCTTCTTCTTCTTCTTCTTCTTCTTCTTCTTCTTCTTCTTCTTCTTCTTCTTCTTCTTCTTCTTCTTCTTCCTCCTCCTCCTCCTCCTCCTCCTCCTCCTCCTCCTCCTCCTCCTCCTCCTCCTCCTCCTCTTATAGACAAGAGTTCTAGGAAAACTTCATTTTTCTTGGTGATCAAAAGAAAAAGGTGGACAGACTTGGAAAAAGATAAAGAATGAACAATCCTCTTTACTCAGCCAGAGAGTAGGCACAACAGAAAATGCACGGCCTTCTGTCTCAAAAAATTTCTGTGTCAGTCATCTTGAAATAGAGTTTAATTAAAGTCAACCACGGGTCCATATGGTGGGAAAAAAAGGAAATGTGTTTTCCTCTGTAGCACATTGGGTTGAGACATCATAATTTCCAAGTTATTGAATTTCCTCTTCTCACAAATCTATAACAAAAGTAAAACAAACAGAAAGAATAATTGAATGAGATGTTTGTGAAATTTTACTGTCGCATAAAAAGTTGGACACACACAAGTTTTTTAAAAAGACATTTTCGGGGTTTGTGTGGCATGTTGTGCGCAAGCAATGTACAATGTTATGGCAAAGCGCAATGGTGTGGTTCTCCCAAGAGAACAAACTAAAATGGTAATCATAAAATCTCTATATTATTTATTTTATTTATTTTTATTCAATTTATATCCCGCCCTTCTCCGAAGACTCAGGGCGGCTTACAAGCTTAGCAGTAGCCTTCATTCTATGTATATGCCTGCTTATTAGGGCTTTCACACACACCCCAAGCGGCATTATTACAAAGTCAGCTTAATTGCCCCCAACAATCTGGGTCCTCATTTTACCTACCTCGGAAGGATGGAAGGCTGAGTCAACCTTGAGCCTGGTGGGACGCGAACCTGCACTAATTGCAGGCAGCTGGTGTTACTTAAGGAGGCATTAGCCCACTGCTCCACCAAGGCTCTGTATATGTTACTTACATGTAAGGGTGTAGGTCTATAGATATGTTGTATATAGTATGTTTTAAATGTTTGTTATGTATGTGTACACTTTCAGAGGAAGCAACTACATTTCATTTTTAATGTGTGCCACTGTGGCCACAGGAAAAAAAAATGACAATAAAGGTTATCTAATCCTCTAAATCTAGCCTAACTCATCATTAGCTCCTAAATGTTCCTTTGGCAACAATATAGAAATGCCTTCTCATAGCCTCCTTTCAAGATATTTATCAACTTCCTAAGTTAGGCTAACATCATGAACCACAGACTAGCAAACTTTACTCTAGTTTAGCATCCTACTGCACAAACCCAGCTACGCAAGTTATCCTCTACTGAAAAATCTCCCTGAGGTGGGATAGAAGGAACTAGGACTGGAATGAGATTGAAGTTAATGGTCTATAGAACCTCATATCTATAGTGTCACAGAGCACCAGGTTTAATACTATCGTTGTTATTCCATAGCAACTGCTCGCTCTGCTAAAACTCACAATTCTTGGGAAAGGAAACGGATCCATGTGGAAGTTCTGCTCAAACTGGGTGCTTCCCCTGACAACTCCTTCCAATAATAAAGTAAAATGTCAGGGGATTTTTCCCCCCCTGCTTAATCGGATTCTTTTCCCTTTGCCCATTTTCTATTCATGATCTCTGGTAGGAGGGACCCTAAGCCCTCCTCCCTCGCCTCACCCCATCAACCATTTCATCCACACACAAGGAGAAACTTTCTGGACAATTTAATCTCACCGGGGTGTTACTTAGCAAAACCCTCTTTCACACTGACTGTTGTGTTTTTTTCCCTCCTTTGCTTTCTCTCTCTGTCCCCGTTCTCATTATTTTCTCTCCAGCCTCAATTCAATTTTGCTGGCCCCTGATATCTTTCTTCCTCTTTCCTCTGCAACTCCCCTCCTCCTCCTCCTCCTCCTCTCCTCCTCCTCCTCTTCTTTCTCTTTTTTTTAATGTAAGAGACACATGTTATTTATGCAAATCAGGGCTTTTCATGCTCTTTTCTGTTGCTCCAGACTCCCAACTCAAATGTGTGCAAAAGCTGCATTCTCTCTCCTCTAACTCAACACAATTGTAGTTCCTCTGCTCCTGGGAGGAACTTGGGAGTGGGGTGGGGAGAGGGAATTATGGATGGATAGAAGATAGATAGAAGATAGATAGATAGATAGATAGATAGATAGATAGATAGATAGATAGATAGATAGATAGATAGATGAGAGAGATATGAATGATATAGATAGATAGATAGATAGATAGATAGATAGATAGATAGATAGATAGATAGATAGATAGATAGATAGATAGATAGATAGATGAGAGAGATATGAATTAGATAGATAGATAGATAGATAGATAGATAGATAGATAGATAGATAGATAGATAGATAGATAGATAGATAGGTAGGTAGGTAGGTAGGTAGGTAGGCAGGCAGGCAGGCAGGCAGGCAGACAGACAGACTAATGCCTTAAGCCAGCAGGACATGGTATTTGCCTTACAATAAGTATAAAGTATCCTCAGTCCTTAAAAAAAACAAACCTGGGAAATATTCTATTCTAAAGAAAAACAAGAGATCTCAAATGGCTGTGATCAGGAGTTATATATGTGTCCACCCCAGCAGGAGAGAATTTTACTAGCTGTTTCACTGATCCAGAGTTAAGACAGCAGTTAAGCAATGATTGCTATTTCTTCTTAGGAGCAAGTCTCTTTCCTTGCTTCAAGGACCCCCTGAGACCAAGGAGAGAGAGGCAGCTGATTTTTTAAAAAAAATTTATTTATTCAATTTCTATTGCCACCCAACTCAACCAAGTTATTCTGGGCAGCTTCCTCCATTTCTCTCTCTCTCTCTCTCTTAAATTACCATTTCCCACAACCAAGCAAACAATAAGGAAAACCAACAACCTAGAGTTAAATGAGCCCCTAATCTCTTTCCAGCAAAGCGTTGGCCAAAAGAGGGTTCCAGCGAGAGGCTGCAAATGCAGGAAGGGGAAGCCTGAAGAATAACGTCAAGTTGTAACCAGAGGCAGGAGACAAGCTAAGCGGTCTGGGCCTCCTTGTCTGAATAGCCTTCACTTGAGTCATTGTTCATCTACTCTCCCACTTCAGCATCTTCTGGGGGGGGTTGTGCATGGGGGGGAGGGCAGACAGGGGTAAAAGAAGAGGGAGTGGTTTCAGCAGGGGCACCCAGGAATGTGTCCATGGGGGGATTACATGCAGGCAACCTAGAAAGGAGAAGCAAAGAGGCAGAAGAGAAATGTCAAGGACTCCGCCTAATGAATAGCAAGTTTGCCCTTGAACCTCAAAGGCCTGGGCTATTCCCAGGCTCCAGACAAGAAGCGAGACAAGCCTGCACCCAGCTGTACCGTTCCTAGGCCGATGGTTTATCTGAGACACATTGACAAGGCAGGCTGTTCCCCGGCAAGTCTCCCTTTCACTTCCCAGCTCCCTAGCAACCACTCAGCTTAAGGCCCGCTTTGCAGAAAGAAAGGGAGAAAGGGAGGAGAAGAAGAAGAAGAAGAAGAAGAAGAAGAAGAAGAAGAAGAAGAAGAAGAAGAAGAAGAAGAAGAAGAAGAAGAAGAAGAGGAAGAAGAAGAAGAAGAAGAAGAAGAAGAAGAAGAAGAAGAAGAAGAAGAAGAAGAAGAAGAAGAAGAAGAAGAAGAAGAGGAAGAGGAGGAGGAGGAGGAGGAGGAGGAGGAGGAGGAGGAGGAGGAGGAGGAAGAGGAGGAGGAGGAGGAGGAGGAGGAAGAAGAAGAAAGACGACAGCAGGAGCTTGGAGCTGATGGGAAAATCCCAAGGAGAGCATTGGCCCCATATGGGCCAAGTCTTCGTATATGCTGGACATCCCGCCAGTAGGGTTGGTGTGCAAAGTATATGCTATGCTGCACACGCCAGCAGACGCTGGACACTTTGGACCGAAATGGTGAGACGAATGAGATGAGGGGGATTTTGTTCCTAGGGCAGGAGAAAACATAGCAGCCACCTTTAAATCGCACAGTTCCTGGGTGACCATTTGAAGGGAAGGTGAAAAGGGCACAAGAGGGCTGGAGAGAGCATGTAGAACCCCTGCAAGGGAGAAGAAAACTTAAAATGGTCGGATGCAAGGGAAGGTTAATAGAGGCACTGGATCAGAGCCAGCTACGAAGCTCTTTCAAACACCCCCCAGAGGCCCCCCCCTTGTGACAATTACATTGCCAGATGCAGCTTGCCTAGGAGCCCCACGCAGGCCCAAACACAACCCAACGGGACTTTTGAATTCTCTCGAACACAATGCTTTCCCACAGTCCATTCACACGTTCGTTCAGCAGACGGGGCATTAAACGCTATTGTTCAGGCATGTTATGATTAGATGCTTTAACGGGTGATAGGGCTAACAAGCTGCTGGGCAGAACTGGTTGCTCAATTAAGCTTCCATTTTCAGTGGCTGGTTTCCTCTGAATGAGGACAAAACCCAAAGAATGCACTCGGGCGGCCATGGGAGCTTGTTAGAGGCATCTGAATAGCCACTATTGGAACCGTGCCGGATCAGAGACAAGCTTTGGTTTCATCCAGCTAAGCCATTCTTCCTTTCTCCCGTAAGCCTACTAAACTTGGCTTCCTCCCTGTACATCTTGGGTAATGAATGAGATTACTTGATTAGGGTTGGAAGGAGAAGGTGGAACGCCAGGAAGGAAGACACACACACACAAACACACGCACACACACAATTCCCCCCAACCCTCGCCGCCCCAATCCCTTTTATGGTGCAATTCAATTGCTTTTAAAAGCTGGGCCCGAATTTCAGAGGGCTGATTTTGTTTTGGTTTCAACAGCGCATTTCTACCCTCCCCATCTTTATTCCCTCCCGATTGGCTTGCTTTCCTAAGACAGAAAGAGGAGGCCAGGATACACAAAGAATGAAGGTTGCTAGCGAGCCAGGCAGGGATCTGCTTGAGAATCCTTTCGGAAACCAAGTGCTGTCCGGGGCGGTGTTTGCGGCCCTGCCAGAAAATAGCAGGGGGGGGGGAGAGAGTGCCTAACCCACCGAGGCTGTTCTGATCCATCGGCCTGATCTTTTGGAATCATGGCCTGCCTGGTTTTTGAGGCATGGAAGGGCCAGTTCCCCCCCCCACTCCCCCAACCAGGGCAGTCACCTGATGCAAATCTACTGGCCAAATTCCAATTTGGAAGATTAGAGGCTGAAGCTCAAATTGGCAGCATGTGCTTTGAATTAAATCAGGCAACCTCTTTCCCCTGTTGCTTTTGGCTGATTAGTATGGGGAACGACTGCTTTTCCCCCCCTCTCTCTTGGCAAGGCTGCTCGCTTTCGAACAATAGAAAAACACACACCTTAAGTTGCTTTGTATTTGCAGATACAACACCCTGTGACTTCTGGTGGCTGCAGGGTTTACTTTTTTTTTTTTTAAACCGATATTCCCCCCCCTCCTCCCGCGCCCCGTTCGTGAATGCAACAGCAAAGAGAAGAATATGGAGAGACAGAGTTGTGCCATTGTGTTTTAAACAAACCTGATTTTAAAATAGGTAGAGAGACTGTGTTACAAATCTGTCTTTCTCTCTTCTACCGTTTTTCCCCGGCAGTTCCCATTTTGCATGCTTCTTACGAGTAATGCTGTAGCACTAGGCATTTCCTCACTGCCTTACCAAAAACAAAAATACGTTGTGTACATCACACCAAATGTACCGCATGACACCAGATCTGAGTGAGACCCTTTTAATATTAAGGGTCTGGATCTGGCCAGGACCTGGAGCCAAGCACTGGTTACATATAAGCAAGGCTGATATTTCTCTTTCTCTCTCTCTCTCTCTTTTTATAGAAGGAAAATGGGAGTTGGTTTTCTTCCCCCTTTATCCTTATAATACCATCGATTTATTTTAGGGATAATTACTTAATTTGAACATGTTCAGGGAGGTTGGAAAACTTGCAGCTTTTTTTTTGAGTATTGAATTTAGAGGTGGTTTTATTTAAAAAAAAGGGGGGCAGGATTTGAAGACTTTGTGTATGAGATGCTACCTGGGAAAGTAGATTACAGCTAATCCTCAACTTATGTTCACAACTGAGGTCAACATTTCTGTTGCTAAGCAAGGCAGTTAAGTGAGTTTTGCCCTGTTTCGTGACTTTTTTTTGCCATTGTTGTTAAGCGAATCACTGCAATTGTTAAGTGAATCATGCTGTTATTAAGCAATTCTGGCTTCCACCATTGACCTTGCTTGTCAAAAGCTGGCTGGAAAGGTTACAAATAGCAACAGCAATAGCACTTATAGACCGCTTCATACTGCTCTTACAGCCCTCTCTAAGCAGTTCACAGCATCTTGCCCCCAACAATCTGGGTCCTCATTTTACCGACCTCGGAAGGATAGAAGGCTGAGTCAACCTTGAGCTGGTCAGGATCGAACTGCCGAACTGCAGGCAGCCGGCAGTCAGCAGAAATAGCCTGCAGTACTGCATTCTAACCACTGCGCCACCACCGCTCAAATGGTAATCATGTGAACCTCCTAAATACATGCCAGTTTGCCAAGTGCCCAGATTTTGAACACGTGACACGCACACCCGGGGATGCTTGCAAGCATCCCCCGGGGATGCTTGCAGGACAAGAAGCAACGGATGGAAACTAGTCAAGGAGAGAAGCAACCCAGAACTAAGGAGAAACTTCCTGACAGTTAGAACAACTAACCAGTGGAACAACCTGCCTCCAGAAGTGGCGAATGCTCCAACACTGGAAGTTTTTAAGAAGAGACTGGCCAGCCATTTGTCCGAAATGGTATAGGGTTTCCGGCCTGAGCAGGGAGTTGGACTAAATGACCTCCAAGTTCCCTTCCAACTTCTTCTTCTTCTTCTTCTTATTATTATTATTATTATTATTATTATTATTATTATTATTATTATTATTACGGTATTATTATTACTTGTAAGTGTGAAAAACAGTCCCTTTTGTCAATGCCGTTGTAACTTTGAATGGTCACTAAAGAAATGATTGTAAATCGAGAACTACCTGCATGTAATCATGTCATCGACAATAATAATTCATCATTTCAGACCAAATTCAGTAGGGGGAAAAACCGCAAAACATGACTTCAGGAACTCTTTCCAAGCTGCACAGAGGAAGAGGAAGACTACGCCTTTCTGTCTTTCTGCTCTACCGTGAAGGTTATGCCCACCATTTTAGAGTACTTTTACACCTTTCTTTTGAGAGCGTGGAGAATATTTTCCAAAAGAGTCCTGAGATGCAACCTTCTCTCCATTATTTCCTTGAAGGCTGGCTTGGCAACCACACATCTGGTCCTTTTTCTTCTTCCTTTGTGCCCCCTCAATGGCTAAAAGTCAGTGGCACAGCATATCTTGATATTTTGAGGCAGCTGTCGCAATGAAACTTTCTGTAAACTCTAAGGTAGACTTTATCCAGTAGGGAAAACAAAGTACCTCAGAATAATCAGGGAAAAAACAAAACGAAAAGCAAGCCGGGCCCAAACCTTCAGCTCACCAAAGATTGTGCATGTGTAACCCAAGACGAAAGGACTTAACTCTGCTTTAAACGTAAGGCATTGGCTTTATTTTTAAAAATCAGGTCATGCAGCTCGGGAGGAAGCAAGAGAAGAATTCAAAGGGCATTATGTTCATTTGCCTTCAAAGAAACACAGTGTTTACCTGAAAAGAAGACTAAAAGTATAGGGGCATTTTTCTATTTTTTAAATTTATTTATTTTTGGAGGAGGGAAGGGAGGGAGGGGTCAATGCCTCTAAAATGGGGATCGTTTTCTTTCGGGATAAACCAGGATGGGAAATCGGCACAGCCAATCATTGGAACTTCTACCTAGAGTCCCTCAAAGGGACGGCGTGCTGCTCCATCTGCCTTCACTGCCAAAATGGAGCCAGTATTCCTCTCCCCACCTCCTCCTCCTCCTCCTCCTCCTCCTCCTCCTCCTCCTCCTCCTTTTTCCACCTTGTAAGCAAAATCCTGATAAGGCACCCAGCCCCACTCCTGTCCTTGCCCTGTGCTGATCTTCCCCGCAAAAAGGGAGATGCAAAGCCACGCTCAGAATCTGATTCCCTGGCTTTAAGCTCCGCTCTGCCAGCAAAGTGCAACCAGGCAGCCACCCCCTGGGCTCAAGGCAGATCTTCCTTGCATCATCAGGTTTATCTCCAGATTAAGAAAGAAAGCACTGCAGCTGATGCTGCTGATCACAGAGGCCAGGAGAGGGGTGGGTGGGGAGTGGGGGGGGGGGAGAGAGACCAAATCTCTTTTAAACAACTTCCCCCCCTTCCATCCCCGCAAGCGCTGCGTGCCTGCCCACACAGTGGTGGGATTCAGCCCGTTCGCACCACTTCGGCAGAACCGGTAGCTAATTTTTGTTGTTGTTGTCCAGGCCCAGAGTGGACTTCCGGAAGTGGCATCCACCCAGAGAACCGGTTGTTCACCTATTTGAATCCCACCCCTCTGCCTACCCCTCCTTAGCACCTGACCCTGACCGTTACATCGGGAAGCAAAGGGACAAAAGAAAAGCAGAGAGTTGGGTTTTAGAAACAAGAATTGAGGGGAAATCTGGTGGCTTGGCTACTGACAGCTACCGGGGAGAGTAATCATATCAGAATTCTGCAACAGCTACTCCTTATTCTGCTGGGCCTAATGCAAGGAAGTGGTGTTGATGTCTATGGAGTTTCTCAGTGGTCCAGGGTTGTTTTTTTTAAAGGCAACTGAATTTTCTTGGGGGGGGGGTTCCTCCTTTTGAAAATGTTTCCCTTCTCATCCAAGAAGAATTAGAACTGGGGAAGTTCCTTGGATGAGAAGTGAAATGTTTTCAAAGGGGCGGCGGGAAACACCCAGAGAAAGTCTAGTTGCCTGTTTGTTTGTTATTTTTTTTAAAAAAAGGCCCCTTTGGGACAAGCAGTTTTGATCTATAAAAGCCCTAAATATTAAGGAGCTGACTCGCAGTGGAGCCAGCCGTCTGGCAATAAATCTGAAAAATAATCATTAGGAATTGGGTGCATAAGAAAGTTTTTATTCCGGGTAGCCCAGACTTCCTCATTGGCGGAGAGCGGACGTACCCTCGCCCCTCTCAATATGCAGAAATTCTGTAAAAACTTAGATCTTCTCCCCAGCTTTTGCTTGTTTTTATTCACATTGATGTTGGATTTTGACCCTGATTTTGAAAGCGTTTACAGTGAGGCCTCATTTTAATAGGCCCATAGGAGGAAATGACATCACTGGTACTATTTTCACTTCGTTATGTAAACAGCATGAAATACACTACAGTAAATTCTAAGGGACACTAAATCTCTTGTATTGGACATCCATTGCAAGGAGGTTTGTAAATCCAGCTTTCGTTATAATGCTGCTTTATTTACACAGTGTTTTCTTGGCGGTTGTAATCTGCCTTGATTATTGGATGAATAATATGGGGTGGGGTGGGGGGGGAAGCAGGCAAATGAGAATTGCACTCAAATCCAAAGAGAGTCCTCAGTGGTTGATCTGTCTACATTTGTCTACATGACTAGAGTTGAGGAGAGAAAAAAAAGCTTTCATTACAATGCATAGAAAATAAATTGAATATAACTAGAACATGAAGGATTCTTTGGCATTCACAGTAACTATAAATGGAGCTCTTCCAGATATTATACCTCAGGAGATGTCTGGGTATTCTAGCTTAGATCAAAAATTGTATTATTGAATCATATACTGTTTATTTTTTTTTAAAAAATGATGAAAAATTAAACAGTCTGTTAAAAGGTGGAGCTCGGAGTCCAACTTGGAAAGTTGTTTTTCTCATTGAAATCTCATCGTCACTCAAGATTCTTAGCAAAAGGCAACACTGGGGGGAAAATATGGAAAACAGCCAGAAGAAGCAAGCAAAGATCAAGGATAAATATAGACATGAATCCCCAAAGGGGAACATCTACAATACAGCCCCTGAACTGTATTAAGTTATGTTTTCATTCAACTTCTTATTTGTGGGTACATCTCCTTTGATGATGTCACTCCTAAGGTGCCAAGAAGCTCACCTCTACTGCTATGGATTCATTAATCAGCTTTGTTCACATGATGATAAAAAGACCAATTACTATGTATATTTTATCCCAACTAGAAGATCCCTCAACTGATCCATCCATCAATCCAGCAAAGCAATCTTCGTCTGATTTTCTGCCTAACTTGTGATTGTCTTGGCAAACAAGACCAGCCTGAGTCCAATGAAAGAATGAACAGGAGAGAGAAAGAGGGAGAATGTGGACAAATCATTGTCCAATTGTCCATTTTTTGGAGAATTCAATGTACTTTATTTTCTCACTTTGAAGAAATGTCATAATCTGCAGAAAGGTTTGGTCAAATTGCTTTGGTCCTCCCTTCATCTACCCAACACTTTATAACTCAAATGGATTTGACAACACTTGGATTTCCAGACACTTTGAAAAATTATTGAGAGCCAACTCATGCAAGGCCATCACTGAACTATACAAATCAATGGAAGATGGGCAGACACTAGGGAGTGGTGACCAGGGTCTTCTGCCCCTCATTAGAGTATTAAGAAAGACAATAGAGTTGATCAAATATGTATACTTGCATGCAGTTAAAGACAGACCCCTCACATTTACGAAGCATTGGATGGATACAGCTAAGAATTACTTAGTATTTTGATGAATCACAATGACCCTGATAACATTTCTCAAACATTAGGGAGAAATTAAATTACAAGTGTCTCTGAATTGCCTGCTACAGATCATACAGCTGCTAATGCCTTGCCTTAACTTATTCGGAGCTACCCATCTACGCTTGAATGCTTACTTTGGACACACTGTTTTAGAAACGAAGATCTTTTAATGTCTCCACATGTTGCCAAAGTACAATTTTTACTAGTTCCATGACCGGCCGCGTGAGATGTTGGGAGTTGTAGTTCAACAACCTCTGTCAGATCACCTCGGTCCCTGCTTGGTCTAGACCAGGGGTAGGCAACTTTGGCTCTTTTATGACTCGTGGACTTCAACTCCCAGAATTCCT
Source organism: Vipera ursinii (assembly GCF_947247035.1). Lineage (NCBI taxonomy): Eukaryota > Metazoa > Chordata > Lepidosauria > Squamata > Viperidae > Vipera > Vipera ursinii. Next base: position 11,628,719 of record NC_139524.1, on the reverse strand, counting down.
GAGCCATCTGGAAACTGAAATCTACACTGTGAAGCAGGAGTCTTCAAACTTGGCAACTTTGAGACTTGTGGACTTCAACTTCCAGCCAGGGCTGGCTGAGGAATTCTGGGAGTTGAAGTCCACAAGTCTTAAAGTTGCCAAGTTTGAAGACCCCTGTGATGTAAAGGAACCTCTTCTGCAGTGAAGACACCAACTGTACAGGGGTTTCGCTCATGGGAACTATGGGACTAAATCAATACAAGGTGTGAGTTAAGGAGGCAAACTTACCTAACTCTTATCCATAAATAAACCCCTAAGCCAAGCTTAATGTCTACAAATGCAACCACTGAGTTGATACCAGAAGTGTTAAATGCCTTTTGTGGACACAGCCTGTATATGTTAACAGAAGAAACACCAATGACTCATTCCAAGAAAAAGTGATAATTTTCACAAAGCAGCTAATTTTAAATGTGGTATCTGGAAAAGCCAACATGAAAGTGTATAAGTAACTGAATGACAGAGATACGATAGAAGAAGACAAAAACTAAGTTAACTTGAATAAAAACAATCTCTGATGGCAACAGGACATTTAAAAGTGAAATAGAGCTTTCCACAGTAGTTCAGGTGATGGACTAGAATCAAGGGTTCAAGTCCTCCCTTAGCCACTGAGTATCACTTTGGACTAGTAACTTTTTTTTCAGTCCAACCTTCTTTGTAGGGAAAATAAGATAGGAGGAGGAGACACTGTACTCACTGCCTTGAGTTTTTGAAAGGAACACTGGCTATAAATCAAACAAACAAATAACATTAGTCTGCTATTTGAACTATTGTGATAGAAAAGTCCTTATAGAGCGGGAAAAGTCAATACAGACCTGTAATCTACATAGAACTATAGATATACAGAGTTCTCGACTTACAACAGTTCATTTAGCAACCATTCAAAGTTATGAAGTTATAACAGGACTGGAAAAAAAGCAATTCGTGACCAATTTTCACACTTATGCAGCACCCACATGGTCAAAATACAGACACTTGGCAACTGATTCCTATTTATGACGGTGGCAGTGTCCCGGAATCACGTGATCCCCTTTTGCAACCTTCTGACAAGCAAGGTCAGCGGGGGGTGCCAGATTCACTCAACAACCGTGCTGCTAACTCAACGTCTGCAGTGGATCCCTTAATAGTGGTGGCAAGAAAAGTTGCAAAATGGGGCAAAACGTGACAAATGTCTCGCCTAGCAACATAAAAGTGGGGGTCCATTGTGGTCATAAGTCAAGGGCTACCTGCATATATACAGTTCATTCTCATTTTAATTAATTCTACATTTAGAACATGATATATATATATTTTCCTGAGGAGCAAGACACACACACACCCCGAAGACCCACTGAGATATAAGTCAAGAGCCTTAAACATACATGAAACTGATCAGCATAATTTAGTTTGGCCTCTTCCAACTGAGTATCTGATTGGCATTTCAGGGACCTGTAGTCCCTACACGTAAGGAAGACTGTAGGCTACAGAATATTTGTGTCGTTGAGCTCCTTTGTTTAAAATCACACTTTAAATCATATTCTTGATCTTAGTAACTTTGGCTGAAAGTCCAATCTCACTCATGTGCATGTGAAATAAAGCTTTGAAGTGCGCAGCTAAAATCTCTACTTATTTAAGTATGAAAATAATGAATGCTGAAATAATGAATTGTGAATTAACCATTGCAAGTGGAAAATTTAAGATCTATGGGATCGTTGCCAAAGTGAATATGAATTGCGGCATTACAAATGGCCAATTAATAAATACTGCTCTAGCGTTTTGCAATAAAGTACAATCTCATCTCTCCAAAATGGCCAGGGGATATCCAAAATGCTCAGATAATCAGAAATTTAGTACACAGGAGTGATCATTTACATATCATTATGCTGACACAAAACTCCTTGGGTGATAACACAATGAATTGGGAGTATTATCTATTTATATAGCGGAGATACAGATAATAACACAATGCTATATATATATATATATATATATATATATATATATATATATATATATATATATATATATATATATATATATATATTGACAACAGGCCTATGAATTTTGCAACTGTGACAAGATTCGGCTTGGGGGGCCTTCAGGGTTTCTCCCCCACCCAGTAGATTGAACTGTTTTTCAGGATCAATGTAAATGTCCACTTAATCGAAAATGCAGCCAAAAGTTCCCTGAAGCTTGCTAACCAGGGTATGGTGGTCACATCCATCCTATAATTGCTGTACTCAGCATCTTCTTGTCAGATGGATGCTACTTCTGTACACAAAGAACTGTAATTTAACTATCACAGCTAGAGGGGAGGGGGTGGGAAGACAAACAGTTCTGTAGTTACCAAACCTTAACAACCGTTCAAACTTTCAGGGCTTTAAGAGGAGGTAGATTTTATTAAGCTTATCTCTCCCTTAGCCAGGCCCCCTGTTTGTTTGCCACATGCTTGTCTTAGTTCAGTGCACACTTTGTTCTCGATGTTCATTTATCTCACACCAAGTGGGCAGCATACCAATATGGTAAGATGTAAACAAATACATGTGCAGGCTGCTGACTGGGGTGGCTTTCCTTGTTCTCCAAATGTCACCTCTCCCATGTTTGGCTTCCAGGGTTCTTGATTTTACTATCATACTTATTTACTTATTTCTCAAATTGTTTAAAAAGCACCCATCTTCCTCACAGAGGAACTCTAGCTCTACCGCGGACCGGTACTGGGCTGTGGCATGCCAGCAACCGGTCCGCACAAACAAGCAAAGCCCCATTTGCAGGATGCAGGCAGCACACAAAACCAGGCACTCTCCGGTCTGTGCAAAAACCTCTCTCCACGGAACCGGTCCCTGGAGCCCAAAAGTTTGGGGACCTCTGCTCTAGCTATTGAGTCACAAACCCGGTTTAGCAAGGCGATCTCTGTTGCTACCAAGCACGATCTCCTGCCTGCTCAGCTAACAAACCCACGCCCACAGCCTGTCTGTCAAGCTGTCCATGACTGCAAAGGCATGCCTGTTGGATTTGTGGGTGATTGGAGCTCTTTCCGATTCTTACTCATAGAAAAGCTTCGGATGATTCAAAGCATCCCATCTTTCTGGCTAGGAATCCCAGTTTAGAATGGTTAACCTGCATTCTCTTCAAAGGTGAAAGACTGAAGCAATAGTGATCCCTTAAGCTGGCTGGATTCTAGGAGATTCTCCAAACCACCATTCGGAGTCTACACTGCAGTAGTGTGCCTGTTTACTTGGCAGTAATTCTCTCAAAATGAGACATATTTCTGAACAGACTTAGAGCTTGTTGTTCCTTGTGGCCCACCAGATGTCTGAAATGGCACTGAGGGGCGCCCAAGGACACATTCTGAATCCAAACCGAGTTTTGGATATTTCAGATGTAGAACTCGCTGCCCGTTACGCTATGCAGCAGACTTCTGCAGTTGGGTATCCTCTACAGGTGACCTTCAACTCCCAGAATCCCCTCACCAACACAGTCTTTTCTGAGGATTCTGGGAGTTGGTCCATACATCTGGAAATTGTCCATCTTAAGGAAGCTGCTGAGCTGCTTTCAATCACTTTATTTCTCATCACTTGGTGGCTGACTTCTGTCTACAGCAGGCGTCCCCAACCCCCGCCAGTCCGTGGATCGGTACGAGGCCATGGCAGGCCAGCAACCGGTCCGCACAAACAAGCAAAGACCCATCCATGGAATGCAGGCAGCACAGAAAACCACACACGCTCCGGTCCACAGAAAAACCTCTCTCCACGGAACCAGTCCCTGGTGCCCCAAAGGTTGGGGACCACTGATTTACAGATTGTAATAAGTCTGTGCCATGAAAATCAAGGGGACGTGTCATCCTTGGGTTGTGAAGGATCTAAGTGAAAGCTCTACTCCTCTGTCATAAGCAACATCTAAATATTTCACAAGACTTTTAGAAGTCAGGCAGGTGGCCACATCTACTTTACTTTACTTTTTTTTTACTTTTATTAAATTTGTATACCGCCCTTCTCCCGAAGGACTCAGGGCGGTGAACAGGGCATATATATAAATAGCAATTACAAAAATTAAAAGGGAATTAAACAAGTGCCCAGTTAAAAAATACAATAATAATATAAGAAACCCATTAAAAAACCCTAACGTCCCCCCATCAGGCCAGACCAACTAGTTCAAATAAATGGGTCTTCAAACCGCACCGGAAGGAGCGAAGGTCCGATGCCATCCGGAGCTCAACTGGCAGTTGGTTCCATAATTCCGGAGCACCCACAGACAAGGCCCTCCCGCTGGGGGCCATCAGTCGACATTCCCTGACCGGTGGCACCCTGAGGAGGCCCTCTCTGTGGGAACGCACAGGGCGGAGGGAAGTTGATGCCGGCAGCAGGTGGTTCTCGAGGTACCCTGGACCCATGCCATGTAAGGACTTGAAGATCATAACCAAAACCTTGATCTAGGATGGCTAGTCTCAAAACGTCCAGCAGAGTTGAATCTGGCACTTGTAAGAAAAGCCATCAAGAAAGCACTAAACTGTAGATCTAAACAAGGGAATTAATCTCAAACCTGCAAAAACTACTACATGGATGTATCCACGGAAAGATTAGGAGACCAGGTCATCTGGACTAAGATTTTACCTTTCATTGGGAGAACACATGTGGGCAGGAGGCCCCAGCTACAGACAGGGCAGGTAATCCTCAAAGTTACAATGCTTCATTTAGTGACCGTTCAAACTTACAGCGGCACTAAAAAAAAAAGTGACTTACGGCTGTTTTTCACACTTGCGCACTTTGCAGCATCCTCATGGTTCATGTGATCAAAACTCAGAGGCTGGGCAACTGGCTCCTCTTTCTGACGGTCGCAGTGTCCCCTCAGGATCATGTGATCTCCTTTTGTGACCTTCTGACCATGGGGAAGCCAGATTCATTTAACAGCCAGGTTACTAACTTAACAACTGTGGCAAGCGAGAAAGGTCGTCAAATGGGGCAAAACTCACTTCACAGCCATCTCACTTAGCAACGGAAATTTGGACGCGGTTGGGGCCATAAGTAGAGGACTACCTGTATTACAGAAAGAGGAAGTTAAAGGAAACAAATAAGGACCGAAATGGTAAGCCACAAATATCTTTCAGGCAGTCAACGTTGTCCCGATTACTTCTACAACCACTGCCTTCTAACTCACCTTACACAGACAATGTACCGCGCAATTCAATTTAAAAGTCCCTTTTTGAAAAAGTCAGTTTCTCTTTTCAATTTCTTTTGAAGTACCCATGAAAACTTGCCTACGTGGACACATACGCATGTCTAGGTGCGAAATGACCTGTAGAATTAGAAACTGAGAGAAAGGGATGATGAAAACAAAAGTGGTCCAAGGCCTTCCAACTCTGTTATTCTGTCTCTAGATTCTCCTTCCAATTATCTCCAGACAACTTGAAGAGTAAGAATCTGAAGGGAGCATTTATTAATGCATCCACCCTTAAGACACATGGGGGAATCCAGGTTATAAGGGAAGTGAATTCTGTTTGGTCCCAGAAGAAGGGAGAAAGAGAGGAGTTGGGGCCAAGTTCCAAAGAATGACATTGGCCGAACTGAATCCCAAAGGGGGTTTAATTGCTGGAAATAGCATATTTAGAAATTTGAACACTGGCCAAGCTGGAAAAAAACAAAAGAAAAGGTGCAGGGGGAAAAAAATGCAAGTAGAACTTTGTGTGTGTGTGCTTAATACTATACAATACATATAATGTGCACATATATAAAATCATTAGCAACCTGCTGTCTTTAAATAGTACTTATCAATGTGAATATATTAGCCTTATGAACAAAAATTAATCTGCTCTAAGCTTGGAACAAAGCAGCTTAATTTGAAATAATTTGAGCATTTGCCCACAGAAAACAATGCAAAATCACACACACATACACACTACCTGAGGTTACCTACCACCTATCTTCTTCAAAAATAGTCAAGTGGATAATTTGCCTTCTTTTTTTAAAAAAAAAAAAAGCAAAAAGCAAAAAAGCAACATGTTACAAATGGCTATTGTTTCCATTGTTGGAAATTTATGTGTTTTTAAGCATTTTATGCATTTTTAATCACCAACTTTATTTTGGTACACTCAGCGTGGTCCTCTAATCTATGTTTTTGGTTTTGTCTTAAAAAAAAATAGATGGATCAAGGGCCCCTGTCAACTTTCTATAACCCTTTATCTTGGAAAAGATGAAAGAATGGAAACAAAAGTTCCTTAGTTTACTTGGCCCTTTGGGAGGAAAAAAAAACACCCCAAAACCTGAAATATGGGGTGTTTTCTCCACACACCCCCCAAATTTAGAATATTTGAAAAAAACAGTTCAAACATTTCAAGCTTTGAAGGATTTGCATATCCCTATTTATCAGGCTGCTATAAATGTCCAAGCCTGGACTGGTAAAAATGAAACAGAAAAAAGAGAAATAAAATTAAAACCTGGAATCTTAAATTGCGCAACAAAGAAGAGGGATCAAAAGAGAGAGAGAGAAGACACACTAGCCAAGGAAAGCTTCTAGGCCCAGCCTGGCATTCCACAGCTAAAATAACCTTTGCTTAAATCTCAGCCTTGCAAAACAAATCAGGGCAGTTTGCTTTGGGCGGAATCTGCTAGATTTTGCTGAGACAGAAGAATGGAGAAAAGCCAGGGCTGATGTATGACTTATCTGGAGCTGCAAGCTTTTCTTCTGGGGCAGGGGTGATGGTGGAGGGGGGGGCAAAGAGAGAGAGAGAAAGAGGGAAGGAAAAAAAAGAGAGGTTGAGCTGCCTTCATGGTTTTTATCCATCCCCCCCCTTTTAAGCTAATAATTTACAGGGCTGATTGGGGGGGAGGGTGAGAATAAACCCACCCCACTTTCTCCATGGAAGGAACATGCCCATCAAATAGCGAGCAGATGGGTCTCACACAGTAGAGTCAGTCAGTAGAGTCAGTCACCTGGCTGTCAGACCAGCCGTTGCTCTGGGAATGTTGCATGTTGTCTGGCTCTGGCTAAGCAGAAGGATAAGGTTTTACTCTGCATGCAAATTTCCTTGACCCAGACATGGGCTCATCCAGACAAAGAGCTTCTGTAGAAAGAAGCGGAGTGGGTGGGGGAGGGGGAGGAGGAAATGGCCTGTTACGATTCCCTCCTAAGCCATCAAACTGCTGAATTACTCTCTCCTCTGGGTCTTCTTGGGCCCATTTTTTTTTTAAAAAAATCATTTGATCTGTCCCACTCTCCAAACTGGGCCCAGGTGCAGTGAATGTAGTTGAAGGGGAAGCTTCTCTCACCAGCATGTAGCTATACAAAATCCTGCTTTAATTATTTCTATCCACGTCTTTCCTGTACTTTGTTGCCTCAGCAGATGGGACCCCTTCCTTGGGCTACTGCCAAGCTGCCCAAAAGAGATGATGAAGATGTCACTGGAATCCTGCAAAATTATATTCTTGAGACCCGTCGGGAAACCCTTTTGCAGGTTTCACATCCAAAAGACCCCTTTCTCCCAAGGCCAATCTTTGCACCTCAGCCAACAGAAGCACTAGATTGATTGATTGACTGATTGACTGATTTCCCCATTCACCCAAGGCTTGGAAGCTAAGTGGAGTCAGGCTTGGTTAGTGTTTGTATGGGAGACCTCCATGGAACTCCTGGGCTGTAAGCTAGATGGGATATAATGCAGAATCCCAGAAAAAGACAGTGGCTCAGCCTTTCCATGCTATCCTCAAGGACGCATTAAAAGTCACTTGGAGTCAAATTTGGTCATCGTTCCTCTCTAATTTGGGACTAAGGGAATTTGTAGGTGAGGAGCCCAAAATAACTCTTCTCTCTGTATATCAGGTCAATTTGAAGGACTATCCAATTTGTGTCTAATGTAAAGATAAAGGACCACGAGAAGGTTGTGTAGTTGGAAGTTGTCCATCAGTTAGCAATCAGGTTAAAGACTGAGCAGTCAGATAAGTGCTAGATTCATTTTCCTACTACACAATATGGGCTTCTATATGCAGTAATTATAATTAAATCTGTATTATAAATTAGCATAAGAAATTATGCACAACCTGGCTCTTTTTTGTTCTTCTGGACTGAGCCATTTTTTTGTGTGTCTGTGCCTTTTTCAGCAAGGCAACCTGGGAAGGCATTGAAATGAAATCTAGAGGTCAGACAAAAGGTGACTTAGAATTCTCCTTTAAATATAGGCAATGTTTACAGCTGCACACTACACTGGAAGAAGATGGGGCTTGACCTATTCTCCAAAGCACCTTAAGGCCAGACAAGAAACAATGAATGGAAACTAATCAAGGAGAGAAGCAACCTAGAATTAAGGAAGAATTTCCTGATGGTTAGAATAATTAACCAGAGGAATGACTCACCTCCAGAAGTTGTGGGTGCTCCAACCCTGGAAGTTTTTAAGAAGAGACTGGACAGCCATTTGTCTGAAATGGTATAGGGTTTCCTGCTTGAGTAGGGGGTGGACTAGAAGACCTCCAAGGTCCCTTCCAAATCTGTTATTCTGTTAAGATTGGCAGTGATGAGGAATCGGTGCTAAAGCAAATGCTTCTCGTGCAGAAGACCTGGCAGGTCAAATGTCTATGGATGTTCTCAATCATCCAGGTCATGGTTATCCCAAAGGTGCTTTTCCAAAAGGCAACTGGACTTTCTTAGGTGTTTGTTTTTTTGCCTTGAACATATTTTCGCTTCTCATTCTTCAAGAACTGAAGAAGCTTCTTGGCTGAGAAGCGAAACATTTTCAAAGAAAAAAAACCCAAGAAAGTCCAGTTTAGAAAAGCAAATTTGGGATGCAGGTCAATCTCCAGTTAAAACAAGGTTTGTTAGTCATCATCCATAGGCCAGATGATTTTTTCCCCCACTGTAAGCAAAGAGTGGGAAATATGCCCGTGTGCCTACACACGTACGAAAACACACAAAAACCAAAGATATGGAAATCTTGACCCAGCCATTTCACTGTGCTTTGGACTACCCAGAGTAATCCTCAGCTATTTCTTTCTTTCTTCTTTTTTTAAATGTGCCTGTTAGCTTTTCACTCCTAAGTCCAAAGGATCAGGGAACAATAATCTAGAAGATTTTTTTTCCCTGTGTCTTTAGAGGAACTCTGCCAGCTACAGTAGTTAATGGTGAGTTAAATGGATGAGCCCCAACAACATGATGTAAGCCATCTGATGTTCTTTTTCTTATCCTCTCTTTGAAGAGTTCCTAATATCCTTCCAATGAACATCGGGGTTCTTTGCAATACAGTCAACTTCCCTCTCTCTATTCTGTGAGATAGGTCAGCAAGCAGAAAACAAACTGTGCCTCTGAAAAATAATCTTTTTTTTTAATCATTCCCTACCTACCTAAATTTTGCCTGCAAATCTCTCTCCTTTAGAGTAGAAGGCAGAAGCAGGCATGCAGACAAAACATCAGCAGCAAGAATGGGACAAGGATCAGGAACACCCAAAAATGATAATTTCTCCAAAAAAACAGTATGGTGTGCATAGGTTAATTGATACACGCTATGGAACTACGTTATCATGCTTCCAAAATGTGACTCCCTTAATATACAAACATCTCCAGTTACATTCTATAATTTTATAATCTACTATTGACATATAGAATAAAGGTAAAGGTAAAGGTTCCCCCGCACATGCGTGCTAGTCGTTTCCAACTCTAGGGGCCGGTGCTCTTCTCTGTTTCAAAGCCGAAGAGCCAGCGCTTGTCCGAGGACGTCTCCGTGGTCATGTGGCCAGCATGACTAGACGCCAAAGGCGCACGGAACACTGTTACCTTCCCACCGGAGTGGTCCCTATTTTTCTACTTGCATTTTTTTTACGTGCTTTGGAACTGCTAGGTTGGCAGAAGCTGGGACGAGTAACAGGCGCTCACTATGCTACGCGGCACTCGGGATTTGACTCGCCAAACTGCCAACCTTCTGATCGACAAGCTCAGCGTCCTAACCCACTGAGCCACCGCATCCCTGACATATAGAATACATATGCGCTATTATGTAGACATCAGAATCTTCCTAACTACTACTATTTTTTCCTTTGTCAGCTTCTCTTGTAAGAGCCATGATAGAGTCACCAGAGACAGAGTAACTACCCAAAATATCTGTGAAATCATATTTTTAAAATTGTCTCTACCTTGGAGCATACAGACAAGCCATAGCAATCTGGCTTCAGCCCCCCTCCCTCCCTCCCTCCCTCCCTTCCTTCCTCCCTCCCTCCCTCCTTCCCTCTTTATAGCATCTCATTTTATTATTTCTAAGTCTCTTGAAAAAATATTTAGGGTATAGTCTAGAACAATGAGATACAAGGGGGGAAGGATTTTTCCTTCCTTCCTTCCTTCCTTCCTTCCTTCCTTCCTTCCTTCCTTCCTTCCTTCCTTCCTTCCCTCCTTCCTTCTCTCCTTCCTTCCTTCCTTCCTTCCCTCCTTCCTTCCTTCCTTCCTTCCTCTCCTTCCTTCCTTCCTTCCTTCCTTCCTTCCTTCCTTCCTCATATCCTGGTACACAAAGCACAGAAGGTGCTTTTTCAAGAGGCACCCGGACTTTCTTGTTATTCTTCAAAGGTGTTTTGCTTCTCATCCAAGAAGTTTCTTCAGCTTTCGCTTCTCATCCAAGAAGCTTCTTGGATGAGAAGTGAAAAGTCTTCAAATAGGAACAAGAAAGTCCAGCTGCTTCTTGAAAAGGCAGCTTTGGGACAACCATGACCTTCACTCAGACCTTTGCTGCAGTTAGGAACTGGTGGTCTTTGACCTTATAAAAATAAAATATAAAAATAAAATATCGGTCAGGCCAAGAATGATTATGACTCTCCTGCAATGCTTTGCACAATCATCTCTCAAGGCAGGGGTCTTCAAACTTGGCCCTTTTATGACTTGTGGACTTCAACTCCCAGAATTCCTCAGCCAGGCACGCTGGCTGAGGAATTCTGGGAGCTGAAGTCCACAAGTTGTAAAAGGGCTAAGTTTGACTATCCCTGTCTCAAGACTACGAGGGAAGGTATCAGGAGACAAATGATCTCTTTGCAGACTTGCAAATGTGAGCAGTCATGAAGCTGAAGGAGATAAAACATACCACTGCCATTACCAGGAGTAGCATCATCCGCTTTCGGGAAAGAAAAAAAAAAAACCACCTTGACTTAGAAAAATTCTGAAGACATTCTTAAGAAGCCTGAGAAAAAAGTAGGTAATAGAAGCTCAGCATCCTTTCCCCCCAAACCAATCAGTAAGATGGTTTAAGCATTCCAGCAAAGTTGAGGGCCATACAGTCATTAGTTCATCAATCTATGGCGATTCATCCAGGTCAGGGTTGTCCCAAAGGGTGCTTTTTTCAAAAGCAACTGGACTTCCTTTGTTTTTTTTCCTTGTTCTCAGAACTGAAGAAGCTTCTTGGATGAGAAGCAAAACGTCTTCAAGCAAAAAACAAAGGCAGTCCAGTTGCCTCTTGAAAAAGCATCTTTGAGACATTAGTTCATCTGTTACCTTAACAGCTGTATTCGGAGACACACTACCTTGAACCACAGAAATCTGATTTTTATTTTGGTAATCTGTACAGAGAATTTCTCTAAAGCAGATGCCTAAATTCCATTGTGACCTTATGAGCATTCCATACATTATGCGCTCCATAAAACAGAATTTTTGGAAGCCCTTGGAGAATCTTTCAGTGAAGGGAAAACTGTTCTCTCACTATGTGCTATGGTTGCAAAATTGTGGCCTATTGGAGCTCAACAAATTAAACAGGCTCAAACATTTCCCAGCACACTAAGTCACGGTAGCCATCAGATAAGCCATGGTTTACTTTAACCATCTTAACAAGCTCGATACATTCATCATTTGTAAGCTAGGTGACCTACCATGCAAAACTTTTATTTCTTAAGTAAGGTGAGCCACGGTTGGCTAAATTCACTCATCTACAGACTGTACACGCTACAACTGCAATATTTTCATATCATAACTAAGTCAAAACCAAGTTGTGATTTAACACCAGGTGAACCCATCCCAAATACTGATCTGAATCGGCAACTGATTTGGCCAGATGTACAGCATCTTCCCCTTCCCCTTTTTGTTTCTCAGTCCTGAAGATGAAGCCTTCATTACAAAGATGAAGCCTTCCTAAAGAATCCTGAACGGGAAGGCACCCATAGCTCAGGGCTCAAATAATATCCCCATCCTATTAAGGAGTGACTGAAGGAGAAAGGCTGGGTTTTTGGCTAGGCAATTCATTATAGTGATTTTTCCACTAGCTGCTTTATGTCAGTCAAGATCCATGTGTTTGTGACTGATCCGGCAGGCCAGCAAATTCTCATGCACAAAATCCGTGTCCATCACCAGCCATTTATATCTTTTGGCATCTCTCCCCTGTAGGTCTTCACACACGTGCCTAAGCCTGTATCTTTGGGCCTCTCATTTTGGCTTTTGTCATTTGCTGGACAGCCCCCAGCAGTCACAGCCATGCATCAGAGCACCCAAGAAAATCCATGCTGGCACGAGGCCAAAGCCAAATCTGCCTTTTTTAAAAAAAAAGAAAAGAAAAAAGAAAAAAAAGAAAAAAAAATCAAGGATACAGAGGGAGACGGAGAAAACTCTGAAAGTGAAATCCTAAATCATGGATTGCTAAGCATGGTCTACAAGCGGAAAACAAAAGCCTGCAGGCGGCGGGGTTGGCTGAGTGCCAGCTCCAATAGCCCTGCCTGTCCACGCGAGAACAGAAGGTTGCCCAATTTAGTTCACTTTCACTGCTTTCCTTCGGCAGACAAAGCCATACTGAGCCTGGCCTGATGGTAGCCATATGTCCCAGGTTTAAACAGCTACAACCCAGCTCTATATAGAACACAATCTGCATTCCAAATTCATTGAAACAGACCATGGTGGAGACGAGGCTATCATGGTTTGCCCTGGTCCTCGCTTCTCTCTGCCCTGCCATCGTTCTCCTCCTTTGTCATTAGAGACCAAATGCATTAGACAGATCTCTAAACTGCACGATTAAAAATTGCAGTGCCACGTCCCCGTTGATTAATATATTTTCTCCCTTCGTTTGGTTTGTGGTAGCATTATTGAACCTCAGTCTTAAAGATCTAGGGCACACCTACAGGCAGGCTGAAAAACAGGTAATGCTAATAGGAGAAAGGAATTCTGAATCCTTACAGGGATAGCTGTGGGGAGTTTGAAACATTAAGATGAGGCACATCCCATACATTTTTTTTAAAAAAAGGGACGTGAGACTTGTGAGGTCTTTGGTGCTCTCTGAGCTGGGTGGTTTACTTGCAGACATTGCATTACCAAACCAGGTAACATCATCAGTGCTAGAAGGGAGCGGGGTTTGCTCCTTCTAACACTGATGTTACCTCATTTGGTAATGAAACATCTGCAAGAAAACCACTAAGCTCAGAGACCATCAAAGACCCCACAATTCAACCTTGAGCTAATAATATTCTCTTACACTAGATGAGACTTCAACTGCATGATCATAGCGCCGATCTTTATTTTATTTTTCATTCCCCCTCCCCACAGATACAAGGAGTGCCAAGGAGACACTCTAATTGCTATACACAAACATACACCAATGGGCGCCCACCACCTATCATATTTTAACTTCTTTTCATTTCACCAATCCCTCTGCCCACAAGCTTGGTGCTTACCAACTTAAGATTCTCACATCAAAGAGAGGTACAAAGAGGATAAATGCCATATTCAATATATGCTCTCAATGCACATAATCACAAAGGAAGTGAAAAATTGCATTGTTCTGTTGCAAGGATGGTGGTGACAAATGTACAGCCAACACAGCTTGTCTACAGCCTTTCCCATCCACCAGAGTTCAAACAAGGATTTCCTAGGTGTTACATTTTTGGGGGACACAATTTTTGGTGCTTTCAGAATCCGTGCTAAAATCCGGGGAGATCATCACCCATAGCATCTTAAATATTAGATAGTGCCAGTTGCATCGTTCCCTGGTCCATAGAACATCCTGAGTAGAGGGTGGCTCAGCTCAACAAAGAGTGCAAGTGGGAGCAGCAGGGATATAATGTTTATTAGTGGGTTAAATTTTGTCCCAAGCTCTCTTTTCCTGCATAGGTTTCACTGCATAGGTTTCTTAAGGAGTCACTCTAATTGCTATACACAAACATGCACCTATGGGCGCCCACCACCTATCCTATTTTAACTTCTTTTCATTTCACCAATCCCTTTGCCCGCAAGCTTGGTGCTTACCAACTTAAGATTCTCACATCCGGTCCACCAAAGCATCATTTGGGAGAAATGTGTCCAATTTGAAAATGCCAGAAGGGGGGGGGGAAATGTACCTTTTGTATGTTTTCCCCTTTTCTTAGCTTTTCAGGCTGATAGGAATGGGTCCCCCCCCCCATTTTGCCTCAATGCCATTCTCTGAAGCATCCAAGACAAAGGTATCTAGGAATCAAGGTCTTCAGCTCTCTGAATTCTCGCCTAGCTTTGAATATGCACTTCCTCCGTAAATCTATTGTGCATATGCTGGATCGTGAGTAAATAAGAGTTCTTCTCTTTCTCTGTCTCTCTGTCTCTCTCTCTCTGTGTGTGTGTGTGTGTGTGTGTGTGTGTGTGTGTGTTTTTTTTTGTGTGTGTGTGTGTGTGTGTGTCTGTCTCTTTCTCTCATTATAATGCAACTGAATTTACATCCGCTATCTCTGTGTAGCTTTCTGAGATCTCATATTCAGGGAGGGAAGACAGGGGTGGTTGCAAGAGTTTCTGCTTGGACGGATATATTTTTATCCAATACAACGGAGATTAGGTGGGATCATGAAAATTCATTGCACCCAAGGTCTGGGGTAATGTTCAAGAGAGGAATATTCCTGAGATAAGGATTTGGAAATGCTTTCGCGCCATCTGGACACACTCGCCTTCTCACACAATGCTGCTCTAATGGCATGCTTGGGCTACAGGCCAGACAAACTCCTGTTCTTTTTCCCCCACCTACCCACCCAACCACTGCCACCCATCAGCACACACACACACACACACCCAAGCCCCCCTGCCTGCCTGCCTACCGATAATGTGATTTTTAATCCATCCACACCTCAAGGAACAGAAGGGAGCACAGAAAAGGAGGAGGAAGCGAAGGGTGCAGGAGGGCAGATAAACATCTATTGTGTTGAGAAGCATCCTTGCAAACGCAGATTGATCAGTTTAAAAAACTGCCACATCTGCTAACTGCCAGCTCCATTACATTGGAAGCTCTGCTTAAGAGGAGGATACAGGCCTCACTGAAATGTATTTCCACCACCCACCCACCCCCCCAAAACCCCAACACTGTTTATGCTGCGTTTATTCACTCACGGTTTTACAGACAGCCTATAAAACAGCTTATCGGGGCAGCTCACCAAATTATAACATCAATTCTTTTTTTAAAATCTACTTTTATAAGCTATTGATCTTGAAAAAGAGAGAGAGAAAAGAAACAAAGAGTGAAAGAGGAGGAGGAGGAGGAGGAGGAAGAAGAAGGAGGAAGAAGAGGAGGAAGAGGAGGAGGAGGAGGAGGAGGAGGAGGAGGACGAGGACGAGGAGGACGAGGAGGACGAGGACGAGGAGGACGAGGAGGACGAGGAGGACGAGGAGGACGAGGAGGACGAGGAGGACGAGGAGGAGGAGAAGAAGAAGAAGAAGAAGAAGAAGAAGAAGAAGAAGAAGAAGAAGAAGAAGAAGAAGAAGAAGAAGAAGAAGAAGAAGAAGAAGAAGAGAAGAAGAAGAAGAAGAAGAAGAAGAAGAAGAAGAAGAAGAAGAAGAAGAAGAAGAAGAAGAAGAAGAAGAAGAAGAAGAAGAAGAAGGAAAGAGAGAGAGAGAGAGAGAGAGAGAAAGTATCAAAACATGGATTTTGGATGGACAGTCCAGACAACAGAGGGAAAAACACAGCTAAAGAAAAACTCTCAGCAACATTTTAATTTAACATGACCATTTGAAGCATTTGTAGCAATTGTTTGAATGAAGTCTCTGGAAAGCTTAGCGATCAATTTGGAGCCAGGTTGCAGTTTAGAGAGTCTTGTGCTCTGGTTTATCCCTCCTTAACCAACCTCGACAAATTCTCTTCCTATAATAGCCTAAATTCTGTTCTTTCTATATTACATTTATGCAACATCTGTGCCTGGGGTTAATTTAACCACTTTTTATGGAATTTACTCATTTCTTAGGTTTGGTCAAGATACACTGCTTTCAGGTAAACAGAGGGGCTGGGTTTGTATGGTCCAAAAGTTGGTTGAACTGGCTGTAGTTCAGCCTAAGAGGTTGCTCAGATCAACAGAGAAATTGTCATTTTTGGAGTCCATGAGACCAAGGAAACTTTAACTGGGCACACAGATTCTGTTCTTTAATCATTCTGTTTCTATTCTCTTTAAAATAATTTATTTTCCTCGCTAAACCCCCTTTTAAAAAAAGGATAGATCTACGGCTCTTTATCTGTGTTTTCCAGCTGTTTTAAACAATATTCTCTTAATTGGCAACTGACGTGGCTACTGGAGAATCTGGTGTCCCAACCATGAATAGAGAATTTGGCCCAATCAAATATTGCCACCTCCTGCCATCCTTCGTCTCTGTACCAATGCATTAAAGCAGGCGACTTCCAAATTTCCAGATCTTGAGGGGTCCTTGGTGCTCTCTGAGTTTGGTGGTTTCCTGGCAGACATTTCATTACCAAACTAGGGAACATCATCAGAGCACTGACAATGTTTCTTAGTTTGGGAATGAAACGTCTGCCAGGAAACCACCAAGCTCAGAGAGCACCAAGGACCCCACAGGTCAACCCTGAGCTACAAATATTCCCTTCTACTATTTCCAGATAATGCTACATTTGAATGCTTGGAGACCCCCACCCAAAAATCAAACACTGCATAGCACTACTGCAAGTGCTGTTGCTCAGTAGCACACAGTATGACTTTCCAAATTTGCAACGCTGATGTTATTAAAAGTGATTCTCTCTGAATGCCATATCACCAGAGGGAGTGGGGGGGGAAACATTTAATGCAAAACAAAAAGCAAAACCCCCAAACCAATCCTCTAGTGCCTGTCATTTTGGAGGGGGAAGTTTATAATCGCTGTAAAATGGGTCTTTAAATACCAAAAGCATTTGGATAGACCTACTGGTTTAAGGATAATAGCCACGTGGTGAGTTCCTCTACACAGCTCCCTTCTCCTTGATCACACACAGCTTAAAACACTGAGGATTTTTAGGCTCAAAGTGGCTCGATATGAAAATCTGCCCAGCTGATTAGAAATTAAAAAAATGCCCCTGAAAAGTAAACATTGCTTGAACGGTGCCGTCTCTCCCTAAAGCACCAACATCTCCATCTCTCATATAACACCTCCTGTCCTTCCCCTCTGCTCCAACAGAACAGCATCTAACAATGACCCGCTATAATCATGTCATTACAGTAGTCCTCGACTTAACAACAGCTCATTTAGTGGCCATTCATAGTTACAACCGTGCTGAAGAAAGGGACTTAATGACCACTTACACCATTGCAGCATCCCAGGCGCTTGGCAACTCATATTTATGACAATTACAGCATCCCCAGAGGGGGTGGCTGGCTCACTGTGATCCCCCTTTGCAACTTTCTGACAAGCAAAGTCAATGAGGGAACCAGATTCACTTAACAACCGTGTTATTAAATTAACAACTGCAGGGGTCCACTTAACAATTGTGGCAAGAACGGTCGTAAAATGGGGCAAAACTTACTTAGCAAATGTTTCGCTCAGCAACACAAATTTGGGGTCTCCGTTGTGGTAAATCGAGGACTACCTCTGTTTACCTTTTGTTAAAAGTACTAGAGGTTCTCCAACACTAGAGGAGTTTAAAAATCTTACAAAACTGCATTTCTATTCATCTTCATAAAACGGGGACACATACAGAGCATTGTTGTACAATTAAAGAAAATGTTGATTAAGTTTGCATAGCCATGTACTCACATTGCAGGTTATTTTTCAATACTGCTAAGAGACCAAGTGTTGTTTCCACAAAATAAACTTTTTTTAAAAAAAACAACAGCTGGATTTCCCAACCATACGCTTATAAGTGTTTCCTCTCTATTAAGTAATTTGAGACTGTCATCCCCTCCTATATCCCAGTAAGTCTGTGATTTTTAGCAGTTTTTCTGTCTTTGGTTATTGATTTTAAGGTATCCATCGTGGGAAGAAACCAAGCTGAAAATGGAGTTTTCTATGGTTGAAAGGCAGAACAAATAATTATTCTTTGTCATCAAGAGAGTTTCTTCTTTTTAGGAAGAAAAAAGATAAAGCATATGGAACCATAACAATGCAATTTTAATTCACGCTGAAGTAATGAGCTGCTATATTAGCTTTTTTTCTGATCCATTGACATTCTGTAGTGTTTATTTGTTCCTTTGCCACCCTGAATATCTTAATGTAGGGAAGGATTAGGATGGAAATGATAAATAAATGAAACACAAATAGGGTGGGCACTTGTCAAAGCCTAACAAAGAAACAGGTGGGTTTCTACGTTGCCCACACAACATTGTGAAGAAAGTAATATCCGATAATGTCTATTATAAATTTTATACAAGAGGCTTCATTTCATGTGTGTGTGTTTGTGTTTGTGTGTATATATGTGCAATGCATGTGTGCATCATTGGGGGGGGAAAGTGTTTTAATAATTATTTCAGATTGCCAAAAATAAAAATAAATAAATGCTCTTCTTACAACACGGTTCATTTTTGTCCCTGCCGAAAATTACAAAGCTTCTGTTGCCATCTCTCTGACCAAATTTTGTTTGTGGGATGTATATCATCCCCATTTATTTAATTTCCTTTATTTAAATATCATTAGTGGTTTGGGTTTTGTCGCCCTTGTTTGCATTTAGGCAAACAAAAGGCATTTTTTTCTGCTCCACTCCCTTTTCGCCTCCCATTTATTCTCTTGCTCCCCCACCCCCCCACCCCAAAAAGAGAAATATTCTCTCCGCACCCTCAATTTGGATCACAGGGATGTGTAGCACAGGCATTGCACAAAATACGCTGCAAGTGCGAACTGGGAAGCATGTCTTGCACAATTAATAACATGAACAGGCATTGGGTTTTTCTTCCTGAAAGGAGGAGGGTCACCAGGAAAAGTGGGACGTGCCAGCTTGGCCCTATTGTTCTGCCTTTGGGTTGTTAATTAGCAAGATGAAGTGGGGGGAAAAGCGGAGAGGGCGGGCTCAGAGGAAGTTGCACGGTTACAAATTCAGCCGCCGTGGCAACCTACCTCATGTCAATGCGGCCATCTTACAAACGGCATGTGACTCTGTCAAAATGGCTTCCTGGCATCGAATGGGGTGAACTGAAGGAGTGGAGAAGTGGTCCTTGCTGCCTGCTTCTTCTCTTCCCCCCCCCTCCGCCTCTTCTCTCTCTTATGCACATTGCCTCCTTCTGTGCTTGTTCTCTGAGGGTACCACACAGGCACCGATGAGTTTGAGGAGTGGAGAGGCACGCTGAAGAGGAAGAAGTAGGGCAAGGGAATTAAGCCAGAGAGAGAGAGAGAGAGAGACACCCCATGGCCCTCCATCCATTGTCGTGGCTGCTCCTGCCGAAGAGCACATTTTCTTATCACAGCAGCAGAATGTCACACAGCCTCTGTGCAGGAGACAATAAGGCAGAGTTTCATTACTCACAGTACGATACATGGGCATAATGCCATGGTTACATGCAAGAAGACAAAAAAAAACCCACCAGAGAGATAATCCCTATGAACTGATGCATCCACTTTGCTCTTTTGCACAGCTTCTCTGTTTGGGGGAAATAGGATAGGTTCTAGTTTTACATTAGGGGAGTAAAGGAGAGAGATTTTTCCTCCTATTACATTTGGGATTTTTTTTCATGTACATGTGTATCACAACTTTACTTGCGCAATAAGAGTCAACCATTAAACAAAAGGTGAGACATTCCTTTTGTAAACATCGATAATTCTGACCTTTCCTGTGTTGGCTTGTAAAAAATCAAATTTTGGAAAGTTTAGGGCAGGACTAGGCAACCTTGGCTCTTTTATGACTTGTGGCTCAGGAATTCTGGGAGTTGAAGTCCATGGTTGCCAAGGTTGCCTACCCCTGCTTTAGGGCAACAACTTTCTTTCTCTGGGAGCTGTCCCAGGTGCTGAAACCTCCCATGCTTGCTTTCTGCTGTTTTGAATATAAAAGTCTATTATGGATAAGCTTACCCTGCCCTTGCCAAGAAACCCAGCTTGGTCAGACTAGGTTAGACAACTTGTTTGCTCTCGGAGGGTTTTTTTAATAATAACAATAACAATAACAACAACAATAATAATAATAATTTGGTCACATCTTTGAGATGGCAAGTCTACCATGCTTCTATGAGTTGAAGCATGAACCCATCTGCCACGCAGATAATTGGCACTTTGCTCCTAGCTATTCACAACTCACTAATTGTGTGAGAATTAACCTTTGCTACCTATCTTGCTGAATTCAATAGGAACCAAACATCAGCTTTCCCACTCCCAATGCGGTTGATCAGAGGACCCCATTTGTACCACACTATTTAAATGAATAGTAGAAAATGACAGTAAATGCAGATTTTGGAGGATGGCAAGATGACAATTCAATGGTAAATTTACAGGGGAGAGTGCCAAAATAGTGTTATGGATGTTCTATGCTCATCCAAGGATAGGCAGGTAATAATAGCCTTGCAAAATGTATACATACATTTTTAATACGTGCAAAAATTGGATGCCTTATATATCCACACCAAAAGATGGGAAAAATATATACATTCTCTATATACATGTATACTTTCTGGAAAATCAGGAAGTCTCCTAATATTTAACAATAGTAATTTTATTTAGCGAGAAGTCCTCTTCCAGGGTAAGCTTTTAGCAAAGCTACAAAGAGGCTTGTGGTTAAATTCACATCATAGTTTATATTAGCCAGGAATAAGATACAGTGATCCAATTTACACATTCCACCAGGTAATAAACTACAGTTTTGAAACCATATTGCCTGCCTTCACACATCATGATGTCACAAAACCAAAATAATCATAGCATGCTTCAGCACAGGGTTTAAACAAGGCCAGAGCCAAAGCTGGAAATGTTATAATTCAGATTAAAACACTGTTATATGTACATTTTTCCTCATCATTTTAACTGCTCACAGTGTTATCTATTAATCCAATATTTCTCTTCCATTTTTTGAGAAAGGAAGGATAATATTCCTCTGTTCTGCCTCTCTTCTCATCCATTTATTACATTTGTTTTCCTTCCAGAAGTTCAAAACAGTGTAGGTAGATTTTTCTATTTACCCTTTATTTCCCCCCCCCCTTCATAACAATCTCGTGAAGCTGCTTAGGTTGAGAAAATTCAAATTTAAACTCCATATCTCAGGGAGGCTATCACATACCTGATGGGGGATTTGAGTATTTTATCCACAAATGGGCATAAAAGAAAAACGGATGACGCATGCAGGAATAGGGAATTAAAACCCTTTGTTTAAATTGAGGTGGGCACCTTGAAGTCCCAGAACAACAATTGAGATGGGAAACAAAACAACAAAATAAAACAAAAAAGCTTTCTGAGTAACAGCACAAAATTATCCCTATCGTTTTAAAAAGATAAAGGGGGCAATCCCCAAATATAGGGAGAAAAATCAGTTGATTCTGGTTCTGCCTTCATTGCACCACTCACCCTATCAAAACATAATTGAGTCTACTTTGGCCATTAAGAGACTGCCTCCAACCTAGACAGAGGACAACATTTTTGTATCTTGCTAAATCACTCTTTCATTCAAGAAAGATGTATTGAACAACACTCACAAAGCCAAACACTGTCATGGAGAAGGGCAAAGCATAGGTGTCTATTCCTAATCATAATTAAACACCCAACTCCTACAGCACTGTCTATGCCTAAAGATATTTACCCATGTAGTAGGCAGTATTGCTATTATCCTTGTCATCTTATCTTTCCCATTTCTTATTTCCTCTTCTTGCTCACCTCTCATATTTCCTACTACCTGTTCCTATTGGTATTTTATGATTTATCAATTGTTGTTTGTATCTTATGACTTATGATTGTATTTTATGATTTAAGACTTATCATTTTGCTGTTGTTTGCATGTACACTGAGAGCTTCTGTACTGGAGACAAACTCCTTGTGTGTCCAATCACAGTTGGCCAATACACAATTCTATTCTATTCTATTCTATTCTATTCTATTCTATTCTATTCTATTCTATTCTATTCTCATGGCCCTGTTCTATTCTGTTCTATTCTCATGGTTCTGCTCTATTCTATTATGTTCTGTTCTAATTCTAATTCTAAACTTATTCTATTCTGTTCTATCATGGTTCTATTCTATTATGTTCTATTCTGTTCTAATTCTAATCTAGTTCTCTTCTGTTCTCTTCTCTTCTGTTCTGTTCTAATTCTAATCTTATTCTATTCTATCATGGTTCTACACTATTCTGTTCTGTTCTGTTCTAATTCTAATCTAGTTCTGTTCTGTTTTAATTCTGTTCTATTCCATTCTATTCTTATCATGGCTTTAGTCTAGTCTTGTCTAGTCTAGTCTAGTCCAGTGACACTAAAACAGGAAAATATGTGTTGTGTCACAATGTCAGGTCCAACCTGCTGTACTCATTCCATGGTGATGCTCACCAGTATATAAGGTGAGGGATTTGAATCCAGATGCCCCAACACATGTTTTGCTGCTAGCTCTCCCTTGCTCCCTTCCTACAGAGGCCTAAGGAATAAAGTAATTATTGCTTCCTTAACAAATTCCTGGTTCATTTTTCTTTCTTTTTAGAGCTTTTATAGGTTTCTTAACATAAGAGGAGGCTATCTCCTCGTCCAATTTACAGTCTAATGTTGCAGAAAGACTCCAGAAAGAGCTTCTTTTGGCTGTAGAAATTTATTTTAAACTTATCTTGATCTTTCTGTGAGCTAGCAGAATTCAGCTCTGGACAACTGGTTCGGAACATCAGTGCAAGTCTTCTGCAGACTCCCACACAAACAACCTTGCACGTTGCAAGCTAGAAAACCCGTATCTCCTTGACATTCTCACTTACCCACAAATTAAGAGCGCGAAGGAGGAGGGATAGGGGGAAAAAAGAAAAGGGGAAAAAAAGAGTCTTTAAAAATGAGCACTTTCTGAGTTGGTCCCATTTTGCAGCCCAAGCACACCCTGCAAAATCATCTTCATCATCCTCATCCTCATCGCATCTTTAATCCCCACCCCCTTTCTCTTCTCCAGCTGAGTTTGTGCCCCCGGTAGGAGTCCTTTTGTCTTCCATCAATGAGGGCAAAGCAGGGGGAAAAAATCATCAGGAGGGGAGAAAAAATAATTTAGTTTGCTAATAGGCAACCGATGGTGGGAAACAAGGGAGAGACTAGGGAGCAGAGAAGGTGGAGGGACGGGAAAAAGGCTCACATTTGAGGCTTAGCAAAGGCCTACACAAAGCCGCCATTCATAAAGTCCAGGGCCAGAGACTTGCACTGAATTAAACAGACACAAAGACCAAAGGCCTTTTTTTTTATCCTCTCCCTGTTTTCTGTGTCCCGTGAGAATGATCATATGTCCCTGGCATTAAGAAAACCTTCCACATAGGAGGAAGTGTGTGTGTGTGTGTGTGTGTGTGTGTGTGTGTGCGTGTGTGTGTGTGTGTGTAAACTGTGGTCGAAGATATAGAAGGTCCCCACCCCCACTCTGTTCCTGGGATTTATGTCCGGGAGGAGCAGCATATAACCAAGCCATCCGCTTTCACGCTTCAGGTTTAAAAACTTTGCTTGTCTGAATCTGTCCGCGTGCACACCTGGGGCCGCATTCAGTGTGTTTGATCTAGCCAAGGATCCTTGGCCTAAAAACAAACAAAAACACCCCTGGCCTTTGGAAAGCTTGCAAAGCAATTGCCGGTGTGGGTGCTTGCACCGATTGCACGCTCACAGGCCCACCGAGAGGGGGTTTTAGGCAGGTGGGAGAGGTTGGCAAAGAAGACAGACATGAGATGCACCGTTCAGTCATAAGAATTAATGAATCGTCATGCAAATTTTGGCAAGCCATTTCTTCTTTGGATGTTTGGTCAAATATCTTTACTGGTTGCCTATAGGACTTTATCTGTATCTGGACTCAGCCTCAAATGTTTCGAGGAGGAGGAGAAGGAGGAGGAGGAGGAGGAGGAGGAGGAGGGGGAGGAGGAGGAGGAGGGGGAGGAGGAGGAGAAGAAGAAGAAGAAGAAGAAGAAGAAGAAGAAGAAGAAGAGGAGGAGGAGGAGGAGGAGGAGGAGGAGGAGGAGGAGGAGAGGAGAAGGACGAGGAGGAGGAGGTGGCATATTTAAAGGCAAACATGCATACATGCTGGAAAACATTCAACTGGGCTGTGTTCAGCATTTGTATAGCTGAACGTTTCCTACCTGAATATTTATACCAAAGTGTTTTTCTAAAGAAAAACCCTCATCCATTCAGAGAAATTACAGTAAAGAGGCAATGTCTATTGTTCAACCTGAAGAGGAACTTTAATTAGTGCCATGCAGAAAAATATCTTGTGTTTTTTTTAGCCTACCCTTTTTTTACTCAATTTTCTGAAAGAGAATTTGCCTTCCAAAGAGGAGAATTTACAGTACTTCAAAAAAAAAGGAAGAAAACTGTGAGGAAATAGCCAAGTTCAAAGAGCACCAAGGACCCATCATTTCAACCCTGAGCTACAAATATTCTCCTGTATTGGCAGTACGAGTGCATGAGGTTAGCTTGATTTGCCCAGCATGCTGCTTCATTGTAGCTTTAGCTTAGAATCGTAGGGCTGGATGGGACCTATGAGGTCTTCTACTCCCACCCTCTGCCCAAGGCTTCCTCCAAGATGGAAGGAGGAGGCCAGCAAGCCACATAGAGACCCGGTTTCACTCTTAGAAGCGAACATCTGAATTAATGTTCCAAATCAGATTTGGTCATTCTGAAATTCAGAGTGATCCGATTCGACACCTGAAAACTGAACCACATGGAACCTCCATGAAAAAATATGTCCCACCAAGGAACATTTGTTGGTTGGAAATATGCGTGTTTTCCCACCAAAGCCATTTTGGTGGAATAGTGTCGGAATATATTCCCTGCGGAGATTGTGATAGTTCTACAGATAGTCCTTTAAGAGGCATTGGCTTCTTAGACTGCTCACTCCAGTGACAAGGGATAATAGCACTTTGCTCGAGACATAATTAACAGTCTGGAATTGATCAGCTCAAGGAAAAACAAGAGCCATTGATGCATTTGTTTTTATCTCCTTTTTAGACCTGGGAAGGAAGGTCTATGGAGGTTCTCAGCCCTCCAGGTCATGGTTGTCCCAAAGGTGCTTTTTCAAGAAGCAACTGGACTTCCTGTTTTTTCTTTGAAGACATTTCATTTCTCATTCAAGAAGCTTCTTCAGCTCTGACTGGATGGTGGGGAATGGAAGGGTTTACATTCCATGCAGTCTGGAGATAGATCTGTCTCCAGCCTACAACACAGTCCTTTCAGCAGTTCCAAGGAGGCTCCACCCCCCATTTGTACCACTCAGGTGATCTTGAGGACACAGACAAAACCTCCAAGTGGCCTCAAAACTCTCTAAAAGGATGCAAATGAGCAGCTGTCTGCAAGGAATATAAACCCTTCCATTCCCCACCATCCAGTCAGAGCTGAAGAAGCTTCTTGGAGGAGAAGCGAAATGTCTTCAGAGAAAAACAAGAAAGACCAGCTGCCTCCTGAAAAAGCACCTTTGGGACTAGGAAGGAAGGTATTTTGCTGGATCAGATCACAGACCCTAACAATTGTTCCTGGGTGGCTCAAACCCAAGACATCCCCCACCCCCACCCCAGAACGAAGTGCACTTAACACCATAGTTTGCAGCACAATTGTTTAATCGTGAAATCATTCTACTGTTGGTCATTAGGATGTCATTTTTTTTCTTAAACACTCCATTTTTGTTCTTAAACACTCCATGTGGAACGCAGCAGCAGTAAATCAGAGTCTTGCTTTATTCCCTGTCATCCTTAGATTCCTTTCTTGATAGTCATTATCAACATACTCTATCAAAATAGGAAACCGTTTTGGCCTCTGCTACTATCTTCACTTTCTTCTCTTTGTCAAGTCCATGGGGTTCCCCCCCCCCGCCCGTATATTCCTCTGGATTCAGAGAGAAAAGTATTTACCAAAGGCTGTGAGCTCTGATGGTGAAATAAAAACTTCGATTGTCTAAAACAATGCACCTCCAAATTCACAGGTTTATTTCGAAGCATCCCCATCCATATTCCCAGCTGCAAGCTGACCGTATAGCAATTTCATCGGGTCCAGCGCAGCAGCGTCAATAAGGCAGTTGCTGTAATTCCATTCTACGTGCAGTTAGTCCTCAACATGCCACCGTTTATTTAGGGAGTCGTTCAAAGTCACAAACAGCACTGAAAATAGTGTCGCAACCTCCCTACGGTCACGTGATTTACCTTTGGCTGCTTTGACCACCGACTCGTATTTATGACGGTCGCAGCGGTCCCAGAGTCACACGATCCCCTTTTTGCGACCTTCTGGCCAGCCAAGTCAATGGGAAAGCCCAATTCAACTTAACAAGAGGGTCACTAACTTAGCAAATGCAGTTATTCACTTAGCAACGGGGGGAAAGAAAGGTCGTAAAATGGGGCAATGCTTAACAATGCTCTCACTTAGCAATGGAAACTTTGGGCTCCACTGTGGTCAAGGATGACCTCTGTATATGAAGGAACACTTAGCTGAAATCCATGAGGGTCTACTTCCTTCTCTGTTTGAAAACAAAAGGAGACCAACTTAAGGGATAAAAAAGAGGCATATAATGGGGGGTACAGCGGGGGGGGGGATGAGAGGGAGGAAAGCACTAATTAGCACTAAGACCATCACTTACCATTAATAGTTAGTCACTGTTTTCTTGATGTAGCTGAAGGCTAGGAAGCTGAAATGTGTGATGCTTACCTGTCTTTTTCTCATTAACAGAACACAAAGTGAGAACAGGCATGTATCGTCTGCTTCCTAGACAGATATCACACACAGACACACACAGACACAGAGACACACACACTTCTTATGCAATATTTTTATTGCATTGCTATTGCATGCAGGTAATGAGATAAAGCAGAGCCATTCCATGGTCAGTGGATAACCCCCTTTATCTGGACAACTACCTCTCTCCAAAATCATTGTGATGTTGGAACACAGCTGGTCTATTTGGCTAGCAGTCAATGAACTGGGGGCTTTCAATGAAACAGATTAATCAACTAAAATTCAAGTTGATTCATTGATCACAGGACGGTTTCAATTACTGAGACGAGGCGAGGTGTGTGCTTGTTTAATTTCTAGACAGTATTTTGGAGCTACGAGGTCTGTACAGAGAAAATATTAATTATGGCACAGACTAGGAGATACTTGTGGTTGCTTTGTTAAATGAATAAATTGCTTCCATCTTCAAAAAAAAAATATTCTTACAAAAAAATCCTTTGCGCCGTGTTTTAATAATGCATCTATTTTAATCAGTTAAGTGGCAGTTGGTGAAGTAAACATTCTTTAAATCAGAAGACAGCCTTACTGGAGAGGTGTGAGGGGAGAATGAGAAATTTGAATAAAGATTTAGAGTAAAATTAACATGCATGTTGACAACACGGTTTTTCCTTCCGTATCAAACCTGGATGTTTGCATCACCCAGTTATTCAAGTGTTTATTAAAAAAAAAATTCCATCAGCATTGTGTGTGTACAAGCAAGAAAATCATCTCTACACCCCTCAAATGGGAGAAAAGTCCAGTTGGAACTAAATTGGTGTCTCTTTTATCTGTGGATGTACATCAGAATAAGCATTTCAACACCTCTCAAATCAAAGAAAGGAACAGCTTTGGAAAGCAAAGATAAATCGTTGATGGCTACACCAGGGAATGGGGAGGAGGGGGCTCTGGAAGGGTAGGAAGGAGAGAAATAGAGACCACCAATAAAATGATATTCTTATTTAGCTTTCAAAGAAGTTTCCCTTGTCACTGTATGAAAAACAGACCTTGCTAATGAGGTACAAGAACGCCAATCACACCCAACTGTCTGCTTTTCCATACCGGATGAAAATCTAGATACAGACACGTGTGGTGTTGCCTTTTGAACTGAAGATAAGAAAGACATCCGTACTGCAGTTTGTTTGTTTTTATGTGATTCTTAGAGGAAGAGGAACAACACACAAACACAAACCCCACCCAAGGGTTGGAAGCCAGCTCTGATCATTCTTGGCTGTCCTGCACACAATCCTCAAAACCTTTCCTCAGATTTGGGTTCCAAAACGTGGAAGCTGTTGGCGCATTATCCTGAAGGCTAATCATCCAGATAAAATTGAGAATGCCCCAAACAGACATTACGGTGGTGCATCGGCACTTTGGCCCTGAAGACGTGACAGTACAAGTGGCATCTTTGCTGCAACACACCACATGCTTTCCCAAGATCCCACACCTGTCCTGGAGAAGATGTTTCTGATTTAAGGAATTGTAGACAGAGGTTCTGACTGTATCCTCCCATGTTTGGTCTATGGAAATTCTCAGTCATCCAGGTCATGATTGTCCCAAAGGTGCTTTTTCAAAAGGCAGCTGGACTTTGTTTTTCTTTGAAGACGTTTCGCTTCTCATCCAAGAAGCTTCTTCAGTTCTGACTTCAGCTGCCTTTTGAAAAAGCAACTTTGGGCCTCCCCTATTCTGAAATCCCTTTACATCTTCAAATCTTTGCGTTTGTATTCCAGGTCACTACACTGCCGTATAGATACCTTAAACATATACAGATGAACATTGACAGACAGACCGATATTGCATATTGTACATGGTTTATCCAGGGCTTATTGGATAAACCACAAAGAGCTGATTCACAAAACCTGCTAAGGCATACACCCTAGTTTACAAACCACATTGGTTGGGTTTCTCCAACATGATGTGCCCAAACCAAAGGAATCCCAGCATGGGAAGGCAATTACATCGAACCCAGCCATGCACGGGCGAATGTATCCGTTTCCAGACATTCACAGACAAAGAGGATTGTGTTGACATTCAACAGCTTCAAAGATTCATAGCAATGTTTCTGTTTGAAAAGCACACATTGTGTGCATGTAATGTATAGAGAGAGAGATGAATTTCAAATCCGACTCCCAACTGACTGCCCAACCAGCTTTTTTGAATGTTAAGCAACCAAGAAGGAGGATCAGCTTACAGACACAAAGGCTCACATCCCACGTATGATCTAAAATAAGACTCATTCTGCTAAAGTACAGAACACTGAAGAGGTGCAATCTGTGTTCCTCGTGGCCAAATGCTAGGAAAAATTGCCAACCAAGGAAGAGGGCTTTGCCGACATCCTGATGAGATATTTATCATTTTTCTTTCTCCCTAAGCAAAAAAATACCAAAAACGAATCCACCGAGTATTAAATGCTCCACTGAGTAAGCACAGTCTTCATTTCTTTCTCGTTCAATCCCCACTGATGCTCGCTCTAATATGATAAATTTACCTTCAGTCTGCATAGCAGCTCTGTAATAAGAGACATCAGGGCTGCACTCAGTTTAAAATGAACACACAGAGACGTATACACACATGCACACACGTGTCAGTGCAATGTGGTATGGGGATTAAGGTGCTGGATGATGAGGAGGGAAATCATCTAACCATCCCTTAAACATGAAAGCAAAGTAGTCGTCATCCCTCAGCCAAAGACTAACAAATTGAGAAACGTCTATATAACTCGCTCTGGACTAGCAAGCTAGACCAGTTCAGTAGGGCCACAGGGCTGAAACGTTTCTCCCAAACTGTAGACATCATATAGTCCTGTAACTGGGCAGGGTGTTCCAGAAATTGTCATAAAGGCAAGGTAAAGGTAAAGGTTCCCCCGCACATGCGTGCTAGTCGTTTCCAACTCTAGGGGCCGGTGCTCATCTCCGTTTCAAAGCCGAAGAGCCAGCGCTTGTCCGAGGATGACTCCGTGGTCATGTGGCCGGCATGACTAGACGCCAAAGGCTCATGGAACGCTGTTACCTTACTGAGCCACTGCGTCCCTTAGAAATTGTCATATGAATAACCAAAGAGCACCAAGCTGGAAAAACTAGTGAAGTCAACTTATTTTGGAATTTGTTTATTTATAACCCTATATGGAGCTGGATTGGTTATTTACCTGTACTCTTATCAGTGAATAACGTTCCCTTCCTTTCGACAGTTCTTTAATCAAATCCATTAAGAAAACCTAACCAGGCCAATCTAAGAATTTTCAAGGAAAAATAAAGTGGAAAAAATGAGAGAGGGAGAGGGAGAAGGAGAGAGAGGGAGGGAGAGGGAGATTTAGCTATCTTTGTGCAACACAACCAGGAACCAGGTTCCACATAAAAATCAAAGCATACCATTGCATGGCCTAAGGCACGGGTGTCAAACTCGCCGCATCACGTGACGTGTCGCGACGTATAGCAACTTTTTTTGCATTGCCAGAGCTGGGGTGGGTGCGGCCTCTGCATGATGCAACCGGCCTGTGGGCCGGCAGTTTGACACCCCTGGTCTAAGGTTATAGTCCAGTTTGCAGAAAATATGCAAGAGGCAGCCCTGAATTTGTAAGTCACTAAGTCATGACTTATAGTTTAGAAGCCACTGCTACCCTATTCCTAAAAAGACCTTGCCTGCTGCTTTCTGTTGAGATAGTTGGCAAAACATGGAGGACCTAGATAGACCATCTAATCAGCATTGTCATCATTGCCAAGGTCAGAAGAGGAAATAGCAACAGAATCACCAAACAACTACACTCCTACTAGACACAACCAGCTATCAACCTTGCACACCCAATGAATTTGAGATTTCTGGCTCTACTCTTCCAAAAAAAAAAAGCATTCCAGGTCAACAAACCAAATGTTCTACTCAACCAACAAACCAAGGTAGGTCATTCAAGAAATCACGTTAAAGACATTGTGGTTTAGGACAATGTACAATGTCCAATCAATGTATTTTGAAGGCTCTCTGAAAACTGACCATAAAGAACTGAATGCTCTTCTTAAACATAAAGGGCTGGCCAATGGCTATCTAGCAAAGCTGAAAAACCAGGAAAGGAACAAGGCAGGTGAAATCTTGAACAGAAGCATTCCATAACATCAAAATTCATGGTGTATCCTACTTGCAAATCTAAAGTGCTTTATCTGAATAATTATAGCATTAATTAAGCTGTTGCACGTACCCATAGATGCACCTGTTTTTGGCTGTTGTTAAAGCATTCATAAATAAGCATTTTTGGCAAGCAGCCACCCTAATACACAGAAAGAGAGTAATTTATACATCTTCCCAACGTTGTTAGAGAAGGGAATTCGGTATTCCTTTGCCAACATCAGTGCTGATGTTCAGATGACCAGGTCACAACTGCTGTGTTGATGAGTTAGATCTCCCAAGTCTATCAGTTCCTCCACCTAAGCAATTTTGTATAGGACTAGCCAATAAAAATCAACAGTTTAGAAACTTTCATCGATCTTCTTTAAACTGTTGTATTTCAAAGAAAATCAGCAGCAAAATGTGATGTAGGTCATGAAAATGGCCTTGGAGAAGACCTTCAGAAGCATGTCTTAAGCCCGCTAAGGTGAGAAAAAGGGTGAGCATGTCTTAAGCCCACTAAGGTGAGACTTAAACCAGCTCCTTCCCTCCTACTTCCTAGGGTATAAGAGAGAAATAAGGGAAAATACAGGCAACCATACCATAGCTTAATAAATAGAATTCTAGCCATACAATAGTCTATCTAGCTTGGAAGGTGGGCAGGTGGCTACCTAACCTTTTCCATGTTTTGGTGCCCATGGTGAAGAAGGAAGCCACTGAACATTTGATTTCCTACCCTATCGGGAACAACCACCCAATTCAGGAAATGCATTGTTGCTGCGTTCTAATGTGCTTGCTCTGAAAAAAATAAAATAAAAATAAAGGTCATGATGTACAGCTTGCATAAAGAAAAGCCAGCTAGTGCAAATCAAAGTTGTTCCATCAGCAGTAATTATAAGAGAAACAGACACAAAGGTTTATTAAAAGATGGAGTCAGGTATGCCTACACTTCAGGCTGAGACACATTTGTCGAAGTATCGGATGACAATTGGAAGTAGGGATGCAAACGTTCACTCAGTGAATTCATGGACTCTCATTTGACCCTGTTTACAAGCCAATTCATCTTCACTGTCTCTGGATCAGGAAAGGGTTCACACATTCTGCTATGCCCTAGTAGTTCACCTAACCAGAGTTAGGTAAGGCCCAGCTGGCCACGCTCATGTATCCTGAGGAACCCAGATGGGACCCATTTGCTTTGCAACTTAACCTGATGTGGAAACCCAGCCTTTCATACACAGTGCCTCAAGACCCTGGGGGGAGGGGGGGAAGGAAATGTAACAAATAGATTAATCCAGTTTATTAAGCATAAATTTCCCTCTTGTGTGTGTGTGTGAGGGGGGGGAGGGCTGTGGATTACCCCAGGCTCATTTCCCAAATGATCATTTTCTTAGCTATTTCTTCCCCATTCCAACCAACTTTCCTGCCCTCTCCCTCCCCATCCCCCCCCAATCCCCATTTGAAGAACTGAAGCCTGGCGTGGGAACGGTACCTTAGGGCTTTTCACAAATCCAGTAGCCCCTTGAACCAAAACCAATTAGAATGCCCCAAGGCTTTGCAATTCAAGGCTGGCCCTTCTTTTCAGAAGGCTGCCATCTCAACGGTGTTAAGGAGCCCAGATATGAATGGGGGAAACTTGGTAAAGTGGTGCTTAAGCCAGGCCCAAGGTGAAAGGAACTAAGCTTCTATAGGAATAGCAGCTTTGGTTTCTAAGAGACCAACTGACCAAGACATTGACAAGGGGGAAAAAAAAAGAAACCCTCAGTTACTATTCTGTTCCCCGATTTGTGGAGGCCAAAATGCTTCTCTGTCTGGAAGGGTGAGCAATCCAAGGCCCTGGAAAGCAACATTTTTAATTCCTTCAGCTTTTTCTTTCTTTCTTTCTTTTTTGCACCCTGAAGCTCTTTCTTATAACAATTACCAAGGATCAGGGTGAAACTTTCCCACCATTTTGAATCATGAAGTAGAGAGACAGAGAAGCACGCAAGCCCTGAAGTGTAAGTCTTAAAGCCATTTCTTTAAAGTAGCAAAGGAGTCTGCAAAATCCCTGGAAAATACATAAGATTCTCAATGGAGTCTACAAATATGATTATAAGACCACCTGTTCGGTGTTATCTTCTCATCCCTCTGTACTCCTATCCAGCCCAGCCACCAAAAGTTTGCCCACCCCAATGGTACGCCCATTAGATATTTGTTTTCTGCTCAGGCAATATTAGACCATCGAGGGATTAATCCTGTCTCCTGGATTCCTCAAAAAATATGAGTTTCACTGGATGGATGGAAGAGGAATTTGCCAGAGGGGAAAAAAATTGTAATCAAGTTTTGACCATGGTGGAAGAACAAAGGAGAAGTTGAAATCAAAGAATGACTAGTAGCTACTTACATCTGGGTTTTTTTAAAATAGAGGAATATCGTAATATTTTTTATTAAACTCTTTCTTGTAAGAATCAGTATGAAATATGTTTTTCTTTGCCATGCAATCTTCACAGACATCTCATATGGTACACTTACACTAAAGAATAGTTATCAGAGATCTCTCTGTGAGCATTCATGGACCACATTTCTTCTGAGGAGCCAAATCTCAAAACACTAGTGGTCACTACATAGGGTCTGGATGTGATTAGGCTTGATCAGATTTAGACTTGCAATTCATTTTTTTAAAAAAGTAGTCTATTCTATTCAGATTTGCCGTTCAATCAATTTCAGAATTAGTTTAGACTGTTATGTTTTCAAACACCAAGTTTTACATTCGGATTTGAAGGCACCCAGTTCCATTCAATGCATCACACTGATTTGAAGGATCTTTTGAAGATTCAAAGAGATGATTCGGTCAACCTACCTTGAAATCAAATATTAGGATACGTGCATAATTCTAGCTCACAAAGCATTCTCAGCCCAGTGTGTGCTTACTGAATAAACCACTATTGGCTGAGCTAAGCTTTAACCCAGGGGTCTTCAAACGTGGCCCTTTTATGACTTGTGGACTTCAATTCCCAGAATTCCTTAGCCAGCCACGCTGGCTGAGGAATTCTGAGAGTTGAAGTCCACAAGTCATAAAAGGGCCAAGTTTGAAGACCCCTGCTGTAAACATACAAAATGCTAAACCAGGGGTGTCAAACTGCTGGCCCTCGGGCCAGATGCATCATAGCAAACTGTACCCACCCCATTGCTGGCAATGGCAAGAAAGTCGTGATATGTTGTGACGCTTCACGTGACGTTGCGAGTTTGACACCCCTGTGCTAAACCAATCCAAGCAAACCACATAGTGGCTTGGTGTGATGGGTACACCTGATCTCTTGTTCACATGTTCAAGTCCCACCACATCAACAACTGGCTTTTGCAAGATACTATTACTCAAGTTCCCTTTTCATCAGCAACAGGAGAGGAATAATAATGACCCCGTATTGCACAGATATTCGAACACAATAAATCAATAGTTAGCCAAAAACATGTATGCACTTTGTAAACAATTGATGTGACCTCACGCCTGAGAAACTGGATGAAAATATTTATGTAATATTCATATGAAAGGAGTGAGACAAATTCTAACCACTTCAATAGCAACTGTTTAACATTGATGAAGTGGCTGTTTCACTTGAAAGGAGCTTTCGAACACTCAGAACGTACTTCACTCATATTTACCAGAATCTGAAATATTTCTAGCAACTAACTAAGCCTGATTCGCTGATTCCACTCAAATATATTTGCACTGCTACCCAACACCAAAGCAGTAACCTTCTTTTTGCAAAGTAAACAAGAGAAGCCATGCATATCCTAAAAACCAAAGGAAATTTTGTTAAGGGGGGGGAGATACTGTTCGCATATAATTCCTGTCTCTTTGAAATAATTCCTTAACAACGCACTATGCAAAACCAGCTAGTTTATTTCATTTTTGTATTATGCAAACACCAAAAATTCAGTAATGAAGTAGAGTGGGTTGTGTGAATTCAGAAACTGCATTCCGTTGGAGAGATAGAGAGGTATATATAGAGAGAGAGATGAGAAAGAGGGGGGGATAATGAGATAGATAGATAGATAGATAGATAGATAGATAGATAGATAGATAGATAGATAGATAGATAGATAGATAGATAGATAGGTAGGTAGGTAGGTAGGTAGGTGGATGGATGGATGGATGGATGGATGGATGGATAGATAGATAGATAGATAGATAGATAGATAGATAGATAGATAGATAGATAGATAGATAGATAGATAGATAGATAGATAGATAGATAGATAGATAGATAGACGGACGGACGGACGGACAGACAGACAGACAGACAGACAGACGCTAAAATCTGGTGCACTGACTTGAACTGGGACAAAAAAGGTCACAACTGGGACCTTGGTCTCTGAGTTATCAGTGGATATGGCAGAGAGGTTTTTGAAAGATGTATAAAATAACATGGTGGATGTTGGTCAATTGGACCCAGCAAGCCAAAGCTATAAAAGCCTGGGCACATCCTAGAGTAATTAACAAAGCTTCTTAATTTGAGTTAGGGGCTGAACCGGTCAATTTCCTTCAAGAGTGTCAAACTTCCTATTTTCAACTACATATTTTAAAATTCACCTTTCTTAGGATGTCTGCTCTGAGTTCAGAACTCTAGGTGATGATTAGCTGTCAGCAAAGAGATACGCCTTCTAGTGGCTATCCAGATTTTTTTTGCAACCCTGATCTGACAGCTGAGACGATAAGAAAAATATACTGCAAGTTTGTGATGCGAAACCCAGAATGTTTGGACTTGCTCCCCAAATGCCAAGTGTTTGTAAGTCACTAGGGGTTGCATCCTAACATCACGACTCGTGTTTCAACCATTGTTGCTCCCTGCCCTTTTCTTCTTGCAGGCGGCTATGACAGATAATGCCTGTAATAGGAACACTGTTTGCTAGCTTCAGCAATCAAATCAGTGTGAAACCATCCACAGGAGAATTTGGAAAGAAATTCCCAAACATGCTGACAACCCAGGAAAGAAAACCAAACTGGAGAAGAAAAGTTTGGGAAATTGAGGGCATAGCATTACAGAAGTCTAAGCACAACAAACTGTGGCAATCCGCAGCAATGATTTCATGGACCCAGAATTGCCACAAATGCTAGTTTGCAAAGGACAGCTCTCTTTGAAAGTCAACCAGGCTCCAAGCCTCTGCCTGGCATGTCTACATTTCAAGGGCTCTGCCATCCATTCTGGTTTAAAGGGGGGGGAACTATAAGAAGAAACCACAGCTGGGGTCCTAAAGGTGACTGTCAGTGGTTAGCAGCTGGGCACCAGACTTAGCAAGCTACAATCTTCCCTGCTTTGCTGAGAGATACTGTGTTTCTATTTAAATTATAGTAATTATTTATACATTTGCATATGTACATGCACATTTATGCCAATCTCTCCTTGCCTCGTTGGCAATGTGTCTACTTCTCTCTCTCTCTCTCTCTCTTTTCCCCACCCCTCCCCCAGTAAATGGCCAATGTAACTCATGCTGCTGTTCAGAACTGAGAAGGGGCGGGGAGAGAAAATAGGAGAGAAATGGGGTGGTGAAAAAGCAGCAGGCAGAAAGAAAAAAAAGAACATCAATTGTCATCAGAGCAGCCCAGGTGTTTTGCACATTCAATATTTTGTCAAGTCTGCTCATTTGGATGCTCGTTTTGAAAAGGGAGACTTTTAGATGGCCCAAATCACAACTGTATTCAATGCTTAACCATAATTATTTTTTTTTCTGGAGAGCGCCCAAAGCGAACACTGTGGCTTTGAAATGTTAAAAAAGTGCCAAATTAAGAACTTCAGAATTGCTGCTGCCTTGAGCCAACAGCTCATTCACATGGATCAAAGATCTTGGGAAAGAAGGAAGGAAGGAAGGAAGGAAGGAAGGAAGGAAGGAAGGAAGGAAGGAAGGAAGGAAGGAAGGAAGGATCCTTTTTCACTTGTATCTGATTGATTAGACTATACCCTGAATACTTTTTCAGGAGACTTAGAAAGAATAAAATGAGATGCTATAAAGATATCTTCCTTTGTACTTTTTCAAAAGGCTCAAAAATGAATGGTACATTCTTTGTCTTTCTCAAGACTATATGCTACCAACTGAATTAAAGTCCCCCCCCCAACACACTTTTTTGTTCCGGCACTACATGTAGACTTCAGCAAACTGGAGAATTTCCGCTTTAATAATATCTTCTATCTAAATGATAGTCTAATACTAGGTCTGATGCTCTTTAACATTTTAAATCACATTGCTCTTCCCAGAGTACAACATAAAGAAAAAACTGGAAAGCAATTTTATGGATACAGAAGTAAGCCCTAGTAAGGCCATCAGGATGTCAACTCCAAATGAATATGCATAAGCTTTCAGCCATTGACCATAGAACTCAACAAACAAAATCACCAGTCTTCTATTTCACCTACCAGGAAGATCTTGGATCGTATTATTAGCAGACGTTAATGTACAATTCGTAGAAAAAAGATGAAAAATGTAACAGATGAAACTCAAATCAGAGCAATAGGAGGAACAAAATGTGCTATGCCGAGCACTTCCTGCTTTTTTTCCTTTATTGGCAACATATGAGCTAAAGGACAGGTAATCTACTTCTCATAGTCATCAAAATACTAATGCGGGGGTCTTCCAACTTGGCAACTTTAAGACTTGTGGACTTCAACTCCCAGAATTCGTCAGGTACTTTTGTTACTTCAGTTTCGATAGGAAACATTTATCTCTGTGACCATGAATGGAAGCACCACCTATTGTGTGGTGGTTGCTTCACACAACCATTGTATGAAAATAATGCACAGTCACAATATCTCCCTTCTCCTCCATCAAGGTTGTAACAGAATGGATGGATTCATGCAAGCCTGGTTTAGCCAAACGTTAATGCTGTTTCATGGGAAATCTGTGCCCAAATAAATAATCATCTAAGAGTTCAATTTGTTCAGCAATTTGTTAAAGACATTTTGGGTCCTACAAGACACTACACAACCTAATATAACCTGATAAAATTCATGACATGAAAAGAAGGATGGAATAAACTAAAAACATGATGCAAACATTTTTGTTGCATCATTTCCACATTTACCAGCTATTAGTCCCCTAATAATTTATTTTTTAAAAAAATAATTTCTATGTATTAAGTCAACATGTCTATCCTGTCCCTCTACCATCCTCCTTTTCAACTTCCCCTTATTTTAACTACGCCTTAATAATATTTGGTATTCATAAAAAGTAGTTGCTACATTTTTGCAATAAAAGGTCAAATCCAATTAGAACGAACCATCATAATTCTATTTTATTTTTATGTAGAAACTTTAAACATGATATGAAATTACCACAGACTAGGTTTGATGCTTTTATTACTATAAGCATGCAGCTGGTGTAAATACATTGACTGGGTGCCAACAACATGCTTTTATCCATGTTTTAACTTCAGCTGGTTGAAGTGGTTGGGTTCGTATCAAACATTAGGCCAAAATCGAACACAAACCATCATAACTATGCATGTTATACAAACTAAATATAAGCTAGTTATGTTGAATGTAGGGAGGCTGATGAGTGATGGCATCTTAGACTAATATATCCGTTTGTAGAAGTATTAATGAAGCAAATCCATGACCCTGTTCAGACCCCAGACACGAAATAAAATGCTATGGAATCCTAAAACTGCTCCTTAAATGTTTCGGTCTCAAATCATCTCTAGAAGCCAAAATAGCTATCAGAAAACATAATTTCCAGACAGCAAACAGGCCTTGGTAAAGAGATCCAGGGGCCAGGATATGTCTATACCAGCAAAGATCAGAATCATACAAAAGGTGGTCTTCCCTAGGACTTTCTGGAAACAAATGTTGATCTTTGAAGAAGCAAAATAGAAAGAGTATTGATGCTTTTGAATGTTAGTGTTGGAGAATACTGGCTGCCCGGAAAACAAACAAATGGGTCATTGAGGAAATTAACCCAGAGATCATATTCAAGTAGCCACAAATAGCCACAATATCATACACTGCACACCAAGTCCTAACACTTTAGAGAAGTCTATAATGCTAGGAAAGGTAGAAGAAAATAGAAACGGGCACCCATGGACAAGTTGGATGGAGACTATTACAGCATCCTCCTGTGGACCTAGAAAAATAAATCTAGCTGTGTGTTCACTAACAATAAGCGCCACCTTGATGGCACCTGATCCATCAATTAATCATTTCTGAGCTCAAAAGGCCTTCTCTTACATTATCCCAGAGATCTAGCTGTGGGTCACTCAGTTTGAAAGAAAACTACTGTATCTACAATAGAAGCATGTCATTCCCCTCTGCTGGGAAGCTGAAAGGAAAGCTGCTTTGTCTAAACTTGGGTCATATCTGTGGGCAAGAAGGCAACTCAGCACTGCTCTGTAGAAGTGCACAAGGACAATCCCTTTGTGGAGGAATGGGGCAGAAACTGGCGATGTGGTCTAGCAAATCTCACAAAAAGGTGCAAGAGCATTGTACGACAACAGCAACAACACAAGGCCTGCAACTCAGTGGTGAAGACCTTCCATAGCACGTTCAGTAGAAGATCTCAGGGACACTTCCTACATTTCTTACCATAAAGAAGGACAGAAGGCAAATATACGTGTCCCGGGATAATGTTGCAGGATCCAATCCGGATCAGTCACTGGGACCAGAGGTTTAGTCTTCCGAGTTTTTGGACTCATGCCCGAGCCCATCTTCAGGGAATTTCTCTCTAGAACATTGTGTGATATTTCAGAAACCTCTGCTGGAAAGAAATTCCCTGAGGATGGGCTCTGGCATGAGTCCAAAAACTCAGAAGACTAAACTTCTGGTCCCAGTGACTGACCCAAATTGGATCATGCAAGAACAGCTCAGTTCACACACATCAGGTTAAGCCCTGGTTTGCTGGACCGCCATTTATTGCAGAGATTATATTTGGTAGTGCTCACACAATACACTAAACAGGTCGGCCACTCAACACATGCAACATCCATCCATCCATCATTTTAACTCCTTTTAAAAGGGACCATGCTGCTGACTTCTGAAGGGAAGGGAGACCACTGAGAAATTCCACAGCTAAAACCCAGGTTGAGAAGTTTTGTTTTGTTTTTGTTTTGTTTTGTTGTCTGTTTTGCACGTAGCTATCTATCTATCCTGCTGTCACAGGAGTCAAGTTGACTTGAGCAAAGCTTTGTCTTCTCAGAATCAGAAGAGCATACTCTTCAAGGTTTCTCCGTAATGGAGCCACGAAGGTGCAATCATGCGAAGAAGAGGAGTACACGCATACTGCCGGGTTCACGGCTCTGTTAGGCATACACTGGAAATTCTTGCTCGTGAAAGAAGTGGCATTGAGTGGTACTGAAGCATTCGGCATGATTGCTACAAAGGCCAAGGTGTGCAAACACTCCAACTTAACTCTCCTTGTTTGAGGCAGCCTGAATACAGAGATGGACAAAGCGGCTGGGTTGAAGGTCAACCCATCAGCCCTCCCCTTGATGTAAAAGGAAGCTCATCTTCTCCATCCATCCAACTGGGGACAACGCAGGGTTAGTGGAAGCTCAGACACTACAGCTTTTCAGAAGGGCGTCCATTGTGGCTACATCTGCGCTCTCTCTCCCCCCCTCCCCCCCCGTGTAGAGAAACCCTCCCCCTCAAAAATAAGAAATTTAAATTCAAATAGTGCTAAGCTGCTCATTCTTGGTGAGAAGCTAGGAAAAACCCTGGACTTTCGGGAGAACTTTCTAGGGAGGGAGGCCTCAGCAGAGCGACAGCGTCTTCTAATAGGAATCTTAGCCAGACTTTGGAGAAAAATAATGGCTCAGTGAGGAGGTGAACGGTTTTGGTGGCTTGATTTGAGATGGAGAGAGAGAGAGAAGAGAGGGAGGGAGGGAGGGAGGGAGGGAGAGAGAGAGAGAAATGGAGACTTGAATAGGTTTGGCTCCAAGAAGGAGGGAGGGAGAGAAAGAAGGGGGGGAATTCACTTATTTGTCTCAAACTGGGAACTCCAATGTGCCCAAAGAGAGAAGCTAGGCCAGGCTAGCGTGGTTCTTTGTGTTACCATGGGAACTGAATGCAGATATCGCCCAATTGCTTTTTTTTATTTGCTAGACATTATAATATATATTATGTCTCAACTTTGGGGGTTTTGAGGTGAGGGAAAGAAGACTTTGTGAACATTAACCATTGAGGCAACTCGGAGAAGGGAGCGATATGGGGCAGGAGGGAGGGGGGGGCTGGGAGAGAGAGAAAGAGAGAGAAGAGAGGAAGCAAAGTCTCCGCCATTCAAACAGGTAGTTTGTATGCAGGCAGAGTCTCTCAGTCTGAAGGTCTGGCTACGAAATCCCCCGGCTGCTTTCTATTCAGAAATTCCCCTTCATTTCTGCTTCACTTCACTCTGTGTGGAGACCCCCTAGCTGTACACAAAGCTGGCAGATAAAGTCCATGAAAAGTGATCAAATTATCAAGAACTTGACCTCACAGAGGGGCAGAATTCAGAGGGAGGTGGGGGGGGGGGAAAGAGGGAGACCCTTATAACCAACCGAAAACTAGGAAGAGGGGTGTAAAAAGCCTGGTGGGAGGGGGAGTGGCAGAGAGCAATTCCATAAACTGGTAGAGGCCGGGTGTCTAGATTAATTTGCAAAGGGGCATTGTTGAAAAGACTTCAGTCTACAACCTAATCCCTCCTTAGTCACCAACTCCCAAGGATTGTGGCTGTTCTCCAATCTCTCCCCCCCCCCCTCATTGTTACACTCTTTAAGTTTTGTGAAGTCATATTTTTTTTTTACTTTTCAAACTTCAGGGTCCAAGCCAAGTTTATCTTTTGACGAAGGATTTTGTTTGGCTTTTTTTCCTTCTTCTTTATAGCTGTTCTGTGGCTATAAGAAGCCATTCTTTTAAATGCATTTGGCAGTACCACCACCTCCTCCTCCTCCTCCTCCTCTTCCTCCCTGCCACCCCACCCCGGCTGAGCAGGTGCCTGCTGGTCTGTCCTTGGCCACCCTCTCTTTTCAAAGTCATCCCGATTCCTTAAGGTTCACCTTTGATTTAATGCCACCAATAAAAAAACCAAAACATCAAGGCTTCCTTGCAAAATCCCTTGGGGGTAAAAAAAAACCTGCACAAACATCAAGCAAAGAATGAACAAATTAGGAGAACAACTACTGACATATAAAAGGATACCTGTATTGAAGAAAGGCTAGTGGAACTCCTCCAACGTCAAGTTTTAAAGACCTGGTTGATCAGAAGGAAAAAGGGAAAGAAAGAGAAGGAAAAAGAAAGAAAGCTTGGTCTGTTCTGGCTGCCATCCTGCTCCTTCCTTCCTCCAGTTGTGTCCACGGCCACAGTGTCTTTCTTTCTTTCTTTCTTTCTTTCTTTCTTTCTTTCTTTCTTTCTCTTTCTTTCTTTCTTTCTCTTCTTTTTCTTTCTTTCTTTCTCTTTCTTTCTTTCTCTTTCTTTCTTTCTTTTTCTTTCTTTCTTTCCTTTCTCTTTCTTCTTTCTTCTTTCTTTCTTTCTTTCTTTCTTTCTTTCTTTCTTTCTTTCTTTCTTTCTTTCCATCTGTCAGTTCTCAGAAGTCCTTGGAAGTCATTTCTACTTTCGGTTATCTAGCTTTATGATGGCTTGATAACACTCATACAGCTAGATAACCAAAGACAGAAACGGCCCTCCTGCTTGAGGCTTTCTTTCTTCTTTCTTTCTTTCTTTCTTTCTTTCTTTCTTTCTTTCTTTCTTTCTTTCTTTCTTTCTTTCTTTCTTTCTTCTTTCTCTCTTTCTTTCCGCTGGGGTTGGGCATCAGGCTCAACGTGCGGTGGCAGAGCA
Organism: Vipera ursinii; assembly: GCF_947247035.1. Classification (NCBI taxonomy): domain Eukaryota; kingdom Metazoa; phylum Chordata; class Lepidosauria; order Squamata; family Viperidae; genus Vipera; species Vipera ursinii. Next base: position 11,585,899 of record NC_139524.1, on the reverse strand, counting down.
CGGAATGCTTCCGGATCTCCCGAGCTGCCATCGGGGAAAATAAAGGAGAAAATAACCACATGTATACATGCAAATACATAAAGGGGGTGTTTGGAGGGGGGAGGGCGCGAAGAGGGAGACAGACAGAGAGAGAGAGAGAGAGAGAGAGAGAGAGAGAGAGAGAGAGAGAGAGAGAGAGAGAGAGAGAGAGAGAGATGCAGCCCGCTCCTTCAGCAGATCGACAGCAAGATCTGACCTGATCTGCAGGTTGGAAGCTTTGCGGGGGGGGGGGGGAAGGAGAGGTGACTTGGGAGGGAAGGAAAACACACACACACACACACACACACACACCCCGCATCCAAGGCGCTGCCTTCCCTTATTGGAGCCATTCCGTCGGGCGCAGCGGCCGCCGCTTTGCATTCGGCCCACCCGGCCCGAAACGCTTTTCTAATGTGAATCCCCCCTCGTTGGGAAATGACGTCAGCCCGCCTTGCACCAATGGCTGGCCTGGCATTCAAATCAGCGCTGCTTCGCGCCGCTTTGAATCCTTCTTCCCCCCCCCCCCCTCCACTCCACTTTCCTTTGCTTTTAAAGACATTTCTTTGAAACGCTGCAGAGAAAGCCGGTTGCCACACACACACTTCTTCCCTCCCTCCCTCCCTGCGCTTCAGTTAAGGTAGAAATGGTCTCTGCTCGGGGTCTTTCCATGCAAACCCCGCGGAGGGGGCTCCGGTTGGCTTCGCAGGTCACCCCCACCTCCTCCACCCCCCCACCCCCCTCCCCGAATCTGGAGACTTAAGCTGAAGCCACGATCTGGGTGCGCGCGCTCGTCTGGACGGTATTCATAGCCAACGCGCTGAGCGCGTGTGGATGCAACCTAGGCGTTTCGAGGTGAAGGCGGCCTTCCTTTCGTTACACCCGTGGGCACGAATCCTACTACCGGGTAGAGACGGGGGGGGGGAGTGATGGCCCTTGCTTTGAGGTTTTCACTTAAATCCATCCAAGCTTGGTTTGCAACGCTAGGAGTTAAGGTGCACAAGGATAGGCGGCGGCTGTGTTAGCTAATTCAGGATCCCGCCGCCCTTATTACTGCTACCAGCACCACGTCGGGAGGATCCCCAGGTTTATGGTCATTTCCAGGCACTTTTGCCAGCTTTTTGATGGGACCCTTCCTGACGAGGCTGAGATCTTCTAAATCTGATGTGTTCCAACTATTGTGGAAGGGTGGCATGCAGGAGATCACCAAAGCAGGGTGGGGGAAAGCAGGGTGACCGAATGAAAACTACTCAGCCCTGCTTTTACTCCTCTCTTACGGTTTGGCCTATCTCCAGCCCCAGCGGGATGCTTCCAAGGCCCATCGAACTCAAGGGGAAAAATTTTCAATTCCGGGAGCTCGGACGATTGAGCTCGATGGGGTTAACATCCATCCCAAAAGGCATCTCCATGAAGGGATTTTACTCCCAGATTCTTACTCTGAATTTTAAGGAGCGGGAGGGACCTCAAATCCTATTTCTAGGACTGTGGCTAGAAACCAAAAATTAAGGTGTCTAGCACCCAATGTGAATAAAGACAAGATAATGTTCAGCCAAGGCTTAGAAATCACTGCAGGGCAGAGTTTAGCCTTTAACCTGGTCAAATTAGTCTTTTCTCTCCAATCATGAACAAAAAATTTAGTTTGGATTCACACAATATACTACAAACAAATAACAAACCCAGGTTAACTTTAGCTAAGCGGAAAGTGGATGGGTGGGTGAATGCATTTTAGGATTTTAAATGACATAGTCCTTTGAGCGCAGAAAAGATATCACATAACAACCCCTCTCTCATTTTCCCAATACACTGATCTTCATTTCCAAAATGTTTAAAATGGGAGGATACAATAAACCTCAAAATATTTTTTCTCAGTCCTGAAACAAAAAACATCTTTCTACATTCTCTCCTTCCCTCTCTCCCCCCCCCCACCCAGTCATATCTTACACACACAACCAAGTGCATAAATTTTATTCCACTATCCAAACGAGGTGTTGGGAAAAGACCAATTCACAAACCAGCAAACACCACCCAAAATGGGGGAGGAGGGGAATGAGATGTTTTTTTAAAAAATGTTTGGGGGCCTTTTCTCCCTTTATATTCCGTCAAGTGGAATTTCTGCCATCAGGCCTTATCCATCTTCAAACAGTTCAATGAGCTTACTTTGGGCCAGATATATTTAAGAATATTGGGCTAATTCAGACTCTCCACCTGTAATCTCTGCTTTGCTGTCACCAAACCTGTCTCAACATGGAAGACTCTTTCTCGGAGTTCAAAGGCTGAAAATCAGGATTGTGGTCAGAAAGGAATTACGAACTATAAAAGTCAGGGTAAGAGTCAATTCAGTCTGGAAGTCGGGGTGCCAGTCGACTGGAAATGTAATCCTATTTTAGGCACAAGCTGAGCGACTTTGGGCCAATTCTTCTCTCTCAGCCGAGGAAGAAGGAAACAACAAACACCTCCCAAAAAATGCCACCTAAAGAGTTGTGTGGACTTGTCCAAACAATCATCAAGAGTTGAGACAGACTGGAAAGCCAAAAATAAAATAAAATAAAATAAAATAAAATAAAATAATAAAATAAAATAAAATAAAATAAAATAAAATAAATAAAATAAAATAAAATAAAATAAAATAAAATAAAATAAAATAATAAAATAAAATAATAAAATAAAATAATAAAATAAAATAATAAAATAAAATTATTAAATTAAATTAAATTAAATTAAATTATTAAAAAATAAAACCCAAAACTTGACTTGGATGAGATCTCGGGCTGCTAGCTTCAAGTCCTGTCTTTTTTCTGATATCTTCCACCCTGCAGAGTTGTCAACTTTAGGAAATCTGATGTTAAGTGCTTTTGCATTTAAGACGTTATTAAGGGCATAATGTCTGTTAATAATATCATCATTAAATCAACTCCAACAATGAAAAAAAAATTCTACAATCTTTTCCACTCAAAAACGTTCTAAATCCTACAGACCACTTCTCCCTGGATTCCTATTGGCTTACTCTGATTCTGATTTGTATTTTATGTGTTAGTCTTTTATTATTATTATTATTATTGTTTTTAAACCTTTTCCGGAGAAGCTACTACTTTCAGCATCATGGCCTGTGCCTTTTCACCTCTCCCCATATTTTCTAAAGCAACTTCACAATATTCTGTGTAAACCTTATTCTCCCTGGGCCCCTACACAGAACCTGAAGACAGAAAAATCTAAACATGGGATTGTTCCCTTCTTGAAACATGAAATCTGCATTACATTTATTCTACCAAATAATATGTGTTTTAACCCACCCAACCCCTACGCCTATTTGTTAGCCTGGAAGTAAAACCCTTTTGGATTTCCCAATCTTTGTCCTTGGAATTGACAGGACTGGAATGGAATTTTTATTTCCATACTCCAGGCAACACACACACACACACACACACACACACACACACACAAACCATAACTAACCTTCACGCCCAATCACCAGAATTCCACATTTAATAGGTGAGGATCTTAAAAAGGAGAAGAAAAAAACTGACCTCCTGCCTGGGGCCAATCCATGAGTTATTTCGGCTGATTTAAACTGAGTTAATTTCTCTATCAAGATAGCGGGATGTAGTAGCATTAGCCTTTCCTGGCTGGGTTCTCGCTGGGTTAAAAACTGGCTTGTTTTCTGATCTCAGGGCTTTCGCCTCTCTGAGCGGGGCTGCAGTTTAGGTTTAGCTCCTCCCTCTCCCCTCCCCACCCTCTCCTCCTCTTCCACCCCCCCTCCCCTCCCCTCCCCTCCCCGCTCCGCTTTGCTTAGGAGCGAACCCAGGAACCCCCTTTTTGAGTGCAACGCTCAGCGCGGAATAAGAGAAGAATTTCGCTGGCGCTTCGCAATTGTAGCGCATCCGTCCCAAAGGCGTTTTGCTGAATCGGAGGCCCGTTTTCCCCACAGTGTGGTTGGATGGGACGCAAAATCTGTGACTTAGGAGGGTGGAGGAGAGTAGCTATTAATAAATGGGCTACTTTGGGATACAGAAGCGAACCGCGTCCTGCTCCACCTTTGCGCCTCTTTCTACCGCTCCGACCGTACGTTACTTCAAGGCTGGTTGAAAAAAAAAATCTGGCCTAAATTACGTTTCCCGAGGCCAGGAGGCCCACAAGAATAATCCTCGGATAATACGAAGAGATTTATTTTCTCCGTCAAAATCCAGGGCTAGAAAGCTGAAAGTCAGAATTCAGGGCTAACTCTGAAGAGAAAGCCAATTCCCCCCCCCAAATTGGAAGACTCAGTTTCCAAAAAAAGGCGTTTGGATTAAACACTTTTGCCCTCTCCCCGCCCGCGTTTTTTAATTTTTAATTTATTTTATTTATATTTTTTTGCTTGAGGACTAGGCTTGAGACATAAGATGAAACTCAAAACTCAAGCTCCAGCACTATTTGAGAAAATTGTTCCTGGCTGTTAAAAAAAATGTCGCTAGAAGCAAATATCACCCAAGGTTCCTCCTTCCTTCCTTCCTTCCTTCCTTCCTTCCTTCCTTCCTTCCTTCCTTCCTTCCCTTTCTTTCTCTTTCTTTTTTCCTTCCTTTTTTCTCTTTTTCTTTCTCTTTTTCTTTCCTCTTTTTCTTTTTTCTCTTTCCATCTTTCTCTTTATCGCTTTTTCTTTATCTTTTCTCTCTTTCTTCTCTCTCTGTCTTTTATTTCCTTTCCTTTCCTTTCCCTGCTTCAGTCAAAAATCCCTCAGGGCGTCACTATTTCGGGAGAAATATTTAGATTTACTTCCCAAACTCTCCTGGCGGCTTGGAAGAACGGACGCCAGTCGAGTTTAATACAGGAAATAAAGAACTATTCGCGGTTTCGCACTTTTCTGCGAACTAAACATCTGCAATTCACAATAGCTAAAAGTCGTATCTGGTTCTTTGTGTGTGTTTGTCTGTGTGCGGGGGGGTGGGTGGAAAGGCACTTTTATTCAAGTCCCCATTTTTCCTCTGCAGGGCGGTTCTCGCTTGGTCGGCCCCCAAAGCTGCCTTGTGCTGTATTCTCGCGACTCGCTTAACCCGCGGCGAGCTCAAGCCACGGTTTAGAGCCAATTCCTCCCATTTTCTGAATTCCCGTCGCCTTTTGAGCGCTAAGGCTCCGCGGCCGAATTCGCCAAGGCCCGCCGGGGAGGTTAAACGGTGGTCAGAAGCTAGTCTGCACACCCGCCTCGCCCTGCCTCGAAGGACCGCTGGGGGGGGCGGGGGGGGGGGACGGAGAGCGCAACCTGGAGTTTCTCTCCCACGGAGAGAGTCGCGCAACTGAACTGAATTCAGGACGGGGTTTGACCGGTTGGGGGCTGGGAGGGGGGGGCTATCGCCTAACCTCGGGGTCCCGAAGGCGAAGCCAGCGCCCGAAGTCCAACAGGCGATTCGGGGGTTTGTCCCCGGCGCCGCTGGCTCGGCTGGTCCTTTCCTCTCGACCGTTCCCGGCGCAAGCAGCCAGCACCTTCGGAGCCCAGCCTGCCACCTTTTCCACCCCGGGGAAGGGACGGGGAGAGCGCTGCAGAAAAAGCCCTTCGGCCCAGGAAGCCCTGCCTGCTTTCTCCGCGCCTGAAAGCGCACGCAGGAGCCCCCTCCCCCCCCGGGCCGAGCTCGGTCCGCGCAGCAGAAACCGCCCCCCCCCCTACACACGGTTTGATCCGGAATCCAGGCAGAGGAGGCCTTAGGGACGCCTCGGGACCTCGAGCCGGCAAGCGGGCAAGAAACAAGGAGGAAGGCGGCGGGGAGATCCAGGCAAAGAGGCCCCGCCGCCGAGCTCCCCTTTGCCCCTTCCTTCTGCGCTGCCGGTCGTCGGGATCTCGGAGGGCGCGCCGCGGGGCAGGTCTCCCACGCTGGAACTGCCAAACTCCCGGGGCTAATCGGCCAGGAAAGGGGGAGTTTGGGGGGGGGGGTCGCTCAGCCGCCTAGTGGCCTTCCGGATTTTGCAGCTCAGGCGTTGCTTCTCTCTGAGCGAGGCGAGCGGTGGAGGGACTCAGACAGAGCTGGGGGGTGGGGGCTTAATACTATAGAGGAGAAGAGGGCGAGGGGGCCCGTGGATGGCTGAGCAGAGGGAGACTTTGGTGGTCCCAGTCTCTCCCCTCCTTCCCGCTCACCCCAGCCTTGTGCGGCTCACTCTTTGGCTTCTCTCTCTCTCTCTCTCTCTCTCTCTCTCTCTCTCTCTCTCTCTCTCTCTCTCTCTCTCTCACACACACACACACACACACACACACACACAGCCCACCCATCCCCCAACCGGGTCACTGCAGGCGCATTAAATTAGAGAAGGGAATTCAGAAGGTGTAAGGGGATAACTAGAGCGAAGGGTTTGAGCGGGGAGAAAACCAGTTTCAAAGACAAGAAAGGGAAGCATTCATAATAATAATAATAAATAAATAAAAACACAATGAAACCAAGAAAGAGAGCATTCTTTCGGGAAGGCGTGGAAAGCAATGCGTTAGGTGCCTACCAAGGAGAGGAGGTTAAAAATGAAGAGAGAGAAATTTACCTAATCAGGAACAAAAAGTCTTCTTATGCAAGTCTTTCCCCCCCCACACCAGATCCCTCCCTGGGCAGCAGGCAAAATAATCCACCTTCTGGTCAGGCTTGCAGACACATCCGAAGGCCTAAAGCTGGTGGTTCCATCGGAGAGACCTTTGGAGGCAGGAGTCTCAAACCCACCAACCCACCCTACAGCCCCAGAAAGATACGAGGTTTCTCCTCCCCTCCAGCTGACCACTAGACTAGAAGAATAAACCTGCCAGAACTTGGGTACTGACCAAGGTGCTGGAAATCGGCCCGCCATCCACCCACTTTTTTCTCTGTAGCTGATGTCCGGAGCTTCTGTTTGATCTTTTGTCAATCTTCACCATTTCTCCTCTCGCATGAGTCAAGTGGTTGTAAATACTGTTCCATTTGTGTTATTATTCCAATTAGATTTAAAAACCCTCAACCCTCCCTTCCCTACTCAAGCCGGGAGGAGAGAAGCGGGAGGAGAAAAGCAAAATACAGTCCTCTCCACCGCAAGATCAAGAGCGAGCATCCCGGCATTTTGTTAATATCGGCATTTTGTTAATATCGGCAGCTTGCCCTAGTAGAGGGTTAATCCCATAGGGGAGTTTTGATCTCATTGAAAGCTTTGTCCCTTCCAAAATAACAAAAAGAAAGAAAGAAAGAAAGAAAGAAAGAAAGAAAGAAAGAAAGAAAGAAAGAAAGAAAGAAAGAAAGAAAGAAAAGGAAGAAAGAAAGAAAGAAAGAGAGAGAGAGAGAGAGAGAAAGAAAGAAAGAAAGAAAGAAAGAAAGAAAGAAAGAAAGAAAGAAAGAGAAAGAAAGACACTATCATTTTCCAAAGCTGAAAAAGGAAGTGAAGTAATTTCACAAAATAGCCCACCTGAGTTAGTCACCTGCAGTCAAATCTTGAAGCAAATACAAGGCCTCTTTTGCATGGACTAGGGTAGAAAAATATTCAGTATCAAGGAGGACTATCCTTCATGCGGTGGCTAGCAAGGAAAGACAAGAATCATATGGGCATCTCTGCCCATTTACACATGTGACTCCGCCTCCTTGTGATTCTGGCTCCACCCACTAGTCAAAACGCAGGCTAGTGGGTTGAATGGAGACCAGTCCTATCTTGAAGGAAGAGGTGATAGCAGCAGCCTTACCGCATTTGATCTTTTAATCGGCTCCTGCCCATCTCCTCTACACGAAATGAAAGACCACTAATATGGGGTTATGGGTTACATCAGTGGAGATTTTTAAGAAGAGATCAGATAGCCCAGGGGTAGGCAACCTCGGCTCTTTGATGACTTGTGGACTTCAACTCCCAGAATTCCTGAGTCAGCTATGCTGACTCAGGAATTCTGGGAGTTGAAGTCCACGAGTCATAAAAGAGCCGAGGTTGCCTACCGCTGGGATAGCCATTTGTCTGAAAGGGTATGGGGTCTGAAAGGGTATGGGGATAGACTGGAAGACCTCCAAGGTCCCTTCCAACTCTTGCCAACATTCCTCTAAGCCACTCTTCCAAAGCTACCTAAGATGGCCTTGTTGTGACTCATTGGTTTTCCACTCCTCGGTTTGACTAGAACGCTAAGGGTCTTTCACAGCAGAATGAATGCCCTAGATGCGCATAACTCAGCTGAGCCCTCGGCTGAAAGGTATAACTGCAGATAAAGAGGCAAGGAGGCAGAGAGCATACAAGAAGGGCATTGAAATGGAAGCAAAGGAGGTATGTTAGCAGCCTACTAATAGCTCCCAAACCTCTGTGTGGGCATTTGGCCCAGATCAAAGGCCAGGAAGTTCTCTGAGTGCGAGGCATTACCCAGTGGATAACTAAACCATGGTTCGATCCTTTTTAATCTTCTAGGCTTCCAGGACCCCAGAACAAACCACAACCGGCTACTCTGCTCTGCTGCTCAGCATGTTGTGGGGACCAAGCCAAGGTGTGGAGAAGGGCATCTCTCTCACCCCTCCAGCAGCTGTGAAATGGGTTTTTTTGGGGGGGGGCGAATGGAGAATGGTTCTCTCTGTGCCCAGGGCTGCCGTTTAGCTTTTGTTCTCAAGGCCAAGGAGAGCTTCAGCGGCGAGTGTGCCCCATTGAAGGTTGCCCAGCACACTGGGGTAGAAAGGCAAGTTACATTTACATTCACACATGCTGGAAGCCCCAGCTCCCTTACAGAAGCTCACTAGGCCACAACAGTGAGGTGAAGGTGGCAACAGCTGTGGGGTTTCGCCCTGCAAAGCTGACCAGCCCTTTCTCCTTCCCTTGTTCAGTCTGTTTACAGGAGCCAGGACTTGTGTACAGGTGTGCACCTCAACACACACATCCACCCATTGTCCTTCCTGGCACGGAGGGTTCCCCCCACCCACCTCGTCTTCCCTTCAATCGTATCAACTCTCTCATTGAGAACCAGGCCTCCCAGTTGCAAATGCTTGCTTTTTTGCACCATCACCCACTTTTCCAGCCCACATTCTCCCTGTTCCCACATCTGATGCCAGGGAGCCTTTAATTAGGAAGAGGTGGCATTTAGCTAACCTTGAATACCACCACCGTCATCCCCACCCACTCTGGAAGACTCAAGTTTTACATTATTTAAAGCAGAAGTTATATGGGGTGGCGGGGGAGAGGAAGACAGAATGATGTGAAGAATAGGTTGGGGGTGGGCGCAATGAAGCAAGTAGTCTGGTGTAAAATGAAGCCTCCGGAATATCGCAGCCATGCAAAAAGCAGAGAAGGGATCCAGTGCCTCTTTCCTTCTTTCAATTGCCATCTCTGGCTGGGGCTGAGCGGGGTGTGTGTGTTGGTGATGGGGCTGACACTATTCCAATTATGCTTTCAGACCAAGAATCAAAATACTATCTCCATGCAGACAATCAAGGCCAAGGCCTATCCGACTCAAAAAGGGATATTAATACTACTGCTAACAATAAGACAAAGGAGGTGGATATATCCAAAGATAAAAAGGTGAAGGAGAAAAGGCAAAATAAAAATAAAAATAAATCCTACCAGGTAAAAGCCAACCAAAATTAAATCAAGGTATTAAAAGAAGGGGCCTCTGTCCACTATTCTTCCTTGCTTTCTTAAATCCATGCAGTGGCTATAACTAAGGTAACACGGAAGTGAAATAACTATATAATATGTAAAATTTAACATTTGGGGGGCGGCAGTGAAACCTGACAGGTGGCTACATAGAAGAGGGCGTTTCATTATCATAGGATCTTGTGAATAATTATATAAATTATTATTATGTATTATGATCAACTTTTTACAGAATGGATATTTTGAAAGGTTTAGTTTGCAGAGGCAGAATCTGAGAGTACAGTTCAACTTATATACCCTCGGCACAGGAAGGACAATTATATAATAAATATAATTAGATGCACTCTCTCAGTTGGAAATTAAAGGAATCGGCCTTGACATAGTGCCTATGTTTAACTGTATTCTTGGAGTCTGTCTCTGCAAACCAAACCTTTCAAAATATTCCTTCCGTAAAACGTTGATCATAATACATAATAATTTATATAATTATTCACAAGGAAAGAGCCATTGAGATTCTATGATAACGGGACCCCCTCTTATATGTAGCCAGTTGCCAGCTTTCGGTGCCCCCCCAAATTATTATATTGATAGAAGGAGGAATAGTAATAATAGGAATAGGAATAAACCTATACATACAAATTACACACATCAATCAAACCTAACACTCGCAAGAGGCTTAGGAAACCAGGGTTGTAGAATAACCTTGGTGCTCCTCCTTTGAAAAGAA
>NC_139524.1:11283279-11575438 GCF_947247035.1 Vipera ursinii | reverse complement strand
CCGGTCCCCTCCCCCCCCCTTTGACCCTTTCCAAAGCTGGAAAGATGTGTGTGGGGTGGGGGGGGGGGGTGGAGACGCGCGACTAAAGTTTTAGGTGAGTTTTAGAGGGGAGCCGTTCAAAATCTCGCTCTTTTCTGGCTTACTTGCGTCCCCAGCGGGGGAGGGGGAGCGAGGGTAGTAACGCGAGGTTGGTTGCCCGAGTAGCAAAACCTTAGTAAGGTCCCTTTGATCCAGAGAGCTGGAGAAAGTGCGGAAGAAAGGAGAAGGGATCTGATTTTCTTTGCTTTGCTTTTTTTTTCTTTGCTTTGCTTTTGTTTTCGATCAAAGCTTAAATTGACCCCCCCCCCTTTTCTCTCCTCCCTCCCCCCTCCCCCCGTAAGTGGAGAGAACCAACAACAGCCGGAATCGCGTCGTCCGGCTCTCTTGCCTCGGTGGCAATCAAGCAGTCAATCAACACCCTTCAAGTGGCTTGTTCGAGAGAGATGTGCGCGGGGGGGGGGGAGGGGGGGGAAACACGCACGCACGGACGCACAAAGACACACAAACACACCCGAGACGCCTTTGTACGCCTCGCGGCCAACACCTCCCGCCCCGCCCCCCCCCCCCCGAAGCCCAGGCTGCGTTCGCGCAAGATGCTTAAACCAGCTTCGGTTAAAAGGTGGCTAGCCTCGTTCGAGGAAATTTAGCCCCTTCTCCTCCGGCTTCCTTCTCCTCCTTCCCCCTTTTCCGGAGGCTTAGCTTGTGGTGGTGGGGGGGGGGGGGGAGGGCGCGGATCCCCACCGGCCTCTTTCCGCGATGAATTGACGGGTGCCCGGGAAATACTCGAGCGGACAGGCGTGTTGTTGCGAAGGCGGCCTCAAGTTTTTCCCAGGCGCGGCGCGACCTTTGTGTGTGTGTGTGTGTGTGTGTGTGTGTGTGTGTGGAGGGGGGGTCCCCGGCGGTCAAGGGAAGCGGTTGGTAAAGTCACGCCTGATCTCTGGGATGGGCGCCCGCCTTCCACCCCCCCCCCCGCCTCCCCCCAAAGCCCCTCGTAAGACCTCGCCGCCACCGCCACGCTATGCCAAGCGCCCCTTTCTGCGCCCAGGCTCCTTCGAAATTCGGAAGCGACTCTCTCGGGGTGGGGGAAAAAGAAGGCGAGGTGGGAAAAGACACTGGATCTTTCTTACCTTCCGCGGATGCGGTGACTGTTCCGGCGGGGGGGGCGCGCGTTTTTTTTCCTTTCTTCCTCCTCCTCCTCCTCCTTCGCCTCTCTTCAGCTTCTCTCTGGAGCGGCCGCTGAACAGTTCCCACGGAGGGAGGGACCCTCTTCCCCCCCCCCACACCTCCGACTACCTTCCAGGCTCTCTCTCCCCCCCCCCCTTCTCTCCCTCTCTCTCTCCTCCCCCCTTTCCCTCTTTCTCTCTCTCTCTTTAAGATTCAGTCTGGCAGCAGAAAAACGAAAGCTCTTTCTCTCCCCCCCTCCCCCCCAAAAAGAAGGGGGCTGCAGGGAAATGTCATTTTTTTTGGGGGGGGGAGAAGCTCGGCGGGCGCCGAAGCGCCCCTCGTCGCTTCCCAAAGGGCCCCGCGTAGCCTCGTACGTCACTTATAAACCCTTGCTCGGCTCCGTTTCTGGGGGAAGGGGGCGGGGGGGGGGGTAGGAGAGAAATATTCCTAGGGCAGCTCTCTTTGCCCGATGCCCATAAGAAGAGGGAGACTATTGGGGCGGTGGGGGGGTGCTTGGTTTCTTCGGGGGTGGAGTCGAGGGCAATAATTTGCCGGCTTTCTGGAGAACCAAGGCGAGGGAGAAAGAGGGGAAGCCTGGCGGAGAGACCTTGTAGAAAGGATGGGCTAGTGGGGGTGGGGTGGGTGGGATAAAGCTGGCAGCCAGGACTGGGAGCAACTGGCAGCGGGGATGGAAGTTTGCGCTTGGAGAGAGAGTAGTAGGTAGGGAAGGCCGCAAGCTCAGCCTCCGGGGCGGAGGAAGAGCAGCCTGGGCCTTCCTGCCCTTCTCTTACTCCAATCAAACCTAGCAAAGGCTTTGGGGGAGCTGGCTGAGATACCAGCCAGAAGGCCTGATTTCCAGCTCACCCCCGCAGCAGCTAGTCCACTGTTCCCCATCCTTGCCAGGCTTAACTGGGGCTCAGCCAGGGAGAGTTTGCCCCTGATTCACAAGCTAAAAGCACAACGTAGATGCCCTTCTCTGTGGGGGGGGGCATGATAGAAAAAATAGGAGGAGAAACTGCTGGGGCCTTCAATCAGCACAGCACTGGGTAGCATCTCCCAATCTAGTTCTGCCTTCCTATTTCTTCCCTACCAGGCATCTCTTGATGGGGACAGAGGAGAGGAGAGAGAAGAGCTGGGTAGAAAGAAGAAGAAGGGCTGTTAATAAATCTAGGTGTATTATGTGTTCCGGGGTTTGTGTAAAGACAGATGCATAAATGTGTAGTCTGCACCTTGAGTCCCCTCTCAATTTTGGGAGGATCACGCCAAGTGATATGCATGGTATGCCTGCGATACACAGATACACCCATCTTCACACATGAGTTTCCATGTGTAAAATACCTAGGTAGTAGGTATGGAAAGGAATAGGGTGGGAAGTGAGTTGAAATGAGTTTTACTCCCCATTTTCACATAAACTCGGAGTGGAGGGAATAAAATAAAAACTGCAGGGATGAATCAAGCCAGAAAGTGTGAAGAATGTCATTTTGGTTTTCTAAAAGAGACTTGAAAAATTTTCTTCTCCTTGCTTGGCTTTGCCATGTGCTGGTTTTTTAAAAAAATTATTATTATTATTATTATTATTATTATTATTATTATTATTATTATTATTATTATTATTATTATTATTGAAAAACATGCATTGGAGGGGAAAAAGTTCACCCTGCATCTTGATATAAGTGGCAGGACTGCCAGGCCTAAGCAGGATACAGTATAAGATGGAGACCCTGGCCAAAGCTGAAATCAAAACACAGGGTCTGGTTCAATAACTCAATGGGAGAGATGGATAATGGGCATTTCCACTGCCTCCACGCTGAGGAAGAGACCCAGGATTTAAGCCAGAAAAAGCAGGCCTTGGCAATGCAAGAGGGAGGTCCAGGCAGATGCTTGGACAGATGTTTGCAGGGGGGGCTCCTCTAGGAGCAACTTTGGTCTAGTTCCTGCATTTCGTTAAACGCACCTTTAGCTGAAAAAGCAGTTCAGGTCCTTAGTTGACCTTGTATGAATTTCCTCCCCCCCCCAAAGATAAGCAATGTAGGGAATAGTTTTGAACTTGGAAAGGACACCACCAGACAAGAAGGAAGAAAGAGGGATTAGGAGGAGGAGGAGGAGGAGATGGTGGTGATGGAGGAGGAGACATGATGTTGGAGGAGAAAAATATGGCACAATCTGGACCAAAGTGCTGCCAAGAAAGCTGGTTGTATTATGTCCTCAAGAGTTGTCTTCTCCTGGAAGCGCCTTGCTCATCTTCCTAACAGACAAGTTGACCAGCATCTCTTCTTGATCTGACTGAGGAAGGAATCTGCTTCCTTTGGTGCATCTCTAGCTGGACAGAAGATTCCCAAGCTCTTCTCATTGAGCCCTGCCATCCTCTCTCCTCCCCCTCCCCTCCTTTTGGAATACCCCCCCCCTTTGCAGAAAAAGGACAGAGAAACAATAGCCCTTAGATTGAGGGGAGCTCTTGATGCCCCTCTTCCCTGCTTGCCAACCACCTTGAGGTTTTCTTCTTCTCCTGCTGAAGCCTCGGCTGGGAAGGGCGGTCATGGTTAAGCAAACTCTCTTTCCTCCTCATTGTCCAGCCTGCTTAGGGGTAATTACTTCAAGGTAGCCGGTGTGTTTTAGGCTTTCCAATCCCCCCACCCACCCAAGGCCTACCAAGATTTGGTCCCTGGGTTTCCCAGTTTCCACCCGCCCCACCCGCTAAGCGAGATTTGCTTCCACGGGGCGGGCGGGCGTTGAACTTGTCTTGGTAACCATCCCAGGATGAGACCTTGACCTTTCTTTCCTTTTTTTATTTTTCTTTTCCTGTCCTAAGGCTAAGAATGGCACAAACATAAAAGAAGCAGTTCATTTTGAAGCAGTTGCTTGGATATGGAGGCCTCTGCTTCAAAAAAGAGAGCCTTCATTTGTTCGGTTGCCATAATTCAGTGGCCAGGTCTAAGGAGTTATTCCAGGTTATTTGTGAGGTTCAAAACGGGGTGGTGGTGGTGGGGGGAGAGGACGGAGGGGAGAGAATATGCTTCCTTGCAAAATATAGTAGGTGGCTTAACAAGTCCACACACACACACACACCCCGCCTGTCCCGCCCCACCCTGCCCCCCCCAGTATTGGATTTCTTGGCTTTCTCTAGGCATTGTTTGCTTTGGTGGACATTTTACAAACACGGAGGTCACCTCCTGTTCCCCCAGAAGAAATACAAATCACTCAACACCTTGCCTCGGCTTGAGCGCTTGAAAATAGCTGGAAATTTGTTCTCAGACTGTGTAAAAAGTTGGTCCTTCATCCAGACGTGCCAAGATATTGTGTGTCTGTCTGCCTACGTGTGTGTGTGTGTGTGTGTGTGTGTGTGTGTGTGTGTGTGTGTTGTTTGCTGTCTGCTCTTGGTCTCAAGGGACTCACCTTTGCTTTTCAAGAAACTGGTGGATAATATTAGACAAACCTGGGCATTCGCTCTTCCTAAAAATGTTTCTGCAATTGTGTCCTCCTCCATCCCCCCCAAAAAACCTAATTATGCCATCCCCAAATCCCCCTAGAGGAAAATGTTCACAGGCGAGAAAACACCATCCCCGCCCTATGTTTTAATAATGGAGCCGGGTTTTCCGCCTAATTAAAACGTGTTGTTTAAATAATAATAATAATTTTTAAAAGTCCCGAGGAAATCGGGCAGAACCAGTTAAATCTTCCATAGGCCGCTCCGTTTATTTTGTTTCAGGGCCTGTTGTTGTCAAGGCCGGCTTTAAAAGGCCGACGACTGAAGGGGAGATCTGAGTTTTCGGAGTGAAATCCCAGGAATTATTTTTTTTTTGGGGGGGGAACAAAACAAAAAAAAAAAACCCAAAAAAAACCCATTTTCTTTGATAGCAGCGCCGTAGGGCGAACTGTGTGAACAAGGGCGGCATCTAGCGGCCTCCTTGGGAATTGCACCATCGTTATTCCAAAATTTTATTTTATGGCATTTTATTTCCCTCCCCCCCCCTTTTCTTAATCTCGTTTGACCTTCCGCGACCCGCTTTCTCTTCCCAGACGCCGTGAAATTTGTTGCGCTTTTCAAAATACAATCCTAAAGCTGTTATAGTACGTGGGGAATCGCTTCCTTCTCCCCGCCCTCCGTCTCTTCCCCTGGTGGGCGAACTATATGGTGGATCAATTCGGCAGACTTTTCTGATGAAAATGCAACCGTTTTGTGCTGTTTTGGGATTACTACCGATGCCTTTCCCGGTGGGTTGTCCTCCCTTTTTTTCTTTTGTTGAGTTTTTGCAAGAATTGGCCGTTGCGAAATGTTTATATGCCTCCCCCCCTGCAATTTAAGCACAAATGCACACACACACACACCTCCCCCGAATCGCACCGCAGAAATATTTATTTAGGTGTTGAGGTTTGATTCCTTTTTCATTCTTCCACGTTAAGTACAGTAGGGAAAAAAAATGGAGAATGCTTGCAAAAAGTATGGGAACCAGGAAAAAAAATGAGAAAAATAAATTTACAGACCCGTTTTCAGAGAGGGGAATATTATATATTATTCTCCGCTGGTGCCTGCTATAATCGTTTTCAGCTCGTCTGATATTGGTTTGGATTCTTCACGTTTTTAGAACGAGATGTTTTTTTTTTTTTTAAAAAATGAGTTGGTATAATTTCCTCCTCGCTGCCTTGAGAAAACTGAATGATAATGTATGTACTGTGAAATCAAACAGTGTTTTTGAACCCGGAATTTCTTTCTTTCTTTCTTTCTTTCTTTCTTTCTTTCTTTCTTTCTTTCTTTCTTTCTTTCTTTCTTTCTTTCTTTCTTTCTTTCTTTCTTTCTATCTATATAATCTTGTCGCTTATGCCCCAAAGTTGCATTTTCAGCATTATGTAGCACTCCAAATAATTATAAATAAGCAGCTCTCCTCCCCCTGTCTTAAATTTATATGCCAGTATTCAAAGACTACTTTTATAGCTCTGGATTTTTCTTTCATACTTAGGAATTCTCAGACTGATAAATGAAATTTCATTAAATATCACAATCCCGCCTCTATCAAAGTCCTTTTTTTTTGCCAGCCTGGTATTTGGGTCGGTTTGGAAGAATTAAAAATCAGCAAATGGGTCTTTCCTTCACAGGTTTGCAAAGCTGGACATTTATTCCCTGCTACTTCTCTGTGTGGAACTGGGAAAGCCGTGTGGAAGTTCAGGCAATACTCTGAAGATGGGTTTCAGAGTTGATATAATACGGTGCCTGAAATTATAAGAACTAGCTTCTGTTATCTAAATTCACCATCAGGGTACTCTGCCTTTAAAGATTAAAAAAAAGAGAGAGAGAGAGAGAACACCTTCAATATATAACTTGTTTTTCTTCACGAAAATGTGAGGTGTACTAACATCCTATAGTAATTACAATGAAGCATCTTAATGAACATCGGAGAAGGAAAAAAAAACAACTCATCAATCTGGACCTGCGCTAAGTGGACCGAATCTTGCTTGATCCAGATCTATCTTCACAAAATGGGCTGTATGAGAATCAGTGATTTGGACCCTGTAATCCCAGATCCTTTGGAGAGACTCTGAATCTTATACTCACACATCCAGCGTAAATCCTTCCGGCCCTTTATGCCAGGCTGTCTCCCTTTTTATTCTGCCCAGCTTTGAGGATTGATTCACTCGGGCAAACCAGAAAGTCAGGCCAGCTCTTTTGGCAGAAGTATTAAAAATTTCGTGTGTTTCTGTCTCAAGAACAATTTTGTGAGAGCCGCAACCAAATTCACCATGTGTACATTATGCTGCTAATATTAAGAAAATGTAATTAAGTTTGTCTGTAAGGAATATGAGTGCAGTTCAGAAAATTACCTGGCTCACAATTCTTAGGGAGGGAGGGAGGGAGGGAGGGAGGGAGGGAGGGAGGGAGGGAAGGAAGGAAGGAAGGAAGGAAGGAAGGAAGGAAGGAAGGAAGGAAGGAAGGAAGGAAGGAGAGAAGATTCTACGTTTAAAGAACTTTGCTGTTTTAGTCCAGGATTTGATGGTTTATCAAATTGGAGTAAGCATCTCTCTTTCTAGAGGGTTTGTAAATTCTAGGATCTTACCAAGCATAAGCATCCAGCATTCACCACCAATATGTTTATGGCAATTTTCTTTAAAGTCTCTTTAACTTAAACATACAATACTAGGGCTATAAAAAAAATCTGGCTGATGGGATGGTAGCTAATATTCCTTTGCTGACCTCTAGTGGTCATTTGGCTTTTTGCATCACTCGTAAAGTCTCCTTACCCCATCCCATCTTATGAATATTTAATCTTTGTTGTTGTTGTTAAATGGGAACTTGGCTTGATGCAAAGCAACATGCTAGGTTCCAGCATTCATACTTGAACTCACACTCTAAATAATTCTTAGTCAGTCTGAATAATGCCTAGGTATGATATACAATACAGAAAAGTCAGTGCCTTCCTAACCATACCCAAGCACTCCGAGTTTGTTGGCGATGTCCATTTTGCTCTATGAGTTCATGGTGACCTAACCCTAACTCTACAGTAAGTGGAATCTTCCTCCAATGGGATTTTCCCATGTATTTTACTAGGAAACATTCTAGCCTGCCCTATCTATGTTTCCTGGTAAAATACATGGGAAAATCCCATTGGAGGAAGATTCCACTTAGAGTTAGGGTTAGGTCACCATGAACTCATAGAGCAAAATGGACATCACCATGTTTTTTTTAATTTTTTTTGCACACAGTGGCTGAGGCCTAAAGCGAAAAGTTTTTATAAAACCAAGCTGAAGACGTAGGACTGGGGCGACGGTGCGCGTGCCAACAGAGAGGGCTCTGCTTGCCACCTGTGGCATGTGTGCCATAGGTTCGCCACCACGGGTATAAGGTCTCCCACTTGAGCAGGGGGCTGGACTAGAAGACCTCCAAGATCCCTTTCAGCTCTGTTCTGTTCTATTATCTAGTCCCAACTTATTTCTCCTCAATAATCCTTCTTCAGAAAAGAACCTTAAATTAATGCACAGCAAAAAAAAAAGTAATCTTAAGAGTTTTGTGGGTTTTTGCATATAAAATAATGGCAAGATAACAGCAATAAAGAATAAAAACCTGTGAGCAGCTGTGCAGAATTCTCTCCCTTCCTCTCTCTCTCTCTTCCTCCCTTCCTCTCCCTCCCTCTCTCTTTCTTTCCCTCTCTCCCTCCCTCCTTCCTTTTCTCTCTCTCCCCCTCCCCCTCCTCTAACAAATGCTGTTCCTTTCCCAGAAAATTTTAGAATTCTAGGTTTAGGTTGTTATGAGAAAAGGCCCAGATGGTTGCTTAGATGCCAAATTTGTGGCAGGGAAGAACAAAACGGCTGTTGATGCATAGACCCAAAGATTTAAGCTCCATGGAGTGTATTAAGCAGATATTTAGTTATCTATAGGTAGGTTGGACATTTTAACTCAAGTTTGGCCTATTAAATAAATACAATGTTGAGAGGTTGATTCAGCCCACTGAACTAACCTCAGGGGTGAGTGTGCACCCATTCTGGATTTGGAATAAAAAAAAGTGGGCTGCAAAAAATTGGATGTTCATTAAGTGTTGGCTCCTTCCTTCCTTCCTCCCTCCCTCCCTTCTTTGTTTTTGTGTGTGTGTGTGTGTGTGTGCATGTGTGTGTGTGTGTGTTATAATCTAAGTTGGGGCTGCCCAGAGTTTGTTTTAAGATGGGTGGCCATATAAACGTTCTAATCTAAATAAACACATGCAATAGACAGCAGTTTATATTTCTGTACTGCCCCCTGCTGGCGTTTGGGCTTTAGCTGCCCAGATCTGGAAGCCTTGTTCTAGGTGAGGATTGCTTAGCTGGCTACCTAGAAGATGGTTCACTAATGGAGGTGACCCTTGTCCTGAAACCAAGGGGCTTCCCAGGTGCCCTGTTGATAATGTTGGATGGGGAACCATCTCCCCTTCCCAAAAGAGCAGGTCCTTGAATTGAGATCTCTTTAGGTAAAGGTAAAGGTTCCCCCGCACATGCGTGCTAGTCGTTTCTGACTCTAGGGGCCGGTGCTCATCTCCGTTTCAAAGCCGAAGAGCCAGCGCTTGTCCGAGGACATCTCCGTGGTCACGTGGCCGGCATGACTAGACGCCAAAGGCGCATGGAACGCTGTTACCTTCCCACCATAGTGGTCCCTATTTTTCTACTTGCATTTTTACGTGCTTTCGAACTGCTAGGTTGGCAGAAGCTGGGATGAGTAACAGGTGCTCACTCTGTTACAAGGCACTTGGGATTCGACCCGCCAAACTGCCGACCTTCTGATCGACAAGCTCAGCGTCCTAACCCACTGAGCCACTGCGTCCTAAAGAGACAGATGGGGGCCACATCCAGGGATATCATTTGGTGAAAATAGGAAGTCCTGTTGGATATGCTCGCTGCCTTGAGTTATTTGTAAAAAATAATAAAACTGGGATATTAAACAACTAAACAAACAAATCAACTACTGTGTAGGCACATCATTCTTTCTCTCGGCTCTTCCTTGTAAGCAGATCCACATTTAGAAGCAGTCTCCGTATCCTAGTATGAAGAAAAGGCTGAATTAAAGGACACATGGTCACTATACTCAAGACCCTCTCAGGAGTCTGCAAAATTAAAATTATTTGCTGGAAAACTAATACAATATTAAAATCCCATCAGACAACTGTAAGAATCTGTAGTGGCAGCAAAGGCATCAATGTTAATTTTTAATATGGCAGGTTTTTGTAAATATAATCCATACAAACAAAAATTCTATTGCGGTCCTGCATAATTTTTAAAAGGGGGAAGAGATCCTGGGAGAAAAAAAATAAGAAACACTCCTCTGAAGGATGGATGCCTAGGGAAAACTCAAGCAGACTATCTATCTGTCTGTCTGTCTGTCTGTCTGTCTGTCTGTCTATCTAATCTATCTATCTATCTATCATCTATCTATCTATCTATCTATCTATCTATCTATCTATCTATCTATCTATCTATCTATCTATCTATCTATCTATCTATCTATCTATCTATCTATCTATCTATCTATCTATCTATCTATCTATCTTGTTCTATGTTCAGTTTCCAAAATGTAATTTGAAATCCGTTAGTATAGCATTGTAGGAAAAAGCTGCTTAATACATTTAATTTCGCAGTCAATGCTGCCACCTAGTGGGCGTATTAAGATCCCCGCCTCATTCATTTCAAGAGGTTTTTTCTTTAATCTATCTAAACAACATCTTAAAAATCAGTTTGACAAGAGCAGAGTTGTTTAATTGATCGTTTTAAGGACCCAGTCTGCTCCTCTACTAGTAGCAAATTGAGCCTGGGGATATTTACCAATTCAGGCTGAAAGTATGAATCATTCATTCATTCATTCGTTTATTAAAAAAGTGTATCCCTTTGCAAACATTCCTGGAAAAAAGAAACCTAGTGTTAAAAAAAAACCAAACACCTGCCTGGATACCTTTCTCCCTGCTTTCCTTTTCGTTGGGATTCACACATTGCACGACTAAGTCAAAAGCCATGGAATAATTGGGGTCAGGCAACCTGCTAACCTGACATTAAACAAATGATCTGATTTAGTGACAGCACATCCTGTGCATGGATTGATCCAGAAGATTTGGAACAGGCCGCTTGGGGGTTTTGCCCTGTAGAATTTCTACGAAACCAGCTCTCCTTTATTCCTCGGAGGGTAACGATTCACACAATATGCCCCCTGTGAAATTGAGGGCTCCCTGCTCATTACTTTAACGTGTATTGTGAACCATGATTAAACCACGATACAATTTGTAGAAAGCATTTGCAGCCTGGGGTATGGCAGACTGTAGGAACCCAATCTGCAAATTTCTGCCTTTGAAATGCTTTGGATTGTGTGCCCAAAGGAATCACCTTTCTACTAGTAACACTCCGGAGAACTTTTGTGTGTGAGTAAAGGCTCCTGGGCTCCGAGATCACCGCAGATGGGGACTGCAGCCAAGAGATTAAAAGACCCTTGCTCCTGGGGTGGAAAGCCATGGCAAATCTGGACAGCACACTAAAAAGCAGAGACATCACCCTGCCAACAAAAGTGTGTATAGTCAAGGCTATGGTCTTCCCAGTTGCAATGTATGGCAGTGAAAGTTGGACCATAAGAAAGGCTGAGCACCAAAGAATCGAGGCCTTTGAACTATGGTGCTGGAGAAGACTCCTGTGAGTCCCTCGGACTGCAAGGCGATCAAACCGGTCAGTCCTAGAGGAGATCAACCCTGACTGCTCTTTAGAAGGCCAGATCCTGAAGCTAAAACTCAAATACTTTGACCACCTAATGAGAAGGAAGGACTCACTGGAGAAGAGCCTCATGCTGGGAAAGGTGGAGGGCAAGAGAAGAAGGGGACGACAGAGAATGAGGTGGCTGGACGGAGTCCCTGAAGCAGGAGGCATGAGCTTAAATGGACTCCAGAAGATGGTAGAGGACAGGAAGGCCTGGAGGAACGTGGTCCATGGGGTCGCGATGGGTCGGGCACGACTTTGCAGCTAACAAAAGGCTGAAAAAAAGTATCAATAAAGGGGAATATTTGCAGCTCAGGGTTGACATAAGTGGTCTTTGGTGTTGAGCTTGGTTGTTTTCTTGCAGGCGCACCGTCACCCAAACTAACATCATCAGTGCAAAGTCAGTGCTGTAGCCCTGATGATGCTACCTAGCTTGGTTAACGAGACGTCTGCCAGAAAACAACCCAGCTCAGAGAGCACCAAGGACTAACCCCACTGAAGTGCAGTTTAGAGATGGAATGGAAGAAGGCAAAAGCGCTCCTCGAGATGGAAGTCAACATGTTTCACCACTAAAATCAGGAAAGTATTACAAAAATGATTTCTCATTTGGGTTATTAAAAAAAAAACACATAGGAGCTGCCTTGACTCCTCTCCCTTGCGACCGCGGCAGGACTCGAACCTGCAATCTTCTGATCCGAAGTCAGACGCCTTATCCATTAGGCCACGCGGCCCTTCCGAGAGCGACGCTTGCGCCATCCCTATAGAAGTTGCGGCAAGGGCTCCGTTGCGGGCGGGGCTCCGGGAGATTTAGGAAGGTACCATTTTGTTTTCCTCCTCAGATGCGGGGGGAGGCCTCCAAAGGAAGAGAAACAAAACGAGCTTCTCGACAGCGATGTGCTTTTTCCGAGCCTCGTTTTGCGTTCGACACGACCCAGTTAGAGGCTTTCTCGCTTTCCGGGGAGCTTTCGGCACGTAAAAAAGGAGCGTTTGTTTTCCCATTTCATCCTCGGGTTCCCCCCCCTCTTCTTGAGTTGGAAGAGACCGCCATGAGTCGAAGCGGAAGAGCTGCAGATTTGCGTTGAGGTTTTTTTTTTTTGCAAAAGGAGGAAGGAAAGGGGGGGCGGCCTTGCAAGGTTTTTTGGGGGGGCTATTTTTGCACCTTCAAAGGGTGCAAGGCCACGAGGGAGGGGTAGGCATCTTCTTCTCTTCCTGCATCTTCTTTTCTTCGGAAGAAAGCAGACTTCCTTCGGATTAGGTGGTGAGCAGGCATCTGTTTCTATTGGGGGGGGGCAAGGAACAGCCAAATTTGGGGGAGAGACGGGCTTAAATAACCCCCCCTTTTTAAGGGGGAGGGCGATGAGAGGGTGCATTCACACGACGAGCTTAACCCGCGTCTTGCATTAACCCAGCGCTTAACCCAGGGATCTTCAAACTTGGCCCTTTTATGACTTGTGGACTTCAACTCCCAGAATTCCTCAGCCAGCTTTGCTGGCTGAGGAATTCTGGGAGTTGAAGTCCACAAGTCATAAAAGGGCCAAGTTTGAAGACCCTTGGCTTAACCCTTGCTCTGCACGATTGGCTCAATCCTAAACTAATCCAACCCTGGCTGGGTTTTGCGCAGCATGCTAGCTAGGCTTGCAGAACCGTGGTTAGCTTTAAGCAAGCATAGAGGCGTTTGTTTGGTTCTTTTGTTTTGTTTTTTAATGTGGCTGAATTGAAAACATTTTAGAAAACCAAGGCCAGAAGGCAAAAAAACACTCAAGAAGTCATTTTCAGAGGACGGGAGGGAATATCCTTTGGGAATGTGTGGATAAAACCGATTTTGCTGGGGGGGAGGGAATCGTTGTTTGTAATTTAGGAAGAAACAACTTTCCTTTTTTTTCAAGGGTAAGAGAAAGGAACATGGGTTTGATTTAATAGATCGGTGTCGCCGGTAGAATATTTATAGCTCAGGGTTGAAATGAGGGGTCCTTGAGGTACTCGGAGCCGGATTGTTTCCATGCAGACATTTCAGGACCCAACTGAGTAACATCATCAGTGCGGTGTGTTGAATAAGCTCAGCTATTAAAGCCATAGCACTTAAGACTTATATTCTGCTTCACAGTGCTTGACAGCCCTCTCTAAGCAGTTTACGGGGTCAGCATCTTGCCCCCCCCCAACAATCTGGGTCCTCATTTTACCCACCTCGGAAGGAGGGAAGGCTGAGTCAACCTTGAGGTGGTCAGAATCGAACTGCTGGCAGTTGGCAGAGTTATGGAAAGATGGAAGGAAGGAAGGACAATAGCAATAGCACTTAGACTTGTATACTGCTTCGCAGTGCTTTACAGCCCTCTCTAAGGGGTTTACGGGGTCACCATCTTGCCCCCAACAACCTGGGTCCTCATTTTACCCACCTCGGAAGGAGGAAAGGCTGAGTCAAGCTTAAGCGGGTCAGGATCGAACTCCTGACAGTCAGCAGTGAGTTAGCCTGCAGTACTGCGTTCTCACCACTGCGCCACCGGTACAGCTTGTTCAGCAAGCCATGATAAGAAATCATGGTTGATCGCCTCCTAGTAAGGCAGGGTTAATAAGAATCTGGAATGGGAAATATTCACGTGAGCCTTCATTCTGGGGCGTGCTGTTTCCCGACAGATCTGAGCTGGCCAGGAAATCGGCCGTGTTTTCCCTACCGCTCGCTCGTGGGTGAAGATGAAGCGCCTGTCATGGAGGACGTCGCTGGCAGGTCCGTCCTTCTTGTGCAGAACCCGGGCGTGCTCCTCCCGTTCCTCTGCGGGTCTCCTGTTTCAGGAGAAGGTGGCTCCAGATACGGCTCCTCCCCCCAAAGAGGAACAACGCATGAATCCTCTCGGCATCCAGATGCTCTCCAAGGGCCTTCATGAACAGATCTTCCGGGGCGCTCAAGTCCATCATTCGCAGGAAGACATCCAGAAGAGCATAGAACACTTGCAGAGGCATGATCTGTGGGGCAAAGAGACGACCACCATTCCTGATGTGGAGTTGCAGCTTCCCCGCATGTACGGAGCTAACATCGATGAACATTTCCGCCTCTTGGCTCAGAAGCAAAGCCTCCCCTATCTGGAAGCTGCCAAGGAGCTTTTTGAGCATGAGATCCCACCGAGGCCCACGGAGTGGGCTTGGGAAGTAGGGTGGACCCGGTACGGTCCCGAGGGGGAGAGGAAAAAGGTGGATTTCCCCGATGAACGAGCTTTGGTCTTTGATGTGGAGGTGTGCATAGAAGAAGGACATTGTCCCACCCTTGCAGTGGCTTTGTCATGCAATGCTTGGTAAGAAGCAGCAGAGCATTCTGGGATTAGAGTCAAATCCTTGGCTGCAAGTAGCCCTCGACTTAACAACCGTTCATTGAGTGAACGTTCAAAGTTACAACGGTACTGGAAAAAAAGTGATTTATGAGCATTGCAGCTTCCCCACGGTCACGAGATCAAAATTCGGACACGGTTGCAGTGTCCCAGGGTCGTGACCTCATGATCGTGGGGATGCTGCAATGCTCATAAATGAACAACTGTGGCAAGGAAGGTTGTAAAACGGGGCAAAATTCACTTAACAGTTGTCTCACTTAGCAACATTAAATCTTGGGCTTAATTGCGGTGGTAAGTCAGGATCTTAACCTGTATTAAGATTCCCTTCTACTTCTTATGAAATCTGTATTGCATCAGCTATCCTGGCTGTCTTTGCTAAGCAGAGACTCTACCAATTCAACTTTTCCCCACTAGTTGGGTGATCAAGTTTTACTTACTGAATTTTTCCCTTCCATTCCAGCTTTTAAAAGCATCTGGGGAAAAAAAAGGATTATAAGATTACAAGCTTTGAGAAAAGAAAAAGAACCACATCTTTTAGTCCCTAGCTTTCCCCCCCCCCACCTGCCCCAATCGTATTTTTGAATTCTGTTGTTTCTTTGCTTTGACTCTGCTCTGAGAATCTTTTCGATACGAAAGTTTATTGGATAAACTTTTGCTAGACTTGCACCAACATAGTTTATGCACCAACTTTGGCAGGTTCCAGAGTTCAATTGTATACTTGATTGGGCCAAGTGTGATTAGATACACAAAGAATTTGTCTTTGGTGCTGAAGCTCTCAGTGTATATGCAAAGCAACAGAATAATGATAATCATCATCATCATAATATCAATAAGAAGAGGGAGTAAGAAAGATAATAAGAATAGATAACACTGGAATGGAATGGAATAGAATAGAATAGAATAGAATAGAATAGAATAGAATAGAATAGAATAGAATAGAATAGAATAGAATAGAATAGAATAGGAAGGGACCTTGGACGTCATCTAGTCCAGCCCGCTGCTCAAGCAGCAGAACCTATACCATCTCAGACAGGTGATTGTCCAGTCTGTTTAAAAATCTCCAGTGACGGAGCGCCCACAATTTCTGGAGGCAAAGCTGTTCCACTGGTTGACTGTCCTCACTGTCAGGAATTTTCTCCTTAATTCCAGGTTGCTTCTCTCTTTGATCAGCTTCCAACCATTGTTTCTCGTCCTTCCCTCCGGTGCTCTGGTGAACAACCTGGCCCCCTCTGCCTTGTGGCAGCCCCCCAGACACCGGAATACTGCTATCATGTCTCCCCTATTTCCAGCCGTTCTTCGTACGTTTTGGTCTCCAGGCCTTTGATCATCCTAGTTGCTCTTCTCTGAATTTTTTCCAGACTCTCAACATCTTTTTTGTGATACGGTGACCAAAATTGGCTGCAGTATTCCAGGTGTGGTCTCACTAGGGCTTTATGAAGCGATACTAGTACTTCACGTGATACTATGCCTCTGTTTACTACAACCATACCATTGAGAAAATACACACAGCCGTTAAGACAGCACTGTGACAATTAGGTGTTCAGCAGAGTGACACGCAGAGTTTGGCTTTGCAGAGTTGCTAAGCCAGAATGGGAAAAAAAGACGGTCAAAATGGATCTGCTCTGCTTCACAGGTACTCGTGGTGCAGCCAGCGTTTGCTGGAACAACGCTATAGCTGGTCTAACCAGCTAGGGCTGTCCGATCTCATCCCCCTGGAAAGCAGCAGCCTCAAAAAGCAGCCCGGGCAGGAGAGGCTGGTGATTGGCCACAACGTCTCCTTTGACCGGGCTCACATTAAGGAACAATACCTGATCCAGGTAAGACATCCATCTCCGTCTCTTCAAATTGTTTTCTTCCCCTCTGCCCGGTTATCACAGGGAATTGAAGGAGAAAAGTTTTGTGGCCAGGGGTGACTTGGCTGATCTTGAACAATTAAAATTTGGGGGGGGGTTCCAGATCTGCTGGCTTACTGTACTTAAATGGAAGACCCCCCAGGAGACTCTGGGACTGTACAGGTAGCCCTCGACTTAACGATCAAATTTCTGTTTGCTCAGCAAGACAGCTAAATTGAGTTTTGCCCCATTTTGCTATCTGTCTTGCCACGGTGGTTAAGTGAGCATTTGTTAAGTGGATCATGCAGTTGTGAAGCAAATGTTTAGTGGGTCGATGGTGTACATTTCTTTGAATCTGGTTGTTGCAGCATATTACTATATTTGTATTGGAAGCATCTACGAGCATCAAGGAACCACAGCATACAATGCCATTTGCTGAGTGACATATGAACTGGCCGCATCGTATGTCTGAGAATAGAATAGAATAGAATAGAATAGAATAGAATAGAATAGAATAGAATAGAATAGAATAGAATAGAATAGAATAGAATTCAGAATAGAATAGAATTCAGAATGGAATGGAATAGAATTCAGAATAGAATTCAGAATAGAATAGAATTCTACAAGGAAGGAGAATTTTTAACCATCTGTCAAAATCAATGGACAAAATCCAGAATGGTCCTCTATGGAATAGAATAGAATAGAATAGAATAGAATAGAATAGAATAGAATAGAATAGAATAGAATAGAATAGAATAGAATTCAGAACAGAATAGAATAGAATAGAATTCAGAATGGAATGGAATAGAATTCAGAATAGAATTCAGAATAGAATAGAATTCTACAAGGAAGGAGAATTTTTAACCATCTGTCAAAATCAATGGACAAAATCCAGAATGGTCCTGAATAGAATAGAATAGAATAGAATAGAATAGAATAGAATAGAATAGAATAGAATAGAATAGAATAGAATAGAATAGAATAGAATAGAATAGAATAGACAGAGTTGGAAGGGACTTTGGAGGTCTTCTAGTCCAACCCCCTGCTCAGGCAGGAAATCCTATACCCTTTCAGACTGATGTTCCAGTCTACGCTGGTTTGTAAGGCAATGTCAAATGCTCCCTTTGACTGTTCCAACCGCTCTTTTAGGGATCCCAAATGCGGTTCCTGGACACGATGAGCATGCACATGGCTATCTCTGGACTGACTGGTTTCCAGCGCAGCCTCTGGAAGGCAGCCAAGCAGGGCAAGGGGAGAGGACTGCAACAGGTCCAGCAACACATCAAGAAAACACGCAGGAAAGGCAGTGGACCCACGGTGAGTGGATGCAGCCGTGATCAGGATGCTTTGGCACAGCAGCTTGACTCTCGACTCTTGACATGGGGTATTTGGTGTGCTCTCGATGCAACTGGCCCAGTGCAAGGGACATAACTCTGAAAAGAGTGGACCTCCTCAAAGGACACCCTGAAGGTTGTAGATACAGGTAGTCCACAACTTAACAACCGCAATGAAGCCCAGAATTTCTATCATATATCATGACGGACATATAGTAAGTTGTAGCACCCATATGACCAACCTGTCTCCTTACCTCCTCTTTTAAAAGAGCAGAAAGTAGTTCAGAATCAGAATAGAACTGGAAGGGGCCTTGGAGGTCTTCTAGTCCAGCCCCTGCTCAAGCAGGAGATCTTGCCACAAGACTTTCCCCGCTATTTTATTTCTGCAAGATTTATTGTAAATGGGAGAGTGGCATTCACCAATAGGACTTCCCCTCTGTTGAAGCACAGATGTTTTCTTGTCTTCCCCTCTGTTGAAGCACAGATGTTTTCTTGTTTTCTTCCATCCTTGTTCTACTACATATATATGGATTAAGCTAGAGAGGATGGACATCTAATGAAAAGATGGGCATCTAAGTGAGATTGCAAAGGAGACAAACTGGTTATTTAATTCTGAGAGTTAAAGCTGTGGGGGAGAAACGGGCCGTAATGATCGGAATGGACCAGTTGTGTCTTCATTATTTATTACATTAAAACGCTGCCCGGTTTCTAACCAGTCTGGTTTCTTTCCACATGGTTTTCACTCTATAGATGAGTTTCTTATTTTTCTTTTGCTGGCCTTCTGTTGTAGGTTGGCTCCTGGAACTGGGTGAACATCAGCAGTATCAACAACCTGGCAGATGTGCATGCCCTCTATGTTGGAGGGCAGCCGTTGCAGAAAGAAGCCCGTGAACTCTTCGTCAAGGGCAGCATGGATGATATCAGGAATAACTTCCAGGTAGGAAAAAAATCTCTTCTCGCTTTCTGAGAACAGAGTCTTAGCTAGTAGGAGCCAAGTATCTGCATGAACTGAAGAGTGCACCCCATCAGTAACCAGGAGGCAATATTAGAGTAGATTAGCAAATGGCTTGGGGTTTACCTTTTAATAACTGTCCTTTCCTGATGTTTCTCTTTGTCCGAAGGAGCTGATGAATTACTGTGCCCTGGATGTTCAGGCTACTTATGAAATATTCTACGAGCAGCTTCCCCTTTTCTTGCAAAGGTGAATTGTTCACTGGGTGAAAGATGTGTTGAGGACGAGATTCTAGTGTTCTGGGTTAGCTACCAATCTCAGGTTGACTTTGCATAGTTGTTTAAGACCTTGTAAAAAAATTGTAGGAGCATGGAGTGAGCACAAATTAGTTCATGGGGTCCCTGAGCTTGGTTGTTTTCTTGCAGACATTTCACTACCCAATTAAGTCTGACCCCTGGTTTGTGGACCCGCAGCGGTGCGCAGCATGCCAGCAATGGGCTGCACAAACAAGCAAAGCTCCATCCTTGGGATGCAGGCAGTATTCAACACACACACACACGGTCTACAGAAAAACTTTCTCCATGGTAGAGGTCCCTGGTGCCAGAAAGATTGGGGACCTCTGAACTAGGTAACATCTTCAGTGCTAGAAGGGAGTGGGGTAGAAGGAGGGTAACCCACCCACTAGCACGGAAGACGTTACCCAGTTGGTAAATTAGATGTTGCCAAACTCAGAGAGCACCAAGGACTGCACAGTTCAACCTGAATTACAGATACTCTCTTTTATTGGTATACTTTAGTTTCTCATCTGATTGAGAAAGATATTGGTAAATTTATTTGGTCCTTTAGGGTGGTAAAAATGCTGCTGCAAAACCATCCATGATGCCAGGCAGCATAAGTGAGAGGAGAAAAAATATATTTGTTACAAGATTCTTTATGGACAGTGGTGGTGATGGGGGGCATCTAAGGAATGATTGGTTGTAGATGCTCATAACTGCTATTAGAAATATAATCTTTGTCTGTTGCTGAAATAATAATCCTTAATCTTAAATAAAGTACTTGATTATTCCCCAAAGGAATGAATAGCAACTGTGTTTTTTTTTTACATGGGGAAAAGATATTGGGTGCCCTCAGTATGTGGTTTAACCAGCCTTTGAAGCTACTTCAAAGCTACTTTGAAGTATAGGTTCTCCTGCTTGAGCAGGGGGCTGGACTAGAAGACCTCCAAGGTCCCTTCCAGATTTCTATTCTATTCTATTCTATTCTATTCTATTCTATTCTATTCTATTCTATTCTATTCTATTCTATTCTATTCTATTCTATTCTATTCTATTCTATTCCATTCCATTCCATTCCATTCCATTCCATTCCATTCCATTCCATTCCATTCCATTCCATTCCATTCCATAGAGGACCGTTCTGGATTTTGTCCATTGATTTTGACAGACGGTTAAAAAATCTCCTTCCTTGTAAGGTTATCAGATACTTTCTATATATAGGCTACATTGCCCATCACCTGCCAGATTTGGATTTGACATTTGGGGGGTTAGCTGTTCCTTTCTCTTATTCCCCATTAGGTGTCCACATCCTGTGACTTTTGCAGGTATGCTAGAAATGGGAGTTTCTTACTTACCTGTTAATCAGAACTGGGTGAAGTACCTGGATGAAGCTCAGGTCACTTACGAGGAGCTGCAAAAAGAGATGAAGAAGTCTTTGATGAACCTGGCAGACAATGCTTGTCAGCTGCTTCATGAGGAGAGGTACTCGTCGATCATGGCCTAGCAGAGTTAGTAGGCTTTAAACCAGAACTATACTGTTAAGTAAAATGATGGGTCTTGCAGTCCGGATCTCAGTCAAGCAGCAGTAGGGTGATAACGAGAGAAGAAGAAGCAGAGAGGAAGAAATGGACTCTACAGCTATAGAATCAACCTTATCTTCTGGTTTGGCTGTAGCCTGCAGAATCTCAAATGGTCAAGGGGTGCCTTTGGGCGGGAAAGGCTGTTTTGGCTGGGAAGTGGCTGTTTGAACGACCCCCTCCTTGAGGTTGGCCTGTTGTATCCCAATAGGTACAAAGATGACCCCTGGTTGTGGGATCTGAAATGGGACCTCCAAACATTTAAGCAAAAGAAAACGAAACCAACCAGGAAGAAAAAGGGAGACGTGAATGAAGAGCCAGCTAAAGTAGTGGGAAAAGCATCTCCGCTGGAATGGCAGGAAGGTAGATGACCATTTGTTGATCAGATTAAGAGAGGATTTGCTTACAATTGTATAACTGTGTGTTTGATGTCTCTTCACGCCCAGTTTGAGGTTGTAGGCCTTGCAATCCGGAGTTATCTTTCTGTCACCTTTAGGTTCCTGTACACTGCACTCACTGGCTGGGATCACACATGGCGTTAAGCTGAAATTGTGTGTTTCTTTTGCTTTGGCATACTCCCACTACTGTAGCCCAACTATTGTGGTTGGCACACCACAGCTAAGGCTTAATGCAGTGCACCGCCCATTAGTGGTAGGGTGATTCTGGGGAAGAGGGTTTAACAAACCGTGGTTTAGCATAATGTGTGAACCAGTTTCACCTTAACCATATTGTAATTCTCCTTGAACATTGGGGGAGTCTTTGAAGTTTGCTTTCTGAATGAAAGCTACAAAGAATACGTATGCCTACTCATACGTTCATTTAGTATAAGCAGAAGAACTCACAGTTAGCAAAAGAAAGCAAAAGGGAGGAAATAAGAGAATAAACCAAGGGACACGGTGGCTCAGTGGGTTAGGACGCTGAGCTTGTCGATCAGATGGTCGGCAGTTTGGCGGGTCGAATCCCGAGTGCCGCGTAACAGAGTGAGCGCCTGTTACGCGTCCCAGCTTCTGCCAACCTAGCAGTTCAAAAGCATGTAAAAATGCAAGTAGAAAAAAAAGGGACCACTATGGTGGGAAGGTAACAGCGTTCCGTGCGCCTTTGGCATCTAGTCATGCCGGCCACATGACCACGGAGACGTCCTCGGACAAGCGCTGGCTCTTCGGCTTTGAAACGGAGATGAGCACCGGCCCCCAGAGTCGGAAATGATTAGCACGCATGTGCGGGGGAACCTTTACCTTTTTTAAGAGAATAAAAGTCTAGCTAAACCTAGAGTATACCAACAGGATTAACTGTCCTTTCCTATCTTTGATTCTTTGATTTTGCTTGTATCCATTCGTATGTTGCATTCTGTAAAATTCTCACCTCCTTCTTGGGAATCTCACCGGCTCCATCCAGCCTCATCTTCCTTGGCCATCTCCTCCCTTTCAACTCATTTGCTACTACGTTGGGCTATAACTTTGCAAGACCTGGAGCTATTGGGGCTCCTTGAGGTACAGTTAAGGTACAGTTAAGATGGCTTGCCTGCTGCTTGTATTTTTATTTTGTATGTTGTATTGTTACATTGTGAAAATAGATCCTGGTCCTCTGACAGAGGAAGGAGAGCAAAGCCAAAATGCCAGCCAACAGGTTCTTCAGAGTCTAAAGGAGACGGTGGTTTTGCAGCCAAAGAGAATTCAGCATCTCCCTGGCCATCCAGAGTAAGTTCCTAAAGAAATGTTTCATGTAGATAAACAAGGAGTTCTCTTGAAATGGTTTTTCAACATCTGGTTCTTTCCAGCTGGGATGGATTTCTGCTCCTCTAATGGCCAACCAGCACAGCTGGGTCTTTCTTTGCCTCATGGGAATGGTATACATTTGTTCTTTGGAAAGACAGATACTGAGAAGAGAGGACTGTTTACGGAGATGCTCAGTCATCCAGGTCATAGTTATCCCAAAGATGCTTTTTCACGAGGCAACTGGACTTTCTTGTTTTTCTTTGAAGACCTTTCGCTTCTCACCCAAGAAGCTTCTTCAGCTCTGACTGAATGGAAGGGGAATGGAAGGATTTATACTCCTTGCAGACAGCTGGTCATTTGCATTCTTTTAGCGAGTCGTTAAAGCTACCTGGAGCTTATCTGTGTCTCCAGGGTCACCTGAGTAGTGCAAATGGGTGTGGAGCCTTCTTGGAACTGTTGAAAGGACTGTGTTGTACACTGGAGATAGATGATGTCGTATCCCTCCCCCTCTGTTGAGAGAGGGCTGTTCAGTTTTGACATAGATGGCCTCTTTGACCACTCTTTCAAACCAGCGGTCCTCTGTCCAAAAGGTGGACTTTGCTGCCTTCGAAAAAGCGGCCTTTGTCTTTTAAATGCAGATGGACTGCTGACTCTTGTCCTGATGGGTTTGTGAAAAAGCATCTTTGAGAGAAGAGAAGACTCATTGGAAAAGACCCCGATGTTGGGAAAGATGGAAGGCAAGAGGATGAGATGGTTAGATAGTGTCACTGATGCAATGAACATGAATTTGGGCAAACTCTGGGAGACAGTGGAGGATAGGAGGGCCTGGTCTGCTGTGGTCCATGGGGTCGTGAAGAACAACAAAACCAATAGCGGTCCCACAAAAGAAACATGGGCAAACAGCTTTGTAAGCAGTCTTCATCATCCAGCTGTTGGTTGAGGGTCAAAATTGTTTGCTTCTTCCTGGGTAGGTGGTACCGCAACCTGTGTCCACGGCTCAGTGATCCTAGTTGGGCCCCTGGACCCAGCCTTATCAGCCTTCAAATGAGAGTGACTCCAAAGCTCATGAGGCTCACCTGGGATGGCTTTCCATTGCACTACTCTGAGAAACATGGCTGGGGCTACCTGGTGCCAGGAAGGAAGGACAACTTGTTAGAGGATGATCCAGACGCTGCATCGGCCACCTGCCCTTTCAGGTAAGGAAGGATTTCTGGGGGAAGTGAAATCCACAGTGCTAAATCCCCCCCCACACACACCTTTTGCATGTTGTGTAATGGATATATAAGTGTGTACATCTCACGCAAAGAGCTTCATTACGGTGTTCAGTTGGAGAACAGCAGAACATCAACCGCAATATTTGGGAAATGTAGCAGAGCATGAAACTCAGCAAGTGCCACTGCAGGCATGGGATCTCCAATACCAACTTTCTAGATAAGATGATTATACAGTAATAGGGTAAGGCTCTGGCACAGCAAAGAGTAGAAACGCAGCAGAGAACAAAGCTTATTTCATCAGCTTGCAGGCCCAGCCTCTGCTATTTTTTTAACCAAAGTTGTGAAAATCAAGTTCCAGATGCAGTAAAAAAAAACATCCCATTGCTCAGATTTTCAGTGATAACCCAGAAGAAGATATGTTTTCCCCTCTGGCTGTTTCTTAGGGAATTAATGTGGGGGTCTGGACTTGAAGCAACTTAACCTTCGGCTCCAGAATGAATTATCTTCAGATAACATTGATTAGGATTGGAAAAGCTGTCCAGATGCAATAACAGGCACCTTATTATGTCTTGTTTTTCTACAAACATTGCAGGGACATGTGAAATCAACTGATTTCATCTTAAATCCTGTAGATCAGCCTTTTTTTTGAACTTGGCAATTTTAAAAGGCGTGGGTTTCCACTCTCAAAATTCTGGGAGCTTGCTCGGAGTTCAAGTCCGCATATCTTAAAATGGCCACTTCAAAAGACACTGACTAGGTCAGGGGTAGGCAACCTCGCTCTTTTATGACTCGTGGACTTCAACTCCCAGAATTCCTGAGTCAGCTGACTCAGGAATTCTGGGAGTTGAAGTCCACGAGTCATAAAAGAGCCGAGGTTGCCTACCCCTGGACTAGGTCATCTAAGTGATTGCTGTTATATTAGTGATGCAACAGATATTGCCTACAATATAGCCAAATTCTTCTCAGCAATGTGTCAACATTTTGTAAAATGTTCACAAAACTTGTGAATTGGACTATATGTCACTTCAGTGTAGTTACAATATTAGGCCAGTACTTTCTTTGCCTTTTATTTGTCTGGCTTAATGTTGCTGGATTTTGACACTGATAAAAAACATCATTCATTCTAAGTTTCAAGAGCTGTAAAGACAAGAAAATGTTTTTGTGAGCTTTATATCAGGTACCCAGGAACTTTACATACATAAAAGAAAACCCCACGATTAGGTCTAAAGCATCTATTCCCCCTAAAGACAATTCAATAACGAGAAGCAAGAAAAAGGCTCATTTTACTAGGCAAGGGATGATTATAATTCTGCTGCAGTTCGAGCTATGAAAACTCTTTATTTCTGATAGGGTAATAGAACATCTGTATCGGGAATATTGCAAGGAGAAAGGCAAGGAGCAACCGGTTTCACTTGGCAGCTACCTGGAAGAAGAGTTCTTAACAGAAAACGGTGATTTTTGGGAAAAGGTACTTGTTTTTCTCTCCAAGATGAGATCTACAGTTTTGTGACAGAGTATGCAGTTTATTGTCAGATATTGGGTGGACTGGATTGTTGATAAATATATTGCGAAATTAGTGTCCTTTAAAAGGCTTTGCCGTGGTTGCAAGCAAAATGGCTAATTGTGTCATCTCCCGGCATGCAGAAAAGTTTTATTGTGTCGTCTCCTTATAAGGAACAGTCGTCCAGAACACACGTGGATGATCTCCTGTCCTCTCCTTATCCAGGGAGGTTCCAGGAAACCAGCCTACTCACCTTGTACTTTGCAACAATTGTTGGTTTTGTTTTTGCAGAACCATCTGCAGTTTGCATTACCTCCCCCAGAAATTCTTGATTCTCAGATTAAAAAATGACCATGTCGTGATTATTTTTAAAAATCTGCATGTCAGATACGTTAAAACATTGGTTGCTTGTTTATATGCAGAGGGAGTGTTTTTTTCACATTTTATCGATAATCCTTTGGGTCAAATGCAAACTTGGAAGATAAGCGATACTGTGAATAGATACAGAACAACTTTCACATGTTAAAGAGTCTCTCTCTTTTTTTCATGTCAGTTTGAGTTGCTTGGCCATGTGGAGGTGGATATGGATGTGGATCCTATCACCAGAGAACTGAGGCAGGTAATGGCCTATCTAAAGAAATAAAATAATCATAATTTAATCTGGTATCAGGCATGCTTGAAGGTGTTCTTTTGTTCATACATACATACATATCTGTTGTCGTTTTAACCATTTAGTCGTTTCCGACTCTTGGCAACTTTACAGGCAAGTGCCTCCATCCAACCCTGTCAAGCACAGCTTTTTCCAATTGTTGGATGTTCCTCTTTGTACCAATTTTGATGTCATCAAGCCAACATGTTCTTTGCTTGCCCCTTCTTGTTCCACTAACCATTCCTGACATCATTGCCTTGTCCAATGAATTGGCACGTATGACATGGCCAAAGTAAGTCAGACGTATTCTTATGAGTTTAGCTTCTTAGTGATGAGCCTGGTTTTATACAATTTGTTAGTCACTCTATCTGTCCATGGTAGATGCTATAATTTATGCCCACACCACTGTTCAAAGGCATCAGTTCTTCTTTGATCAGCCATTTGTAGTGTCCAACATACATACAGTACATACATACATACATACATACATACATACATACATACATACATACGAATGAATGACTCTCAACTGCTTAATCCTGCATTGACTCTTCTGTACAGGAGGAGTTGGTGAAGAGTTCACCTGAATATCACCATGGCAACGGACCTTACAATGATGTCAATATTCCAGGATGCTGGTTTTTTAAGCTGCCTCACAAAGTAAGGGTGGACTTCATGGTGTCTGTGTTTGTATATCTGTGTCAGGGAATGCAGTGACAGCTCGCATCTATTGGCATTGTGAACGTGTTGTCATTTTGACATCCCTGTAGTTAGTTGCAGTCTCCACTGCACCCCACCTCCTTTTCACTTTTGTGCACGTTAGTAGTTTTTTATTTATTTATTTAGATAATTCTTGTAGCCCTGTTGAGTTGGCAAGAGGGAGGATATAGCTGTGGCACTCTTGACTTACCCAATCAGCATCTGTATCACCGATGAGTTTTGGCCAGAAAAATTCTTCTTACTAAGGCATCTCAGCCATTAAGTATCTTTTCTCCTGGTTGGAAGAACAAAGAAAGGGAATGTGGAGAAGAGGCAGCAGAGTTTAAATTTGTTTTGCTTGCTGTTGTGAAGATCGCTGTGAAGATTTGCTTATTCTCAGTTATGGCCAGTGCAGCTGAGGAATGTTAATTCATGAGAAAAATATTCTGTCCATTTAGAAAAACTTAAGAATAATTTTCAGGGATAAAATGGGTCCTGTAGCCCAGTCACGATCCAGTCTGACATAATCTCTAATACTCCCAGCTGAAACGGGGATCTGAAGTGAGAAAAAGGTTCTCTCTACGTTTGCATGGAAGAAGGAATTTCTTTAAAAATAACCAAGGAAGAAGCATTGCATTTTGCCTGCAGAAATCTGCTTTGAGTTAAAATAAACTTTCTTCGCCGGCTCTTCAAAGGATGGCAATGCCAGCAATGTTGGGAGCCCATTTGCCAAGGATTTCTTACCCAAGATGGAAGATGGCACTCTTAAAGCTGGAATAGGAGCAGCAGATGGGACCCATGCTTTGGAAATCAACAAGAAAATCTCCTTCTGGAGAAACGCTCATAAACGGATCAGGTGAGCAGACGGACGCATATTCGGTTGTGGGTTTGTCTCGCTGCCAACTAACCATAGTGTAATTGCTTGCTCTTTCTTATTCTCCTTTCTTCCCTTCTCCTTTGCTTTCCTTCTGCACAGCAAAACTTTGAACTCTGTTCTGTATGTAGAATGTCCTTCTTCTATCATAAATCTGTCCAGGTTGCACGGGCCATGGCATGCCAGCAACTGGTCTGCACAAACAAGCAAAGCCCCATCCGTGGGATGCAGGCAGTACACAAAACCACCCACTCTCTGGTCCGTGGAAAAAACTTTCTCCACGGAACTGGTTCCTGGTGCCCAAAAGGTTGGGGACCTCTGGCATAAACCAATTCCAGCTCCAACACCCAAGAGAAGTTGAATATGAAGACAAGAACTAAGTTGGGGCAGTTGGAATGAGTTCCCAGTACATGTTGTCCTCAACAACATTTAGTTTAGTGATTTTTCAAAGTTACAACAGCACTGGAAAAAAAAGAGAGAGAGAGAGACCGTTTTTCACACTGACAGCCATTGCGGCATCTCCATGGTCACGTGATCAACATTCAGAGGCAACTGGCTCATATTTACGACGGTTGCAACATCCTAGGATCATGAGATCCCCTTTTTGCGACCTTCTGGCAAGCAAAATCAATGGGGAAGCCCGATTCACTTAACCGCCGTGTTACTAACTTCACAATGCTGTGATTTACTTAACAAACATGGCAAAAAAGGTCGTAAAATGGGGGCAAAATTCACTTAACAAAGGTCTCTGCTTAGCAACAAAAATTTGGGGCTCAGGTGTGACTGTAAGTCAAGGACTACCTGGTATCTGATGAACGATGGACTTTGTGGGTGAATGCGGATAGCCCCGTAGATGAGTTCAGATAGAATATTCAGTGTCAGCTTTATCAGGTAGACGAGACTGGACAGGTGGCAGGAAAAGCTTATTCTGACTTTATCGTAAAACTTTTTTTTTCTCCTTGCAGTTCACAGATAGT
This sequence comes from Vipera ursinii, assembly GCF_947247035.1. NCBI lineage: Eukaryota > Metazoa > Chordata > Lepidosauria > Squamata > Viperidae > Vipera > Vipera ursinii. The sequence continues at coordinate 11,547,134 of NC_139524.1, read as the reverse complement.
GGTTTGGTTGAAGAAAGGGGAACTGCCAAGATCCATGACTAGGTATGTATAGAGAAATGCAGTCAAGACCAACATTGCAATCTCTCTTTTTATTTCATCCAAAATTAGCCACCTCAGCAAATCCATATAAAGGTCTGCATTCAAGTAATGATCATTCTGGGCCTCAGTTACTTTTATTGTCACTATTAATCTCTTCTCTCTGGAAAGAGGGTGCAGAAAGCAATCCTGGCAGAGCAGCTGACAGGATTAGCCTTTTTAGTGGATTTAATGTGGCATCTTCTTTAGGGGAAAGATCCATGGTTCCGGAGCTCCCTTTGTGCTTTTCACATGGATAATCTTGGGATTCTCATCTGGGACTCAGAATCTAGCTAGAGTTCACTTTCCTTAAAACAGAACTTTTCCATGCTGTGGGGCAAGAAAAATATTACAAGAATAGCAGTCTTAATGCACACACTCTTAACAAATGAAGATGACATTGTCTCCTTTCTCTGGTTTGTATTTAGTAGGGCTGTGCTGTGTTTTAATTTAATAATTTAATAATTTAATTTCTAAAGTCAGTCTCTAAATGGAGCAAATCTGCCATAGCTTGCAATTAAGGATATAGTTACAGAGAGAACTTATCTAGTACGGGGGTCCCCAACCCCCGGTCTATGAATCGGTATCGGGCCGTGGCATGTCAGCAACCGGTCCACACAAACAAGCAAAGCCCCATCTGTGGGATGCAGGCAGCACACAAAACCACACGCTCTCCAGTCCATGGAAAAACCTTTCTCCACAGAACCAGTCCCTGGTGCCCCAAAGGTTGGGGAACCTCTGAGCTAGTGGCCAAAATGGCAGTGTGCTACTCTGTCAGCATTACAGTCACTATATGCAGTGGAGGAAAGATGGCTTGTCAGCTTAGCAGCTCACCCAGTTAGCAAACGCTCAGATTTTCCGATGAACAGTAATGAATAGTAAAATGTACACTGCATTCAATGCATACTGAAAATGGGGAACAGGGTAGGTTACAACTATGGCCTTTTGGGTGTATAGATAAGGACACAAGGGAATTTTTAAAGCTGTAGGAGCGGCAATCGCTTGGGCAAGGGTCATTTGCGTACCTGTGGATCAGTAGTAGGAGGAATCAGTTGATGGGATCTCTCCATCTTACTGAGATGTGATTGCAGATCAGCTTTAAACTGCTTTGGGAGCCTAAACAGCAGCGTGGAATCTGCAGAGTCCCTGATGGTGATCTTCTTGGTTTTGAAGTGGATTCTCACTGTGATCTTTTTTTCTAGGCACCCAGACTACGATGACGAGAATGCTTATGGAGCCATTCTGCCACAAGTAGTGACTGCCGGAACAGTCACTCGGCGAGCTGTGGAGCCCACGTGGCTGACCGCCAGCAATGCCAGGGTAAAATGGTCTTTTCAGAGGCTCTGTATTCAAAATTCTGCACCACCCTTTTGGCTGTTCCCACAGGGGAGCGGAAGACGAGATAGCACGGAAAGAGGAAATGGCAGGCCCGTTTCCATAACGCTAAGATATTTGAGACCCTTCCAGACTTGCAACAGAAACCTATTTGTGTTGCTTTAAACACGGGATAATTTCTTTCCTCAAGTCCTAAAGTTTGGGTTCAACACTGATAGTTCTGGCTGCTGTACCCTCCTATATGGTAGGGCTAGAAATATGGAAGAGCAGAATAAATTGTGTGGGGGTTTTTTTCTGCCGTACCCAGTGCAAAACACAAACCATCTATGCACATGTAGAACCAATGAAACAGGACAGGTAGTCCTCAACTTACAATCACAACTGAGCTTAAAATTTTTGTTGAGACATTTGTTAAGTGAGTTTTGCCTCATTTTACAACTGTTCTTGCCACCGTTGTTAACTGAATCACGGCAGTTAGTAACCAGGCTGCTCAGTGAATCTGGCTTCCCCATGGACTTTGCTTGTCAGGAGGTCGCAAAAGGGGATCACATGGCACCCACCCACCCACCCCAGGACACGGCAACCGTCATAAATATGAGTCAGTTATCAAGCATCTGAATGTAAATCACCTGACCCTGGGGATGCTGTTAACGGTCGTGTGAAAAATAAAACAGTACAGGTAGTCCTCGACTTGCGATCGCAATTGAGCCCAACATATTCGTTGTTAAGTGAGACATTTGTTGAGTGAGTTTGGCCTCATTTTATGACTTTTCTTGTCATAAATACGAGTCAGTTGCCCAGCATCTGAATTTTGATCATGTGACCCATGGGGGATGCTGCGAAGGTCATAAGTATGCAAAGCGGTCGTAAGTCACTTTTTCCAGTGGCGTTGTAAACTTTGAACGGTGTGACTAAACGAACTGTTGTAAGCCGAGAACCACCTGTTTAAGAGCTGGATGATTGTCCCTTCTGAAGAATGAGTCTTTCGGCCGAGCAAACTGAAGGAGGAGAGAAGGGCACTTCCTTTTAATCCAAGCCCACGCATCGACCGTGGAACCTCGGGAACCAAAATTATTTCTTCCATTTCTTACAGACCGACCGGGTGGGCAGCGAGCTAAAAGCGATCGTCCAGACTCCTCCTGGTTACCATCTGGTTGGAGCTGATGTTGATTCTCAAGAGCTTTGGATAGCAGCTGTCTTGGGAGAATCCCATTTCGCTGGCATGCATGGCGAGTATCGGCACATTGAGAAGTTTTCTCCTGGGTAGTCCAAATATTGCGTCTGTAAACATAAACATTCTCTGCGTTCTCTCTGTTAGCAGCTCTTTTCTCTTTCAAAGAGGAAAAAGCGAGTCCAGTTGCCTCCTGAAAAAGCATCTTTCGGATAAGTAACTTAAGTGACATTTCTGATTAGCTTAGAATGAAAAGGGGAGAATGCAGAACAGACTATTTGGCATCAGGCTAACATCTAGCACCTCAGCTGACAAATGTTTCCAGGCAAGTATTGCAGCCCTAAACACTGGAGACATGCTTATTTTTCTGTGCAAAATCTGCTTCTTGGCTTCATTTTGCATCCCTGTCAACAGTTCCCCTCCGGATCCACTCTGTTCTTGGTTCTTGTCTTATCAAAGCCACCTTGAGACGATCTTTTACTTCCTGACCCTCTTTTCTGCCCCTTTGAAGGTTGCACCGCTTTTGGCTGGATGACGCTTCAGGGGAAGAAAAGCAACGGCACGGATCTGCACAGCAAGACGGCCTCCACTGTGGGGATTAGCCGAGACCACGCCAAGGTGTTCAACTACGGACGTATCTATGGGGCAGGACAGGCGTTTACTGAGCGTCTCCTCATGCAGTTCAACCACCGCCTGACAGAACAGGAAGCCAGTGAGAAGGCCCGGCAAATGTACGCTACCACGAAAGGAATTCGACGGTGAGGTTGCCTTAGACAAAGGTTCATTTTGTTGAACGATTAGATGATTGATTTGATTTACACGCTGTTCCAATCCATGCAACACTGAGTGGCTTAGAAAATTTAGTCACAAAATAGTATCCAAAAGAGAATCCAAAGAAAATCCACCAGCATTTAAATCTTACCACAAAGAATCTACCAACCATTGCAACCCAGGGCCTAAGTTCAGAGGCAGGTTGGAAGAGCTTATTTGAACAGGTCCAAGAAGGAGCATGGTGGCTTGGGTGGTTAGGACACTGGGTTGGAGGTTAGCAAACCCATGTTCGAGACCCAAATGGTGCCAGCAGGTGGAGTGAGCTCTCGTCCTTCACTCTAGCTCCTGCCAGGGACATGAAAGGAGCCCCCAACTGGGTGTTCTCTAGGCAACAGTGATGTCACCAACTAATCCTTTTGTCAAGGTAACGATTTAGAAGCTAACCAGCTTGTATAATTTGAGATGAATGATGCAGTGTTAGGAATGACTCAGCAGGAGTCTGTATCTCTTTAAGAGCTTGAGTATAAAAGGGAAGGCCTTGCTGGAGTCTTTCTTGTCTGTTTCCTGCTGTAATTGCTGTGTGTTGGAGTTTGCTGTATCACCGATTTCTAGTGCATAATTGTACACAGTGCGTGATAAAGCACCATTTAATACAGACCACTGTTTACTGTATTTATTCCTGGCTTACCTCGGCGCAATAAGATTGCGCATGCTCTGACACCTTTCAACCCCAGAAGCACCTCATTGCTTCTGACACAAGTGCAATGCAACAGATCCATGATGGGGCCTCTAAATCTCGGCAGCTTTTAGATGGCCTTTCCCACCCTTGGATTTCCTTCTTTCTTCATTTCTTATAGCTGCCACCTGTCTGAGGAAGGGGAATGGCTGGTGGATCAATTGGGCCTCACAGTAGAAAGAGCAGAAGATGGTTCCATATCTTTGCAAGACGTGTGGCGGTTACAAAGAGAAGCAAAGAAACGGTAAAGAGACAAAAAGAAGCCAAGCTTTACTGTAGTTTTTTTCCTTCAAAATCATTAGACTTCTGCAAAACACTAGTTTGCTGGCACTAAAATGAAGTCATGTTCTATGTCAGAATCAGCTAAACTCCATCCTGCAAACTTCTGTTAGGAATTGCATGCTTTGCTAAATTCTTCGGCAAATTCTTTGCATGTTGCCCCTCCAAATGTCTGGTAATTTCAATCAGATAAGTCTTGTGACTTCTAAAATTCCCCAAACTTCAGTGACACATTCTTAAGTTTGCCTTTTCAGCCATAAGGTCCAGAAACTAAAAAAAAAAAAAGATATTTTCGTTATTGTCATTTTAAATGGAAGCTGAAACGCTACAAAGCTGAAATCTAAATCTTCTATGATTGCAATATCAGTCTGTTATTCTTTGCTCTGTGCGTGTCTCCTGCTGCACTGCAAGTCTTTCTTCTTGCAGTTCAATGACTGCAACCCAAAATTGCAGGGTCTGGTTTTCTGTTGATCTCCGAGTTCAGCAGCGATGTGCTTTGTATTCCAGATCTCGTAGGAAGAAGTGGGACATAGTATGCCAGCGAGTGTGGGCCAGTGGCACAGAATCTGAAATGTTCAACAAACTGGAAAGCATCGCCATGTCGGAAACACCTAGCACCCCAGTGCTGGGCTGTCGAATTTCTAGAGCATTGGAGCCAGCAGCTGTTGAAGGCGAGGTGAGAGAGATCCTTCTGTTCTAATTAGTTGATTTTTTTATCCTTATTTGAGTAGTAAAAATAGCGACTGAGCTGCAACTGGAGATGTTGCCCTAACCGTCTTTGTCCCTTAGCTTGATTTAGACCTGTCTGCAATTGCACGTAGGCATCAATCATCAAAGCTGCAATGGGGTGGATGGGTAAGAGTAGGTTGCAGATGGTTGTAGACGGGCTGATGCGCAGACCTCCCAAATCTCAACTACGCAGCAATTAAATAACAAGCTGATTTCCTGATTGAAGAAGGGTTACGGTATCTGTTCATATTTTTTTTCTTTTCCTTTCTAGTTTGTGACCAGCAGAATAAATTGGGCGGTTCAGAGTTCAGCAGTGGATTATCTGCATCTGATGCTTGTATCTATGAAATGGCTCTTTGAGATATTTGACATTGATGGACGTTTTTGCATCAGCATCCACGATGAAGTGCGCTACTTGGTCAAGAGCGAGGACCGCTATCGGGCCGCGCTTGCCCTGCAGATCACAAACCTCCTTACACGGTAAATTTCGGTCCTATCCTTTGGCAAGCCCATACTGTATTTGAGATTTTCCCTCAATCTATTATTTGAGGTGTTCCCATAATCTAGTGCCCTCCAGATATTTGGGTTACAAGCCCAGATGTCTTATGCTAGGTAGGAATTTTGGAAACTGTGTTCCTATTGACCCTGGAGAATGCCAGTCAGCTTGGGGAAGATGGTTCAACTGATGTGAATTGAGCATGGCCACAGTCGGACACATAGGAATTTATCGGCAAAAATATTCAGTTTAAAGAAGCTAAGTTGGAAAAGAAATTATTGGAAATAAAGCCTCTAGGACCCAATGGCTTAGTAACTGCATACCAAAGATAAATATCAAGCTTACTGTGACATATTAGTGTTTAGAATTTTAATAATCTAATCCGTTCTCTGAAAGATTGTTGGGAGTCTAATGAGAATCCATTATTCTCAAATCTTGGGAAAAACACTGTTGGACAATAAAACATTTTAACTGAAAGAATGCAGTTTCCCTTCCTGCAATTTTTACCAATTACATATTTGTGGAATAATAGGATGGCTCAAATCCCAGAAAATCTGTAACATTTTGAGAACTGGGATGGAGATTTTTATCTGTTCTTCTTTGAGATACGTACGTGTGATTACAAATTAGGGAGAGCTTCAAGGGCTGAGTTTTGGACATAATTTTCAACCACAGATTCAAGCACTAAATAGAACGTTGTCAATTAATATATCAGGGTAAAAACAACCCCAAAGCTCTTGCTCATTGATTTGGAATAAAATATTAATTTTCTATTTTATATATCAGTTACCCATTTTTCCCCCAAACTTAAATAGAGCTTCTGTGGCTAATTAAAATGTGTTTTTGGACAAATGTTTTTTTCCCCTAGAGGAAAAAGGCGCATGATGGAAATAGTGAAGGTGTATTGTAGTGTGCCTTTTAAACAATTTATTTTGTAACAGAGCAGAGGACCTGCTCCAAAGGAAGAAGGAATATTCTTCTAAATATTCTTCTCTAAATGCAGCATTCACTTTTTTAGGTGTATGTTTGCCTATAAACTCGGTCTGCAGGATCTGCCTCAGTCAGTGGCCTTTTTCAGCGCTGTAGATATTGATCATTGCTTAAGGAAAGAGGTGACAATGGATTGTGTCACCCCATCCAACCCAGGAGGACTGGAACAAAGGTACAACATCCCCCAAGGTGTGTATCAGATTGTTACTGCTTTTCAAAATCACACTTGGCAAGAATTCTATCTTCCAGTTGCTGGATAATCCTATATAATGAGAGATTGTAAGCCTTTCTCAGTCTGGAAATCAGCTTTGTGCAAGGCTTCCCTCATCCTCAGGACCAGTTTGGCTCTTAGACTTTGCCCAGGAGTATCCTTAAGGACAAACCCAAAGTGCATGCATGAATTCTCATGTTTCCTGCAACAGGGAAAGAAAGTATTAACTGAGAAGAGTATCTTCCCTTACATTCTCTGACTTAATAGGGAATCTTTGTGCATGGCTATGTAGAAGTGAGAGACATTGAAATTCAATGAGCCTGAATACCTGGGTAACGGGATATAAACATTTTATTCCCCCCCCCCCAATGATACTTACTTTTTAAGAAATAAAGCAAATTAATCTGCATTTTTAAAAGTATATAGTTAACCATTTCTGTACCAAATGTGACAGCTTAAGAAACCAACGCAACATTATGCATTTTATTAAATTGTTAGAGAAATGCTTTGCCAAAGTAAAGTAAGAAAATTCAAACCAGCTCTGGCTTATTATCTAAATATATTCATAGTTTCTGGCCAAACTAAAAAGAGTTGGAAGAATAGGTTTTAATTTGCATGTTCCTTCCCCACCGTGCCTTATATAAATCCCTGCTTGGAACAAGACGTATTTAGGAGCACAAAAACCAGCTCGTGAATCTTTATAAGTTCAAGTTTTAACTTTTGAGCGTTTTTAATATGCAAAGAAATGATTACTTTTTTTTTGAAACTTGTTAAATTTCTTACAGGAGAAGCTCTGGATATATACAAACTTATTAAAATAACAAAAGGTTCCTTGGAAAAAGGAAAATGAAGTTTTGAGTTTAGACGTTGGCTGGACACGCTTCGTCCCAGCGGGATCCTCCAGGAGGAGGATCAAGGTCAAGGACACTTGCTCTTTTTTCTCACCCCAAGTCAAAAGGAGGAGAATCTGGGATTGTGGCTCCCAAGGCCAACGTGGAGGATTAGGGACCAAAAGGAAAAGTGGAAAATTTAATGTGCCTTATTGGGATAGACCAGGGGTAGGCAACCTTGGCGCTTTTATGACTCGTGGACTTCAACTCCCAGAATTCCTGAGCCAGCCATGCTGGCTCAGGAATTCTGGGAGTTGAAGTCCACGAGTCATAAAAGCGCCAAGGTTGCCTACCCCTGGGACAGACCATGGATAGGTCATCAGCAGGTTACCGATACTGCAAGCATTCAAGGTTCCATGTGCAGAGGATATGGTGAAGAAACCCTTTTCTAATGTGCTGTAGATTGAAGAAGATGGTCTCCTGGTGGATGTTGAAAAGGTGCAAAACCAGCCATGGGAGAAGAAACGGTGGTGCTCTCATTTTTTTCGTCTCTTCTTCTTCTTGGGTTCTCTGCTGGTGTTGGACTGTGCAGATGCAACGCTCTGGAAGAAATAAAAACAGGGCACATCAGGAAAGCCATAACTGGCCAGTGAACGACTGAAATAGTGCAAGCTACATAATCTGCTAGTTAACCAAACTAGTCACCTCTGTTGTAAGAGATCTCCCAAATATTTCGGAGAGGGGTTTTTTTGGGGGCCTTTGTTAAGATATGTTTCGAGGAAAGAAGCAGAAGAGAACTGTGCTAAGGATGGAGATCCCACTACAAAACGTTTCGGGATTCCGTTTTATTTTTTGAAATTAAAAGGGCTCCTGGAAGCAGAAAATGTCTAGTATTTATTCCCGCTCCCAAACTGTAGCACTGTGGAATTGCCCCTTCACTTTGGAATAGGACTAGGACTGTTGCCGTATTGCCCTGTTCCATTAATGGTTAGCAGAACACTACAATTTATTTTTACAAAACCACAGGAGTAACCTTAGCTTTATATACTCTGATTAATAGAACAAGGGACCCTGGATGACTATGATTCTTTAGTTTAAGCAGTAGATTCAAACGAGCCTTTGGTCTTAAGTGTGCTCCATTGATGGTGGCAAGCCCAAGATCCAGTCTTGGAAAACGTTACGCCTAAGTATACAAAGGTGTTAATTAATTGCCATCTGTGTCTCTCATGATGTTTTCCAAACACCATGATTTTTGATTTAGATTTACACACTATAATTACTTAAACCGATGTTAGCACGCATGGGATGGATACTCATGCAAACTTCACAAGGAGAATTTAGAGAGAGAGAGATTGCTGCTATCACCAAAAGGAGGAGCCTTTTTGTGTCTTCCTTCAGACTATAAAGAAAACCTCTTGGAAACAAGGGGCACATCTGGAAATTTGGGATCTTAGTGGGAGGACATTCACAAAGTGGTTTCCAAAACGGGCAGAACATTTGTGGAGCTTAAAGGCCTTGTCGCAAATGGGCAGGGGCTCTACCTCACTCCCTTTTCAATGTACAGGTAGGTCCTCGACTTAAAACAGTTCATTTAGTAACTGTTTGAAGTTACAGTGGCACTGAAGAAAAATGATGTATGGCCATTTTTTTTACACTTAGGACTGTTGCAGCCTCCCCAGGGGACCCAAATTTTGATGCTCGGCAACTGGCTCATATTGACGACGGTCGCAGAGTCCCGGGGTCATGTGATCCCTTTGGCGACCTTCTGACAATTAGTCAATGGGGAAGCCAGATTCACTTAACGGCCGTGTCACTAACTTAACAAATGTGGCAAGAAAGGTCGTAACATGGGGCAAAATTCACCTAACCACTGTGTTCCTTAGGAACAGAAATTTTCAGCTTTGTGAATTGTCATAAAGCAAGAACTACCTTTATATCATGAAAGGAACCTCTTAAAAGGTGTGTAATCATCAAGGGAGGGGTCTTGGGAGGCACATGGGGAGGTCACCTTTCCTGCAAACTGACCTCATTGTGGTCTGGCTCCTCCTCAGCATCCTGTTCCTGTAGGACATTTTCTACAGTAGATACGTTGATTCGGAAATCCCGGGAGGCACTTAGTTTCATGTATTGCATTAAGTTGACCTGGAACACCCGGAGGCCAATCAGTTATTTTGCAAAATGTTTATACCACCCATTCAAAGGATTGAAGAGAGATATCAAATTTTCACTTGGGTTATGTGAGATGTGGTTACTGTAAGTGTATAGATCAACCAAAAATTTAACTGAACATTTGCATCTGAATAGAAAGACACAGTTTGAATTGGGTTTATGAGACAAATAAGTCCATATTTCATCAGAGGGCAATTATAATGGCCCTTCTCGATCACTCTGAATTCTAACATATCGGATGCTGTTTTGATGTGGGAAGTCAAGAAGTGAAATTGCTTATGCAAATGAAAAATAATTAAAATTTTGAACTTGAAGGCAGGGCTAATGAATCGTAAAGTGCATGAGCATCAGATGCAGTATAAAAGATACACTACGTTATATCACAATGGCCAGTATTTTATAAAAGGGAATAACTGTATTTTTAGAATTAAATCTTACCTTTGCCTTTTTAGAGAGATGGATCAGAAAATTCTCATACTGTTCTATGGCGAAAACCAAGTTTGGAATTGGTTTAGTCTCCCGCAACACTTTAGCCTATGAATTCCAAGAAAATCAGCATAGCAATAGAAGATAACACATTATTACTGTTTAGGATTTTCTTTCTATAACTACCCATCTCATAAGAAGTATCACCAGACAGCATCCAACAAAGAATTTTCATGGGCCAGAAGTTAGCAAAAGTAGAAAAGAACTGCCACATTTTGAGATCAAGATAGAGCAGATGTTATTTTCTCCAGTAAAGAGCTAAGCAAGTGTTTTAGTTACAAAGGAATTTTTGAAGCAACAAAGTAGAATACTGTTGGCTACATTAGTTTCACATTTATGTAAGCAAAAAACATGGAAGAATTTAAATATTTTAAAATACACTATTGACATCACTCAACTGAATCAAATCTTCACAGACATTTGATGTAACTAGAGTCTCTCTGCTGACAGAAGCAAAATGATAGTCTTCTGTCCAAGCATCAACCATGTTAAGTCCACCCCCTTTTTTCTCTTAACATTTATTGTGTACTAACACATCAATCGTTTCTGATTGTCTGATTATCTCATTTTCCTAGAAGTTGCTGCAGTTCCTAGAATGCAAAAATAAAATGTCTGGGAACTACTGTAGAACAACGGTTTAAAAACCCACTCTTAAGATTTAGATGTAAGAAAATATTGAAGATCCAACTTTTTGGCTCCGCCTGGCTTGACGGAACTACATAAACGTGAAAAACTAATTACGCTTACCATCACGGCGGATTCCTCTCCCTTTTTGTCTTTTTTCTTTTTTTCGGCTGCAGAGGTCAGGGTTTCATGTTGGATGTTCTGAAGACAACAAAAAATTATATTAGGAAGACGTATCTTCAATGGGACTGGTGGGAACAGCAACTGGGTACATGAGTCTAGAGGCTTCACTTGGTTATTTGCTGGCAACAGTCCATTGCTGTTTTCCTAACTCTTGAGGACTACAAGCTCACACTGTTGTTCCAGTGTCTTTTGTCCCAGGGTTAGAGAAATTCTGGGTCCTCATTCTTAGCATCCTCAAATTCAAGACCTTTCCGCCTGCTACATTCATATAGTTCCATGGCTGCATAGAAGACGGTGGAATTCTGTCTGCCAGGAGCATCTAATAGAATTCCTCAGATTTTGATATTAGAGCATCCACAGAGGTTATTTGGATTGCCACCGGCTTCCCATCCCTACCAGGTGAGGCTCAAGCTCAAATGCAGTTTGATTCAACGAAGTTGCTTCATCTTACGCTCTTAGCACTTCTCTTTCTAAGTTAATAGCAGCTTCCTCTGGGACTAGAAATAAGAAATGGAGCACTTTGTCTCACCTGTACGTATGTGATGAAGGCGTAGCACTGCGGAGTCATGTGAGAACCAGACAGCCTAACCTATAGAAATAAGGGGGTGATAAGTTACCCTCAAGAGTTTCCTTCTATGATCTCCACAGAATCCCCATTCTTACCTGGCCCAATATTTATAACGTCCCTAACAATGATAGGCATTGTGCACAATGAGCTATACTCACCAGTTTCTCAAATCGTCCCGGAATCCCTCCGGCTGTGTTTCGACACACTTGGAGATACTAGAAGAGTAAAGCAAGAGGAGGTGTCTGAGTGATAGGACTGCCTTACTCTCCGTGAAAGAATATATATAAATTACACCTTGGGAAGGCAGCAGTGGGACATTAATGGAGGAGAAAAGATCACTCAGAAAGAGGAGAACATGAGAAAGAAGAATAACATTGCCTTTATTTTGCTTGATATAAGACAGGATGGAGAGAAATTCTTTCAAGATTGGTATCAACGCTTTGAGGTAAGCAAGGCCAAGAAATAGCACTGGAGGAGATTAAGAGTATTTTTTTACTGTTGCAGATGGAATAGATAGATTTAGATTTAGATTTTATTAGATTTATATACCGCCCTTTCCCAAAGGACTCAGGGCGGTTTACAGGGCATTTTAAAATAATAAATAAAGTAACAGAATCTTGCCCCTTTCCCCAGGTAAGGAACATTGTTTCACATTATCCATATATATATATATATATATATATATATATATATATATATATATATATATATATATATATATATATATATATATATATATATATATATATATATATATATATATAACATTTGGCAGTCACCACTTAAGATTCAGGCCCTTTTTAGGAATAGTCCTATGGACGCTTTCTGCATAAACCAACTCTTTTCTGCTTTTCAGCCTAGCAGCTGTCTACATTTTAACTCCCTTTGAACAATGGACTTAAGGGAAATTTGCCTTTACCCCTCCAAGCCTTCCAAGCACTCACATATTTTACAAGAGTTGTGAGAATGGCATACATCTTGCTGAGACTCCTAAGCAACGTGTCCACACAGCTTCCTGTGGGTAGGGCCGTTTGGACCAGCTCGTGGTAGGCCGTCAGCAAAGTCCCAAGCTGTAGAATGACAGCTTTCTCTAGAGGTTGAGTCTGGTTTACTGCTTGAGAGGCATTTTCTAGTTTTAAAAAAAAAGTTATGTTCAGTCACAAAAGACAAGGTCTGAATCCTCTAGGACTGTCTGCTTTGGATGGGTCTTTTTTTCTGTCCGAGTTGTGGTTCAAGTGGACTTCTAGCACATGGTAGAAGAGAGCCTGTGATTCTTGTTTCCTTGCCCCTGAATCCCTCAATTTTTCCATTCTTAGAGCTACTTATAGTTTCATCATCAAAACTGGATGTGATGGTTAGTTTCCTGCTGCTGTTTTGAGCGAATACAGGGAAAGTGTTACGTAAGCTTTAAAATAAGACTTCATTAGATCCAAAATGTGGCCGCCATTATGTTTATTGGATCAAGCCAGTCAGAAAACATCGATCTTCAACTGCAATTTTCTTAAGACAAAAAAAGACAAGAGAATAAAACAGGCTGCGGTAAAACTGACTGAAGTTATGCAGAATGTTAAAAAAACCCCAGATAAGATCTGATTTGCACATCTGGAGGTTCCCTCTCACCTCGTGAAGATTAAACGGGCACCGTTTTGTGGTCAGCCATATTTCTACTCCCTTAACACATCTCTTTTATTCCTGATTACTACCTAAAGGTGCAAAACTTTTTCCTTATGGCCCATTTTTTTCTCTTTATAGCCAAAATGTATAGCTGGGATCTCTTCTGATAAAGAGGATCTTTAATATATCCGATCATGTCTACTTGTTTGATCTGACAAAAGCGGGGGCCCATAGTTTGCAAATGCCAAGACAAAGTTCTAATTATATTAATATGAAAGCTGATGATGTAGATTTCTTTAATGATCGTAGTTGGGCTTTCCCCAGAGGCAGTCATTTTTGACATAAGACAGGCAATTATCCAAGCATTTCACAAAAGAGGTCCTTCATAAATATTACCTGCTGCCTCAGATCCCAAATAGTTTTTCATCCTGTTGATCAGCCAATCTACCTCTTCAAGGATCTTGTCTGCTTGACTCAAAACCATCAACTTAAAAAAAGAGGGCAGAGGTTGAGACAACATACACCACATAAGTAACAAGCCAAGTACTGTTCTAAAGTAGCAATTTTCATGTTTGGCTAATGGCATTCTTTCAGTTGGATCCCAATATAACTTACACAAGCTGTAGGAGCTGCAGTCTTTGAATTCACAATGGCAAAGTGACACCGATGGTCCATCTCAACATCCTGGGAATATTAACAGAGATTGTCTTTGTTACAACCCTATAAGAGCTAGGATAAGAGTAACTGGTCAAGGTTTCTTTCTGAATTTTGTGAGTAATCAAGAATTTGAATTCCATTTCCCTTGGTCCAAGCAGAACTCTTTAATCTACCCCATACTGGTAAGATTGCCACTTCAAGAATCCCGTTAAAGGAAAAGGGATGCAGGTTAAGTAAACCAATTAGGTTCACAAGACATTGTTTTAATCACGGCTTGTTGATATAGTAAAACCATGACAACTGGCACAATATGTTGAGCTACAAGCTAGGTTCATACTTCATATTTCATTTTAAATATTTTATTGGTTTTTAACTATAACAATCTCCAGTGCCTGGTGTACAGCGTGTTGTCTTGGTTTAACAAAAAAGGCAATAATAACTAACAATCAATAATGATTAAGTTTGATAATTCCACAATTAGTATATTAATTAATGATATATTTCTTTGATCTTCCCTTCTCCCATTTGTATTCTCCTTCTTCAACCTTAAACAAAATATAATTCTTAATATTTTCAATATATAAATGATTCGGTATAGACATTTTTTATATTTATACAAATAATAAGTGTCTCAATGTATGACATTTTTTTCCAGCTTATATTCTTATAACCATCAGTTCATTAGTTCACCATGAATCCTATTTTCGTAATTTTTGTTTACGCTTAATTTCCCTTATATTCAATCCAATTCTTATCGGTCATAATTTCTTCATATGTTAGTCATCTAATTCTCCAAACTTTCCCATTTAAGTACATCAGCTAGGTTCATTCACGTTACAACTTAGCTGGAAAAGGGAAATCCTGGGTTATCTTGAATTCAACCTTTAAAAGCCCAGCTGGTCTTGCTCACCTGATCTATGTCTCCCAGCTGAGCATGGATGTCTTGGGCAAGATCACGCAGTAGGGTGACTGGGCTCTTAACAAGAGCATGCAGTGTGAAAAGCAGAGAGAGTAAACCTTTGCAACAAGGAGCATCTTCTGTAGGGGAAGAGAAAAAACTCATCAACCAATTTTGAAAACGTTTGAATGTGGCTGATCTAGCTTTACTTGCCTTCACAGGCATAACCCAATCACTCTCCTATGCATGGTGGGACTGTTCTGATTTCAGTCGTTGCGTTTTATTTTTTTATCTTTTGCTATGAAACCCTGTGTGTGTATTCAAATATGATACGAGTGATTGGTTAGTTGGGGAAGCAGGCATACCTCTTCCTCTTTTTTTTTCATTGTCATAATGACTTACGGCGTTATCCATAATTGAAAGTTCCAATTTGGTTCCCACTAGCAAAAATTTCGAGGTGGGCACATTGAACATGGTTGGCTTTAAAATTGGGGATGAAAAGCTATTGGCTCATTCACTCAAGTCAGGTGCTCAGCCAATGTCCAATCTGCACTGGTTGCATGGAGCTAGTGAGCAGTCCGAATTCACACGGAACAGCATTCTGACTCAAGCAATTAACACTCACCCAAGCACGTTTCCTTGCAAAGTTTCACTGTCCAGGATAACAGCTGCACAAACTGCACAAAGAGAAAAAGCGATTTCTCATTAGTTGATTACTCCTCGGTCACTTAAATCCAATTTCTCAACTAACAAGGCTTTCAGAGCAGACACTTAAAATTAATAAAAAGAGTAACAGACCTGCAAGGACCCGCTTCAAAACCTCATCCCAAGAAAGCAGGACTCTTGGAACAGTGTCATTCCAAAAGTAACTTTTATTAGAAGACGATAGCAGGCATAGAAGGCATGATCTGAGGATATCCTGTTCAGATCAATAGGTTAAAAAGAGTCCCGAGCAAACCCCACCCCAATAGTTCCTCCCGTCAGTTCAAACGAGCCAATCCCCAGGTTAAGTTAAGTTCACCGTGGGAACAGAGCTGATAACAGGTCCGTTCCCATGCCTGTGGAGACGTTGTTAGGTCTTCGCACCTTTCTCTGCCGCAGCGAGAGATAAGCCAGATGGCCGGAGGCACATTCCTTTCTCACCCCAAGGTAACATCCAAGGGAGAGACAGTTCAAAGAGTAAGTTTGTAGAAACAGCAAGAAGGATACATTGTAGCAAAGCAGATAAACATACCACAAAGTTCTCCCCCTCAGGAGAATAACAGAACCCACAGAAAGAAATCAGAAAGGGACAAATCAAACACACACACACCCGCAACAAGGAAATGGGTTCTAACAAGACCATTAAAACAGAGCGGTGCTCTTGGCAAGGGCAACAGGACCATACCAAGATTTAATGCAGCAACAGCAAGTGAAAGAAGTAATTAAAGACGACTTTAGAAAATGTGATTTTCAAGAGAAAGAGAGAGACACAGAGAGAGAGAGAGGTGAGAAAGAAAAGAAAAAAGAATCCAAGGAAACTGAAAACAGAACTCAACTTCAATGTGGACTGAAATCAAGAACCAAGAATAAAATCATAAATCAATTGTACTTTTATAATACTCAATAATTCCTTGCCATTCTGGAAAGCGTGGCAAGGAGGTCGATGTATTGGATATGTTCACTTTTGAGTTATTAGTAAAAATAATAAAGGCGGGATACAAAAAAAAACACCCCTAAACAAATAAAAAAAAATACCTACCTGGGGTGAGGAAGGGTCCATGAGTTTGGAGAGCATCACAAGGATGTTGATCAACAGAAGAGCTTCCTTGCTGCTGAAATCTTCTTCCGAGTTGCTAAGCAGGTTTGTTAGTGATCTCTGGAAAAAGGCAAAAGGAAAAGATGAAGGTCACAACAAACAGATACAATCATCCGAAGGAGGCATGAGTCCTTTGAGAATCAAGCATCCCAATCCTAGTCTAGGGGACTTGGAAGATTTTCTAGGGAAAACTAGAATAATTACAGAATCTTTTCTGAAGAATGCTCCAAAATTGGAGCTCTGGCTGACTTTCAGATCCCTGATGGTCCAATCTCTTGGGAGCTGCTTAGCGGCCATCACCGCAACCTTCAGCTCACCTGAAACTGCCGAATCTGGAAGGCAGCTTTCTCAGTGACGTTCACCTCCGCTGCTTCCTCATCGTCTTCATTTGCGATATCTAACGAAGAGGAATGAAAAGATGGCAGCCGGGAAGAAGTGGAAATCCGGAAAAGAAATCCATTAAGTCAGTGTGAAAAGGATGCCTGGAGATAGAATCTGGGTTGGCGAAAGAAGCAGAATCGCATTTACCCAAAGCCTGGAGGAACTGTGAGATTTTGGCTGGATGAAGTTGTGGCACTGTGTTAAAAATCCGCAGCAGGCCTTCCAAGCATAACAACGAGATGCTTTTGCCTTTGTCCTTCTTCCCAAATTCTTCTGCTGAGGTTGGGATCGAGGTGTATCTCCACAGGAGGACTCTATAGGAAGAGAAGACTAAAATTAGATCAGGCTGACTGAAGAAATAATTCCGTGCGTCCTTCACTACTGCTTTAAACTCTTCTCGTGGTGCACTTTAAGCAATGCACTTAGCAGTATGAAGATCTAGTACAGGGGTCTTCAAACTTGGCCCTTTTATGACCTGTGGACTTCAACTCCAAGACTTCCTCAGCCAGCTTTGCTCCACAAGTTTGAAGACCCCCTGATCTAGTCAAAACAAGAATGTTTTGCAAGAAGAGAAGTGCGTGGAATATATATAGAAACGTGCAACACAAATTTAGCGGGTGCTTCCTTTATTCTTCTTCTCCTCTCGTGCCTTGATTCTGTTTGGCTTTTTTTTTTAGCAGGATCCAATCTGGGACAGTAACCGGGACCAGAGCTTTCAGACTCGTACTGGAGCCCATCCTCACAGAACTTCTCTCTAGCAGTGTGTGTTTGCTGGTTTCTCAGCTAGAGAGAAGTTTCCTGAGGATGGGCTTGGAAAGCCCGGAAGACTAAACCTCTGGTCCTGGTGTCTGATCCAGATTGGATCCTGCAACATTATCCTGGGACACATATATTTGCCTTGATTCGTAGTTTTGTTTTTTTACTCCCTTTCTGCATTCTGCATACTCAGCCCCAAAAGAAATCAGCTTAAGTAGGTAAGGATGTATATAGGTTATTCCTACATAGGTTGTTCCTGCTGCTCTTCTAGACAAACAAACAAATATGTATATGTATATGTATATATGTGTATATATATATACATATATATATGTATATATGTGTATATATATATATATATATATATATTATATATATATATATATATATATATATATATATATATATATATATATATATATATATATATATTTATTTTTATTTTTATTTTTATTTTTTATTTATTTATTTTAATTCCATTTATATCCCGCCCTTCTCCGAAGACTCAGGGCGGCTTACAAGCTTAGCAGTAGCCTTCATTCTATGTATATGCCTGCTTATTAGGGCTTTCACACACCCCCAAGCGGCATTATTACAAAGTCAGCTTGATTGCCCCCAACAATCTGGGTCCTCATTTTACCTACCTGGGAAGGATGGAAGGCTGAGTCAACCTTGAGCCTGGTGGGATGCGAACCTGCAATAATTGCAGGCAGCTGGTGTTACTTAAGGAGGCATTAGCCCACTGCTCCACCAAGGCTCTGTACATATATATACATATATACATATGTATATATATGTACATATATATACATATATATACATATATACATATCTGTACATATTCTATCTGTACATATATATACATATATATATATATATATATATATATATATATATATATATATATATATATATATATATACATACATATATATATATACATATATATATATATATATATATATATATGTATATATATATATAACTATTACAAGGGACGCAGTGGCTCAGTGGGTTAGGACGCTGAGCTTGTCGATCAGAAGGTCGGCAGTTTGGCGGGTCGAATCCTGAGTGCCGCGTAACAGAGTGAGCACCTGTTACTCGTCCCAGCTTCTGCCAACCTAGCAGTTCGAAAGCACGTAAAAATGCAAGTAGAAATATAGGGACCACTACGGTGGGAAGGTAACAGTGTTCCGTGCGCCTTTGGCGTCTGGTCATGCCGGCCACATGACCACGGAGACGTCCTCGGACAAGCGCTGGCTGTTCGGCTTTGAAACGGAGATGAGCACCGGCCCCTAGAGTCGGAAACGATTAGCATGCATGTGTGGGGGAACCTTTACCTATTACTATTACAATACTGGAACCGCTTGACCACTTAGGATTTAACTCACCGAGTGATTTTGCAAAGATACTGGAACATCTTCCCCGGATTCTGTCCCTCTGGCCCATCTGTCTGCCCTGCCTCGTCCAATTGCTGCACTTTCTGCAAAGCTACGCTGACAGCATAGCGCATGAACTCAGTGCTGGAGCGGAGAACAGCCAGGCTCTCCTCGTGGTTTTGGGCGCAGTCCCTGAAAAGTTGGAAGAAAACTCTGGACTGAGAAAATTAAACAGAGCAACAGAGGCTGAATATATACACAAATGCCACGGCTAAGTCCATGGATGCTGAGTGGAGCTGAAGACTGCCTGTCTATAAAACAGCCTCTTTCAGGCGTCTCAAGCAAACTTCTCATTATCTGCAGCAAGCATGCGAAAGCCGATGGGGATTATGGTAAAATACATTCAGGCAGTACAGTCAGAATGGGGGGAAAAAACAACCCAAGTTTTATTGTTTTTGGACCTGGAGGACTAAACAATTATCTTGAATTGTTCAGCTGAAATGGTGCCTATAGAAGCCCAAATTAACTAAAAGTTAAGCTGCTAATACTGCGTTCTGGTCCTACAAGGCCCTCTTCAGTTATTTAAAAAACTTTCTTGTTTCAGGTAAGCAGTACTGCTGTATCTCCTGCTGCTCTTTTTAAAATAATATTTTGGAGTTCTTATTGAAAGTGCTTTTATGCTACAGGCAAGACTCATTATTCACGGATTCCGCATATGCAAATTTGCTCACGCACTAAAATTTATTTGTAACCAGAAAATCAGATTTGGGGCACTTTGGGGTCGTATTCATGGGCATGCAGAGGGACAAAACATGAGAATTGTCCAGCGTGCACATTCACAGCTAAAGCTTTCAATATTTGCTAATTTATTATTTGTGGCAATTTTACAGAATGCAATTCTTGCCAATAAAGATAATTGCCTATATTTTATTACCAGCTATTACAGCTCATTTCTGTGTTCCAGGTGCTATTTCTAGTCCGTCTCATTTTTTGGTGACTGCCTTCGATTGTTCCAAACATGCAGAGGCTGGATCAGTATTTGAAGTCAATATTCTTTACCTGAAGAGACCTGTAAGTAAGGTACACACAAAGCCCATCGACAGGAAGCTTCGGGGAATTTTGTTTGTTGATGAGAGTTTGCTCTTTCCCGCTTTCTCTTTCGAGATTTCACAAAGTTTGGTGTAGCACTTGAACAGGCTCAAAACATCTTCAAACTTGTTCTTACTGCAACACATATTACCAAAGGTAAAAACAGAGAGTCAAAAGATGCAAGATGATTTTTCATTTTGTAGAGGGCCTATTTTCTCTTGACTTAACCGCAGATAATAAAAATTGAAACAGAGTGGTGATTCATTTCTTGATATGTGACTAGATGTAGATTCTATGTCTTTGTTACATCATTTCTGTTCTTAAGGATGAACATTTTTAAAGGCTCAGTGAATTATTTAATTTGAATTTTAAACACACAAACAACCCGCATCAAGATATATATATATATTTTTGCAAAGACTTTTTCTGCAGTTTCAAGGAAAGCAACTAAAGGTAAAACATCTAACTTAGCCATGTACCATCAAGACCAATATTCTTTAAATTTATAGGTATGTAGATAGATAGATAGATAGATAGATAGATAGATAGATAGATAGATAGATAGATAGATATGTACACACATACATACATTTTGGATCTAAATAGCCCTACATGGTTTAGTTCCTAAAAATAATTCTCCAATACACACAAGGTCATGCATTAAAATCAAACAATCATCACAGTTTGTGGGTTTGCTAGTTGGTTCAGCCCATTAAATACTGTAGTATTTGGGACTGTCTCTTCACAAGACAGGTGATTGGTGCAGCTGGCTGCCACATTATTTTAAACAGCAAATAAAGACCCAGCCTGCTCACCCAGGCACTTGTAAGGTAACAACTGCTCTGGGACCAAGCTACCTTTTTTTTAAAGATGAACCTTTCTCTCTCTGTGTGTGTGTTTTTTCTTTCTTTCAGGAGTGTTTGCTCATTTTTGTTGTTGTTGTTCCTCCTCCTCGCACTTTACAAATGACAAACAGATTTTGGTGATGGATCTAACTAATGAAATTGTTTAGAGCTCGTTTAGAAGCTGGGGCCACGGATCTTTAGAAATAAGAAACTCAACTGCTTACCTATAGTTGCCTGTACTAAAGTTGTACTCAATCAAGACCTCACAGATGCCCATCACTAAAATGGCATAGATGTTGTTCTTTAAGCCCACTCCGGTTGATTGAGAGAAGTCTGCCGATTTATCCTACCATTCAAAAGCAAGCAAATTAGAATGGCCACTTCTAATATTTGTAAATTGCTGAATCAATCTCCTTCCCATTTGCTTTTTCACATTACTATTATGGTTTACATTCTTTACTATTTTTTCTGCTGTTTTTAATCTCTCTCTTTTCTATACATTGTAGAGAGGTGTTTGGAGTACGGTAGCATAGAAATGTCACAAATAAACAAATGAATCTGTTACCAGCTCAAAATCTTCCAGTTCACTCTTGATCATCCGTCTTGTGATGGATTCCAACATCTTATCCAATTCTTGCTGGAAACTTCTATCCTCCTCTTCCTCCTCCTGATCTTCTTCAGCTTGCTGGTGCGCAGTTAAAACATTCTTATACCAGGCCAAACAATGCTGGATACAGCACAAGAGGTGAGCCTGAAGGAATTGTGGCATTAAACCATGAATGAAAAATGTCCTTTTCTCATTTCAAAGCCAGCCAAACCTTAAATATCTTTTCAAAGGCTCCATTTAATTTGCCTTCAATGAATAAAGCAGGACAAGGTGCATAGGAAATACGCCAATGTCCTCTTGCTGATTTCCAAATGCAAACTCACAAAGACAGGTTTAAAACGAGTTAACAGTTTTTTTTCTCTTTCTCACCAAAGGTTCCTGCAAGAAGATTTGATCTCTTTGAGCCAGGATGCATCTCTCTAATTTTAACGGGGGCAGCAGGTCTGGTTCAGCTTCATAATATTGTCTTATCTGTTGCAATAAACAAAAGAGATGAATTTGTTAAATGATGAATAATAACCTATTATTTATAGGTTATAAATAGCGAGGAGGAGAAAGCTCCCCCGTTAAAAATAGTTTCTTTTTTTTTAAAAAAAAATTAGAATGAAGAAACCATTTGCTGAATGAAGAGAGCTGCTTCTGTCACAATCACCATTTCCTTCCAGGAATAAATAGACTTTTATTTCTTTTAATGGATTCTAAGGTAGAGAGGGATGCGGTGGCTCAGTAGGTTAGGACGCTGAGCTTGTCGATCAGAAGTTCGGCAGTTTGGCGGGTCAAATCCCGAGTGCCGCGTAACAGAGTGAGCGCCTGTTACTTGTCCCAGCTTCTGCCAACCTAGCAGTTCGGAAGCACGTAAAAATGCAAGTAGAAAAATAGGGACCACTACGGTGGGAAGGTAACAGCGTTCCGTGCGCCTCTGGCGTCTAGTCATGCCGGCCACATGACCACGGAGACGTCCTCAGACAAGCGCTGGCTCTCCGGCTTTGAAACGGAGATGAGCACCGGCCCCTAGAGTTGGAAACGACTAGCACGCATGTGCGGGGGAACCTTTACCTTTACCTTAAGGTGGATACATCTCCTTTGTTACTTGTTACTTGCCTATAAACGGTAATGGCTTTCAGAACACAGCCACTCATTTGGTGCCCCAAAGGTGCTTTTCAAAAAAGGCAATTGGACTTTCTTGGGGTTTTTTCTTTGAAAACGTTTCGCTTCTCATCCAAGAAGCTTCTCGGAAGAGGTTTATTAGATATATTTGTCTTGGGCTCAAAACATTACTCTCGTGAGGAATATGTGACTTAGATCCATATTTCTTTCTTCTCCCCATCTACACGGCAAATCCTTCTTCTACATTCCTATTTTGAGGCACAAAACTACTTTGCCATTTTGCCCATCCAATCAGCTAGGCTCATGCTTTCTCTTCCAAAGCAGAATTACACTCCAAACCAGGGATACTTAAAATTTAAAAAGGTGATACCCCCCCCCCAAACTCTGGTTGCCTTTTCACTTAAATCCAGCTTCTAATGTTTGATCATCACTGTACCTGCGAGAGAAGCATATCCAGAATGGAATGACTCAATTGAGAGTTTCTGCGCAAGACGTCATGAAAACCCTGGAAAGACAAATGAAGGAAAAGAGTTGTTGTTGTTGTTATTTAAATGTGAGCCTGAAACAGATCAGAGAACTAAAGCAGAAAGTCTGCTACCACCACAAAGAAGAGGGAGTCAAGCTATTCTCCAAAGCACCTGAAGGCAGGACAAGAAGCAACAGATGGAAACTAATCAAGGAGAGAAGCAACCTAGAACTAAGGAGAAACTTCCTGACAGTGAGAACAATTAACCAGTGGAACAACCTGCCTCCTGGAGCGGTGAATGCTCCAACACTGGAAGTCTTTAAGAAGAGATTTGGACAACCTTTTGTCTGAAATGGTGATGGCGAACCTTTTAGAGACCGAGTGCCCAAACTGCAACCCCAAACCTACTTATGTATCGTCAGGTGCCGGGTGGGTGTGCCCCATTGGGTAGGTGTGGCTGCGGTGGTAACGGCAGACTGGGTGGGACTAAAAAGTTTAATCAATCAATTCCAACTTTGCGAGATCTTATTTTTTCTCCGTGAGAAGTTGAAATTGATCGATTGAACTTTTTTCTTTTTTTGCACATGGTGGTGGAGGCCTAAAGCAAAAAGATTTTACAAAACCCAGCTGAAGGCCTAGGACTAGGGCGACAGCGCGCGTGCCCACAGAGGTTCGTCACCACGGGTATAGGGTTTCTTGCCTGAGCAGGGGGTTGTACTAGAAGACCTCCAAGGTCCCTTCCAACTCTGTTATTAGCAGTCAGTTTATTTGAGACACAGCTAAACATGGAGAAATGTTGTGGAATTAAGGTAGGAAGAGAGGCCTCCTTACCTCGTAGAGGGTGAGTCTAACATCAGCCTGCTGGCTCAGGCATCGCCTCAGGCTGCCTAGGATCTCCAAGCAGAAGGCCTCATTGGCTGCCGCGTTATAGCGGGCGTGGACATCTACCTGGACCTGGAAGGAAGGAACAGTCATGGAAATCTCTGCACAGGTAGTCCTCGACTTATGATTGCAATGGAGTCCAAAAATTTCTGTTGCTAAGCAAGAGGTTTGTTCGGTGAATTTTGTCTGATTTTTACATCCATGCTTGCCACTCTTGTTGTTAAATGAACCACGGCAGTTGGTAAGTTAGTCACAGGCTTGTCAAGTGGACCTGGCTTTCCCCACTGATTTTGCTTGGGAGAAGGTGATGAAGGCGATCACGTGACCCTGGGACACTGCAACCGTCATAAACATGAGTCAGTTGCCAACCGGCTGAATTCTGATCACGCAAACACGGGGATGCTGCAACAAGTCACTAAATGAGCTGTTGTATTCTTGTTCTGTGTACAGAATCCTGTACTTGTTAAACTTCGAAATCTAAGCCTGCTGGTTACACTAACACTTTATTCTGTAGGCTTATGAAATCAGCCTGACCTGATGATACCAGTTAAATGGGAGATATTTTTTTCAACTGGAGTTAGATCTGGCGGAGAAGAAACTAAATAATAAATCCTAATAATAAATTTATATGCCGCCTGACTTCCCAGTGTCTCTGTAGCCCTTTCTGCAATTGCTCAAACCTGCCATCATTCCATACTGTACTTCAATACTCCCAAACCAACATCAGCACTGAGGACAGTAATTTAAAACTTTGGTAGACATTTGGAATAGTCCAGGGGTAGGCAACGTTGGCCCTTTTAGGACTCGTGGACTTCAACTCCCAGAATTCCTGAGCCAGCATGGCTCAGCTTGGAAACCTCTCCCTTTCCCCTCAGCATGGCTGGCTCAGGAATTCTGGGAGTTAAAGTCCACGAGTCATAAAACGGCCTAGGCTAGGGGTAGGCAACCTTGGCTCATTTATGACTAGTGGACTTCAACTCCCAGAATTCCTGAGCCAGTATGGCTCAACTTGGAAACCTCTCCCTTTCCCCTCAGCATGGCTGGCTCAAGAATTCTGGGAGTTGAAGTCCACGAGTCATAAAAGAGCCAAGTTTGCCTACCCCTGGAACAGTCCCTTCCACTGGTTAGCTATAATCCATCAGTTAGTTAATTGTAATTAGCTGTTTCAATCATTTCTCAGACAACTCCCTTCCAGCATACGCTTTAGTGCAGCAGATCAAACCAAACACCAGAATCTGCAGGAGGGCTGCTGAAACATGCTGGAACCGGTGCCATTTTTTTTACCTGACTGGCTCCAATTGCTTGGCTGCATTGGGAAGAGGTCAAACTTCCCAGGACCTTAAAGTTTTTCAAGAGCAGCAAAAATCCGGCAACTGCTGACTTGCGGGCATCTAGCTGTCTGCATTTCTCAGACAACTCCCTTCCAGCATACGCTTTAGTGCAGCAGATCAAACCAAACACCAGAATCTGCAGGAGGGCTGCTGAAACATGCTGGAACCGGTGCCATTTTTTTTACCTGACTGGCTCCAATTGCTTGGCTGCATTGGGAAGAGGTCAAACTTCCCAGGACCTTAAAGTTTTTCAAGAGCAGCAAAAATCCGGCAACTGCTGACTTGCGGGCATCTAGCTGTCTGCAATCAAGAGAGAAAAACACTTTAAGGTAAGAGTTTCTCAACCTCAGGATGAAAACCTATTAGAAAGGTGGGCTACTTGTTCACAACCTAAACCCAGTAGATAATTTAAAAAAAAGAAAAAGAAAACTTGAACATTTGTGTAACTCTTCCTTGTCACAGAGATTCAACGCTCTCTATCTGGAAACCATCAATCATTCTTATTGGGGAAAAAATTTACTTAAAGCAAACATTTTTGAGATAAAAGGGATCAAACAGTTCTACTGAATTTTACTTTAAAAAAAAGCATTTGCACACAGGTATGCAGGGGGAAATCAACAAACATGGAATACAGTTTTTTTTTAAAAAAAAAGACAACTTACCCAGAGAACATGGATTTGCGAAGAACAAGGATCAAGGCATCTCTCAAGGTCATGCTTATTTTGAGCAAAGGCTGGGAGAAAACAAATGTGTTAGACATGGGTGTCACAGGCTCATAAGCAAGGGATTTCCGAGTAGGAATCAATGGCAGCTTGGAAACTGGAAGGTGATAGAAAGGGCAATTCTGGGCATGTATCTTGGCTTGATAAACTGTCTTTATAACTACTGGAATACAAAAAAAAAGTTTTGTAACCCACTTTGGGCCTTTTTTCTATGGGTGGGAGAAGGAAAAAATCCTTTCGAGCAATTAAAGATTCATTTTTGGTCCAAGTACACATTGTGTTTCTAATTATCTATTAATATGCCTTGTGGTTTTTTTAAAAAAAATCAATTTTTGAGCAACCACATATTTATAAAAAATATAATTACGTTACCTGTACAGCCTTGAGAAACCCTTGAACTGTGTCGAGAGGAAGGAACGACAAATGCTCAAAAGCCTCTGTAACATTAGAGGAAGAATTCTGAAGGACAAGAGGAGCAGACAGAATAATACTGGACAAAAGTTCTGCAAAGAGAGGAGAACGTCTAAAGCTGTGGCATCTGGTAGGGTAAGAGACAGGATGGTCTGACTAGCACAGGGGTAGGCAACCTCGGCTCTTTTATGACTCATGGACTTCAACTCCCAAAATTCCTGAGTCAGCATAGCTGACTCAGGAATTCTGGGAGTTGAAGTCCATGAGTCATAAAAGAGCCGAGGTTGCCTACCCCTGGACTAGCACATCCTTTCAAAATCAAAAAGGAAGGCAGATACACATTGATTTGCAGTTCTGTCTAATACCCATGTATATTACGGTAATCCATGTAATGTGACTGTAGTATTATCTATCCTTGTTATTATCTTTTTCACTTTCTCCTTTTATTGGTATTATTCTCTCTGTTGTTTTGCACGTATACTGAGTGCTTCTGTACTGGAGACATAATAGAATAGAATAGAATAGAATAGAATAGAATAGAATAGAATAGAATAGAATAGAATAGAATAGAATAGAATAGAATAGAATAGAATAGGAATAGAATAGAATAATAGAATAGAATAGAATAGAATAGAATAGAATAGAATAGAATAGAATAGAATAGAATAGAATAGAAGAATAGAATAGAATAGAAGAATAGAATAGAATAGAATAGAATAGAATAGGAATAGAATAGAATAGAATAATAGAATAGAATAGAATAGAATAGAATAGAATAGAATAGAATAGAATAGAATAGAATAGAATAGAATAGAATAGAAGAATAGAATAGAATAGAAGAATAGAATAGAATAGAATAGAATAGGAATAGAATAGAATAGAATAATAGAATAGAATAGAATAGAATAGAATAGAATAGAATAGAATAGAATAGAATAATAGAATAGAATAGAATAGAATAGAATAGAATAATAGAATAGAATAGAATAGAATAGAATAGAATAGAATAGAATTAGAGCTGGAAGGGACCTTAGAAGTCTTCTAGTCCAGCCCTCTGCTCAATGCTTGTCTAACCACACTTGGCTAAATAAAGTACAAGTAGTCCTCAACTTACAATAGTTCACTTAGTGACCATTTGAAGTTACAACGGCACTGAAAAAAGGGACTTACGACCCTTTTTCACACGTACGATCATTGCAGCGTCCCAAAGTCATGTGATCCCCTTTTGCCAAAGATCTTGCAAGCAAAGTCAATGGGGAAGCCAGATTCACCTGAACAACCATGTTACTAACTGAACGACCGCCGTGATTCCTTTAACAACTGTGGCAAGTATGGTTGTAAAATGGGGCCACCTTCACAAGAAATGTTTCGCTAAGCCACAGAAAGTTTGGGCTCAATTGTGGTCATAAGTAAAGGACAACCTGTATTCAATTCAATTCAGGTTCGTAGATAAGAAAAGGATTTATTTACTACTTTTGCCAACCCCCCCCAAAAGTACAGAGACTGTGAACTTGCTTTTCCTGTCTTAAACAGTAAGGGTTAAGAGGCCCTTTTATTATGTCATATTACGATCAGAGAACATGGTTACATATCCTACTTGGTCTTGATGGAAATCATCTAAGGATAATCTTGAACTCAGGAATTTCTTGAATTTATATATGATGCAGAAGTATTATTTATATCAAGGGTCCCAAAGCCCCGATCCCTGGACCAGTACCGGGCCACGGAATGCCAGCAACCGGTCTGCACAAATAAGCAAAGCCCCATCTGCGGGATGCAGGCAGCACACAAAACCACACACCCTCCAGTCCACTGAAAAACCTCTCTCCGTGGAACTGGTCCCTGGTGCCCAAAAGGCTGGGAACCTCTGATTTACATCATCGTGGCTTGCTAAGTAAATCCTTATGGTTTCATGCATTAGAGAAATCTATCATTGGCTTCTTTAATTCAGCAGCCTGGGGAAATTCCTGGCTGATGAAATTTTCTTGAGATAGTATACTGGAAGTTTGCAGTCCATTTTGTGAGCTTGAATTCCGTAAGACAAAATTACCTATGAAGTGGGCGATGGGAAGACCTGCATTTGTGATCACTCTGTTCAGAATCTGCTCTAGAATTTCCCTTCTGATCGGTTCATGGACCTGGAAGATAAAGATTATTTTAAAAATGCACATATTCTCCATGTAAACTTAGGAGTTCTATTATAATCTGTTGAAGCTACGCTACATTGGCTGATGCCTTACCAGGCAGCCCCAAAGATGTTTACTCCAAAGCCATTGATCAGCACAGAAAATGCCTCTATAAGCACTTGTTGAATCTATGAAAAAGAGGAATTCTCTGTGGTGGTCGTGCCTTCAGTTCTGGATTGGCTCAAAATACAGAATATTAAGGTTCTACTTTCTCAGGTAGCTCCTGTTTTAATTATTTAAATAGTATTTTTGAATGAAAGTTGGCTTTCTATTTAAAAGCAAAACCAAGCTGCATACTGTGCCCTTAGCCCATTCCAATAACAATTCGCCTTGAACTAAGTTTCCTGCTGTTGTTTCCTGTTTCCCACAGATAGTAAAAGGCAGGGTTAAGGAAAGAAAAAAAAACAATTTTAATTTATTTTAAATTGAGAAGGAAAAAAACGGTGACCAAATTATCAAAACAGCTTGAGTTTTGCCTTTAAAGACAGTCTAGAAATATTTCTAAATATCGTTAAGAATTTGAAGAAAGCCTATATCAAGAGAGAAAAAAAATCTTAATATTATATCTACAGCGTCATACAATTTCATTTTTATATTACCTTGAAAGTTTCCAAGAGGATATCAGCTCCCAATTTGCACACCTGCTGGGCTGGAGTTTTGGGCAGACTATGGTTACTTTCTGTGGTTTTACTTCCAAAAAGTCTTTTTGGCCCATAAGAGTCCATAAGGATAAATCCAAGTTCTACTAGACCCTGAGTCACATGATCCCAACCAAACACGCTGAATGGGACATTGGAGAGAGAGAGAGAAAAAAAAGAAAACGGCACAATAAAGGGATTCTACACCTGTACTTAAAGAAAAAAAATTCTTGCAGTAAATTTGTTGATTACAAAGCTTCATGGTTTAATTAGCAGGAGGAAAAGGTAAAGTTCCTTGCATTAATTGCTCTAAAACAGGGGTAAGGAAACCTTGGCTCTTTTATGACTCATGGACTCCAACTCCCAGAATTCCTGAGCCAGCCATGCTGAGGGAAAAGGGAAAGGTATCCAAGCTGAGCCATGCTGCCTCAGGAATTCTGGGAGTTGAAGTCCACAAATCATAAAAGAGCCAAGGTTGCCTACCCCTGCTCTAAACTGACAAACTGCAGTAACTTACCTGTTCGCTACAACTTCCAAAAACATATCAGATATATCATACTGTAGAGGAGCTAGGTCCTGTAGAAACCTGGAGCCCTGAAGAAACTGTTTGTCCTTGAAAGTTTTCATAACTGATGTTTTCAGAAAGTCAAATATCTAAAACACCACAAGAATGAGCAATTAGGACTTCCCTCAGTCAGTGCCCTGAAGGGAACAATTCAGCAAGTTCAGTACAGAATAAGCATAAGTAAACATGACAGCATGACCAAGTTTTCTGTAATTGACTAAACGAGTCACTCAAAATCTAGAAAGAGAGACATACCTGTTCTTTAAATCGGTGTATTCTGGCCATTGAAAGCAGAATAGTCACACTGAAGGGGCACAGGGCTTTGCTAGGATCCCCTTGCTGCTCTGTCTAGGAGGCATAAAAAATGCAAATCTATTTAAGAGGACTTCATATTTATAAAGAAATAGTGCCATAGGGCTTGCCTGACATGAACTCAATCTCTTAACTCTGCACTTAATATACCTTTAAGTATTTTATTAGCTCCTTTCCTAGATCGTGGTCCAGATTTATAGCTAGCACAATATGCAGAATGATGGTGCCTTCCACGTGGCGGAGTTGTTCTAAGGGCACGGTAGCTTCTTCCAGTTCCAGTGATCTGGAAGATTGAATATCAGTCGTGATAAGACGTGAATGCAATACGTCTGCTTCAACCAAGGGCAATGGACATCACAGCTAAAATAGAGAATGTGAGGGGGGGAAACAACTTACTCTGAACCTCTCTGCTCTTCTTTCTGCTTTTTATCCATCTGGTTGAAAAAGTTGACAATCCCTTCCAAAATGTTTTTCTTGCTACCCTGAGAAGTGATGAGATAGCTGTGTTACATGATCCACATTCCAAGCCTTCAGGTAAACAGGATAATTCCTCTGAGCCATGAAACTATGATATCAGAGTGATGTTGGAAAATTTGGGAGGGCAATTTACCCGAAAGCGTTACCTTTGAAGAAAGCAGCAACAGCTGATAAACCAAAGGTGGGATTTCCTGGAGACCTAACTTGGAGAACATTCTTAAGACCTTTTCTACCACAAACTGCAATTCTTCTTTACTCAGTGGAACATCTCTGTATAGTGACACAAAAGGCAGATTGGTGCCTTTTCAGAAGACGGCACCCACATTTACATCAGGAAAAGCAAACTAACACATACATTTATGTGTGTCTATAATATACACTGGCTTTCTTCAAAGCTCTGAGGAACAGAATTGGTTCTCTCCTTCTCAGTGAATCTTCACAATAAACCAGATATATACAGTCAGCTGAAATGATGATTAGGTTAATTTATTTTATTAATTTGGTGAGACTGCCCAACTCTTTAACAATTTTGTGTGGCGTATTGTTACACATAATAATTTTGTTTGATTTTTTAGCTCACTATCTCCTATAAATTGAGGTACTTTGGGTTGCAAACCATGACTTAACTGATGGACCTCTGTGGTTTAGTCATTAAAACAAAGCTATCAGTTAACACAGTACATGGATCCAGCCAATGAAAAATAACATCAATAAACTGGTAGCTAGATCAGGATTTGAACAGAGATATTTTGATTTTAGATTGGCATTCTAAACAAATTCAAGTCTGACATATATTCTTTTTCCACAACCATTTTTTTATTTAAAGAAAGGAGACAAAGTCTAGATAAGCTTGTCTCAGAACGTTTGGATTTGGGCCATAAATAAATTCTGAACTTGGAACACTTTAAATAAATAATCTTTCTAAGCAATTTTCAATTTCATCAGCCAATTCAGGAAAGGATATAAAAGCATTCCAAAATGATGGATCTTTCCTAAATGATGCAGACATGAATGTTTTCCTTTGAAACCTTTCCCACATAAGGAACAGAAAGGAAGAAGCCTAGAAAACTTTTTGAAGTCCCAAGCATAGACTGTTATTGAAGATCTCTGCGCACCCTACAATTGATCCCCAAGTCAGAGACCACCCCCCCCACACAAAAGAAAATGTTTACCTGAACATGGAAGTTAGATGGATCACATACTGAGGGCTCCATCTGTCCAAAAAAACACAATCAGTCTGAATATAAATATAACAAAAAATACTTCCTGAGAAACTGCAATCGTTTAATAAACTAAACCTACAAAGAGATTGCTGGTACTTTACATTTAATAAGGCATGAATTTTCAGGCTAATTAAATAATCCACAAAGCTTATACCAATGCAAGTGACCAACAATTCATCCAGAATTCAATTGTCTTTTTCTTAAGTAATGCTTTAGTTTACAAAGTGGTATTTTAACGCTCTAATTCTGAGGCTTGCTCAAAGGATTACAAGGCAAATGTAATCCTGAACATTTCCAGTTATTAGCAAAGTAAACATTCTATTACCTTTGCTCGTTATCTATAGGAAGAAATATGATGACACTTCATAAAATACTGGGGAGGAAAGAGTGAGCAGGAGAGAGAGAGAGAGAGAGAGAGAGAGAGAGAGAGGGAGAGGGAGAGAGAGAAAGGGATTCCATGTACTTATAATTTAGCATGTGCCTATGTAAATTATGCCAATAAACACTTTACATGACATCTGATCTGACAAGCGCAAACTTACCTGCTGGAACAGAGAGTATTAATCAGCTGCTTCTTATATTCGTCCCCAGTCAGCTCACCTGAAAACGAAATAAGTTGTAGATGTCGCAAGTTAGCAAAAGACAAAGAAGGGAAAACGGAAGAGGAATAAGCTTACCTGCCCCATATTCAAGGTTCTCTTTAGATGTAGCCAGCAAAGTAAGAATTGTAGGAAAGAGTTCCAAAGATTTGCCACTCAATAGGCTGCCTCCTTTAATGGCTTCAATGAACAACGTAGCCAAGTCAGCCAAAGTGAGCCCTGGCATCTTGTGAGCCTGATGTATTAAATATAATATTTTAAAAATTATATAATTGATTATATTAAAAGGGTTCAGACCAAATAATGAACTCTGAATTACATTATAAAAAATATAAAAGTGTCACAGAAGTACCTCTTTTAGTCACAACATGAAATGTCTTTTCCCAAAATAAAAGAGGAACTATTACACACATTTTGCATATCATGTCAGCTATTAAAAAGCTGAGGATGTAGACTGGTCTAACTTCACAATAAAAAAACGTAGAGCTATGCATGCCACATCATCCATATTGCAGCCTTTCCCATTCTCAATGCCATTCAATTACATGGGCCTCAATTTTAAGAATTCCCCCTGCTAACATGAAAATTGCCAAGGATTCCGGGAGTTAGTTCATAAACTGCAGGTGGAGACTGCCAGCATAGATAAAGTTGCTTTTTAAAAAAATTAACAACTGTGAGAGGTGCCCCAACAACAAGAAGGAAAAAACAATCCCAGACAGTAACAAAGTATTCATTTTTAGAAATCTATATAAGCACACATAGCATTGGACTGCAAAGGACATGTTATCAGGTTGCTAATATATTGGCCAATTCAAAAAATATAAACCTCTGACTTAGATGTAAAAGGCAATCATCCCCAGTGTTAACTTGGGGAAACCTCTGAGAAGCTATTTTTATCTTTTACCTCTAACATAAGCAGTCTCATTATTTCAGATGCAATTTCCACTTGCAGGTCACCAGATTCCACTAACTCGATACAGTGTTTGTAAATACTTAGTCTTCTGGCAACACCCTTCTGTTGAGAGCAAGGCGAACCTAAGCAAAAACCACACAACAACAAAATATTGTTAATTTTGTACGCCTTAAAACAATGGAAAGTTGGATTTTTGCTGTCTGAAAGCTTGCATGTCCCTTTATTAACAGATAGGGCAATTTGCTTTCCCAATATTTTGTTGATTAAAAAGAGTCAACAATTTATAAGCTATTACTTGATGCTAGCCTGTTCTAACAATATTAAAAGGAAGAAAACCCAGGTATTAAAATGAAAAATGAGAAGTAGGTTGTCCCTGGTATGGTCAGAAACTGACATTATTTTTATACTTGCTCAAAAGACTAGCTTCATATGGACAAGAAACCAGGTCACTGGGCTAGAGATCGATCCACTAGTCTTAGTAAGTACCTTTGAAGATTCCTCTCAGAACAGCACCAATCCCCTTTTTCTTCAAAGCATGTTTCGTAACAAGGTCATTCAACTGTGGCAAAGAGATCAGAATTGCAAAACGTGTCATTCCTTTGCACTTTTACATTCAACATTACCCCCAGAATTAATCTGAATAAAAACATGCATATTTGCTGTCTTCTTAATGCAATCTACAAATTATCCGAAGAATAATCTGTGCGAGATTGTGAACATTTTGAAAAAAGGAACGAGTGAGAATTAAGGCATAAACAATCAAGTGATACAGCAAGAGAGTCGATTGATAGCATATTGCATAAAGGGCAAGCTAGCCCAGTTGGCAAGAAACCTGGGTAAGAGCAGTTGAAATCATACAAAATATTTATGTTAATGTCTAATAAATTTAATACGGTTTCTTGTTCATGGTTTGATAAATATTCTATGAAAACATCTGTTTTAATTTCAGTAGGACAAATCTCGATTTTTTTTCATGAAAAAACTTATTTTTTTACAACAAGAACAATAGCAACGTGGTTTTTCCATTTTTGCAAATACTCTCAATGTCTGGCAAATAATTTCGACTTTTGTGGACCCCTGACAGGGTCTTGGGGAATCCCCAAGGGTCCTCAGACCACACTTTAAGCAACACTGCTTTAAAGGAAGTTTAGAAACTTTAGCTCAGCACTACCTAGAGTGCCAAAGCTTGCCCAGCATGGGGACCAACATGAAGACGCTACTGACGATAGAACAGAAGGAATTCCCAGACAAAAGTTGTGCACGAATAACCCCAGTGGGGATACTTTGGGGAGGGGTGTGTGTGTCTAGTTAACTGATAGGCAATGGGGGCTGACCTCTTTTTCATTCAGGCTCTGCAGGCAGGACTGGAGGCGCTCTGAGTTTCCCTCTGATGCCAGAAGCAGGATTTTCTGGTCCATCCTGGCAGAATATTCAAGAATAAGGGAGGTTTACTGAAAGACAAAAAAACAGGTTTCCTTCATTTATTTTGCTTTCTGGGTCAAGGAAAGCCTGTCCTTTCTGAGGAAGCCCATAACATTCAAAGTCACAATAAAGAATTCTATTCTATTCTATTCTATTCTATTCTATTCTATTCTATTCTATTCTATTCTATTCTATTCTATTCTATTCTATTCTATTCCACTCTATTCTATTCTATTCTATTCCACTCTATTTCTATTCTATTCTACAATCTGTTTAATACTATTCTTTTCTACAATCTGTTTAATTCTATTCTAGTCTATTATCTGTTTAATTCTATTTTAGTCTATATCTGTTTATTTCTATTCTATTGGTCCATCCTGGCAGAATATTCAAGAATAAGGGAAGTTTACTGAAAGACACAAAAAAAACAGATTTCCTTCATTTGTTTTGCTTTCTGGGTCAAGGAAAGCCTGTCCTTTCTGGGGAAGCCCATAACATTCAAAGTCACAATAAAGAATTCTATTCTATTCTATTCTATTCTATTCTATTCTATTCTATTCTATTCTATTCTATTCTATTCTATTCTATTCTATTCCACTCTATTTCTATTCTATTCTACAATCTGTTTAATTCTATTCTAGTCTATTATCTGTTTAATTCTATTTTAGTCTATATGTTTATTTCTATTCTATTCTCTGACCCTCCGCGGCCCCCGTTGCCTCAGCTCTATTGGCTGGGGCCCACGTGACCTCTCTTCGCCCAATAAACTCCCACCGTTGACTGATGCCCCTTTGACCCCTCTCGCCCAATGAGCTCCCACCGCCACCACCCCTAAGTGGTTCCTCAGCTGACTCCCCTTCCTTCCACCCCTCCCCCTCCAAACGCCCCCTCCCCTCCCCTGCAGGACCCTGCCCCAGCCGGGCGGGCCCTTCCCCACCTTTCCCCTCTCCTCGCCCGCCTTATCGACGCATCCCGCCTTCCTCGCCAGCCTTTCCGAGAGTCGAATCTCCCGCCCAGGAAGTGTACAGAACAAGCCCCGCCCCCTCAAAGCGATTGCTTTTTTTTTTTGTTTTTTCCCCTCTCCCGTTTCCCTAGGCAACCAATCCCCGCTTCTCCTCCTATCATTTCCGGCTTCTCCGCAAAAACCCGGATGGAGCCGTGGCGCCCTCGGGTTTTCTCCGTCCGGTTGTTTCGAGGCCACCGGTTCGAGTCCCCGTCTCTCCCGTTTTAATACCCACGCGAGTTTTTTTTTCTTCGTAAAAAATGTCGCGGGTGCCGGTATTTGTCCCGGCCGTTTAACACTCTCTCGCCAGAGATCTTAGCGGGGTGGTTCTAAGTTGCATTCCTTGCGGATTTGCCGTTGCATTTATCTTGTCCAATTGAAATCCCAGGTTTGTTTGGATGGGAGTAAAATTAGGGAACCCGCGCCAGCTTTGAGAGGGGGCAACGAGGAAGCTCTCTGGCATCGCGGGAGGCATGCATTCCCACGTGTTTAGTGAACGACAGAGTCCCCATCCGTACCTCTAGCCCACGGGAGTCTTCAGACTTGGCCCTTTTATGATTTGTGGACTTCAACTCCCAGAATTCCTCAGCCAGCCTGCCTGGCTGAGGAATTCTGGAAGTTGAAGTCCACAAGTCATAAAAGGGCCAAGTTTGAAGAGCCCTGCTCTGGCCCCACCACTGAGCATTTTGCAAGGAGGGAAGGGGAGGTTTTTGTTCACCAATCCAACTTAACAACAGTTCATTTAGTGACCGTTCAAAGTTTAATTTAATTTAATTAATTTAATAATTTAATTTGTATACCGCCCTTCTCCCGAAGGACTCAGGGCGGTGAACAGGGCAATACATAATAAAAAACAGGATACAAAAATTAAAAAGTAATTAAACAACAATGCCCGTAATAAATTAGTACATAAGTTACAGTGGCGTTGGGGAAAAAAGTAACTTAATAATGACAGCGATTCACTTAATGGCTGTGGCAAGGAAGGCCATAAAACGGAGCAAAATCCCCTTAACAAATGTCTTACTTAGCAACAGAAATGTTGGGGGTCTGTTGTGGTTGTAAGACAAGGACAACCCAGACTCCTCATTGTGCTTCTTGTCTAGGCTACCTTAAAAGGGCTGAGATCGGTCCTGTAAGTCTGAAAGCATTTTTTTCTTTTACTTTCCGGAAAAAAAGAGCCACGATCCCTTCTGAGAAGCTTCCCACACCTTTTTTTTCCTTCAGTGGGCAGAGATTTGTTTATTTGTTTAGTAAATCATTTATATAGTGTGGGAAGTCAGCCCCCCCACCCCTGAGAAAGAAATATTTTGGGGAATATTAAAAGGCAAAATATTATATTTCCCCAAAGGATCTTAAAGGCAAAAACCAACCCCCAACCCCACCCAAGTCTCTCTGCCCCAAACAGAAACCAGGTCTGCAGAAATGCAGATGTGATCATCTTGTCAGAAAGATTGGAGCCAAGAAGCTTGGAGCTGATGGGATTAGAAAAACAAAGATCCCTAGAATCAACAATCCCTCACACCAAAAAAATCCAGCAGTCATCAGCCACAGCCTCGGGGAACCAGGATATGACCTTTGGGACATAATAGGATTAACCCACCATCATCAGAATGCCAGAAAGGCACACTCAGACTCAGTTCAAAGTTCACATCACAGGAACAACTCCAAACAAAAGCCCAAGAAGGTATAAAACCCCACTCCCTACTACATGTAGTCAGCTTTCCCAGAGCCATCTTTCTGTCTGGGGGGTTGGACTAGAAGACCTCCAAGGTTCCTTCCAACTCTATCATCATCATCACCCCATCATCGTCGTCGTGATGATGATGATGTTTTAAGTACCCTGTAAACCGCCCTGAGTCCTTCGGGTAAGGGCGGTATATAAATTCAATAAAATAAATAAATAAATAAATTATTATTATCCTGTTGGTTGGGGAATTCTTTATGTGGGAAGTCTACATATCTTAAAGTGCCCAGGTTTGAAAAACACTGTTGTAGATTATGCAGATTGTCTGTCGGGCATGTCCAAACTACTATCCCTTGTGTGTTCTGAGAATTATAAAGCCTATGAGAGAAAACTGAATCCAGGAATTCTGCACTACACAGGATCAGAAGTGTGTTGTTATTGGATGGGAAATCTATGGAGAAATCAAAAGGTATTCCGGAATAAGAGAGGAGCAAAATCACTTCCACACAATTGCTAAGAGAACAGCATGAATAAGCCTATAAAAAAAATCGCCAGCAGTCAAGTTCAACTTACAAGAAACTTTTACTTTTATTCAGAAAATGAGGATTACTGTAATCCATGTGGTCTTTCTGCAAATGCACAGCTTGTTTTTCAAGCTTTCTTTGAAACCTTGCACTGTTGAATGGAAGGAGTCAATCAAGGAGAACCATAATCCCCACTGATTAGTACAACTTGGCCTTATTCCTTAAGAATGTCATTTTTCTTGAGACTCTAGCTGCTATTGTTATTTTATTATTTTTCTCTACTCCACTGTTAGGAGAAGTAGATTTCTTTATACAGTCAGTGTCACCCCCATGGAGTAGACACAGGTATCTGCAAGGCCTAGGGTAACTAGGGTATATAAATGTTATTATTATCAAACTGTCAAATTTATAAGAAAAAAATGTAGGAAAAAAATCACAAAGTGAGGAAAAGAATAAAATTTTGGTGGTTGCAAAATATAGATTAAATTTAATGGTGAGAAGGGGTGAGTGTCATGAAGTAGATGGAATGCTACCCACATCAAAACATTATGTTACAGACCGTGGTAGTTAATATTTATTAAAATGGTATTCCAGGTGCCTTTGAAAAGAGTGTCAGTTATCTAAGAAAATAAAGCAAAAGAATATGTAAAGACACTGGAAAATTCAAATCTAATTTATTATCAGGGCACCCTGTTATTTGTCCTCTTCATGGAAGAACCATCTTAATGCTCTTTTATAACACCTTGGAATTTATTGGCATCAAATCTAACCAGGCATCAAGACAATCCATTTCATCAAACATTTTTTAAGTATCTTCCACATGGATGGAAGATTTATTATTATTATTATTATTATTATTATTATTATTATTATTATTATTATTATTATTATTATTATTATTATTCCAAATACAGGTTTCAAAGTAGTAGAAGTACTAAGGTAATTTAGGAGATACAGCAACAGCACTTTGAGAGCAATTGCTGCAAGCAGAATGGAGGAGACATTGTAAAAATGACTAAGAAATTGGCTAGAGTGGATTCTCTGAAGAGAAGGTCATGAAAGTGAGTCAACATTGGGCAAAATATCAAGGATATGAAAGAAACTTTCTACCTTTGTTTTCCGGAAATGATAATTGGCAGGAAAGGATTTTGAACAAAAAAAGAGTAAAACGCTACAATTTGACGTCAAATGTGCAAGAATAGAGGAATAATACCTAGTTCACGTCGCTCATTTGCAGTCAGTAAGTTGGGTTAAACTGAGCCACGGGGGCACAGTAGTGCAGGCTGATTCTGCTCATTGTCAGCAGTTCTATTCTGACTAGCTTAAGGTTGACTCAGCCTTCCATCCTTCCGAGGTCGGTAAAATAGGGACCCAAATTGTTGAGGGCTGACTCTATAAACTGCTTAGAGAGGGCTGTAAAAGCACCATGAAGCTGTATGTAAGTGCTATTGCTATTGCAGTCAACAAAGAACATTCAATGCAGCAACTGGATTCTTTATATGCCTGGTTTTGCCTGCCAAAACAGATGAGATGGCCTGTCTAAAGACGAAGATAAAGACTCCATTGCCTTTTAGGATATATTTTTTTTCCAGTTTCCTAACCTAGCAGCTCTGGGACTTCATTATGTTCCACCTTGCATGACCCTGCTTAATAGTTTGGGCTAGCTAAGATCATTGCTGGAACGGACTTTCTAGCTCCTCCTACTTCTCCCACTATTAGATGTTCCCATGAACAGATTGCATTGTTCTACTTGATGTGCTGCCTTTAGAACATCATGTACTGAGCTGTTAGCTACTTGGAAATCTGCTGTCTTAGTGGCTCGCATACCACCAGGTGGAGGTTGCAAGGCTGCTCCTGCTTTTGCTTAGGTGACCTAGTTAACGGCCCGGTCATTCTGCTGCAAAATACCAGTGGGCCATTTCAAGATCCGGCTTTCATATGTAGATAGGCTAGAAAGACATATTTTTCATCTTTCCGCCCTTCAGACAGAGCCGCTGCAGACAATAACAAATGAGTATTGGACATCAAGGTCTAAATACACTATTGTGTTTGCTTAATGAGAGTCAAATAATACCATTTATGAAAACTGTCAAATGTGTAGATGCCCAATCAGAAGCTTTGGGGGGGGGGGAAGAGATCAAAATGGCATTTGGCTGAACCCTTATTGTGCATTCTCCACACAAGTTCCATTGACAGTTCTCTCTCTCTCTCTCTCTCTCTCTCTCTCTCTCTCTCTCTCTCTCTCTCTCTCTCCCTCCCTCCCTCCCTCCCTCCCTCCCTCTCCCTCCCTCCCTCCCTCTCTCTCTCTCTCTCTCTCTCCCTCCCTCCCTCCCTCCCTCCCTCCCCCTCCCTCCCTCCCTCCCTCCCTCTCTCTCTCTCTCTCTCTCTCTCTCTCTCTCTCCTAGATCTGCACCCACAATTGGAACACATATTTCCCTCCCACAGTCCTGGTACCATGGAATTCCAAATCCTTACATCCCCACCCAAGCAATTAAAAAAACACATATTTCATCTTTCAGTTGCTCTCCACTGGACCTACATCTTCTTTCTTTGAATCTGGAATCTTTCTAAGTTAAAGGAACCGTCAGCTAACTTTAATAGTCTCTCCATTGCCTACTCTTTTTAATCTGAATCTAAACTAATCTTCTGTTCCTATTAGAGGAACGGCCTGTGACCACATGTGATAATCCAAGCTTTGACTCATTTAACTTGCCTTGTGATATGAACCTAGCTGCTGTGGATTATTAACCAGGGCAAATAATGGCTGAGCACATTATGAACATTCTGCTATTTGTAGCTTATTCCATAAATCAGTACACTATTGTTTGATGCAACATGGGAACCCCCCAAAAGAGAGAGAGAGAGAGAGGGACTCTCCCACAATGGATGAAAATGAACACATAAAATTTAAAATGTGAATGGGCATAACTCCAGGTGTGCCAAGCACATGTTGTGATGACAACAGAATGACTACTTGCAAAAAATGACAAATAACAAAGGATGCAAATAGCAAATGTATTCTGGTGTCATTGTGATGGTGTCTTCAGGGACATGTCATCATTTGTTCCCTGTTGTCCTCCCTTCCCTCTGTAACTTAATTGTACAGGTAGTCTTCAATATATGGGACTAAACTGGGATTGGAATTTTCAGAACAGATTTTAAGGGCCATGTTTACCCTGGTCATTAAGGGAATCATGCAGATGTTAAGTAAGTCACGTCATTAAGCGAATCTGGTTTCCCCAATCAACTGTTTTTCCAAAGCCATCTGGGAAGGTGGCAAATCACGATCACTTGTTCACAAGACGCTGCAGCTGCTGTAAATGTGAACCAGTTACCAAGCACCCGAATTGCGACCACGTGACACTGGTGCAATGGTCACAACTGGAAGCCTGGTTCATAAGTCACATTTCCAAGGTTGTCATAACTTTAAACCTCGTACGTCAAGGACTGACTCTAGTCCTTTAGCGTCTGCCCCGTTCTGTGTGGAGAGAATAGACTGACGAATACATAAGGACTTAAGATGAATCCTCCTGGATCAAGCAAAGGGAATCGTGTTCCAGATCCCAGCAGATGCTTCTAGGAAGGGCTCAAGTCGAAGGAGAGGCCAATCGCTCATAATTGGTATGGAAGGTCTGGCTAGATCACACACTGAGACATCAACCAAAGTGTGAGACATAAGCTGGGAGTGATCAGTTCTCAGGGCAGGGAAGTCCGTTATGTCAGCAGACACTCAACTTCAAAAGCTTAAAGCACGAGGCAAAGAGCCTGTTTAAGCAAAGGAATGGTGGAAAGAAGCAGTGATGGATTTAATTGCCATGGATATAAAGAGAACCTGCATCCCCATGCTGAGAGAGGATACAGACACACAAATACGCACACGGACATGGCAGGAAGAGAATATGGACCTCACGTATGAAAAATGTCTGATTCGCCATGAAGTTGCTCTTCCTCCTTGATGGGAGTTGCAGTCTCTGCCTTTTGTCTCACTTGCAACGAATGAATCCTTCATTCTCCCTCCAAGTTACGCTAATGAGTCTGGCCCACTTATAAAAATAAGAGGCTTTTCTGCACGGTTAATCGGTCCCAGAATCCCATCAACGTCCCTCGTTATGCATTTCGCTGAGCCAAATCTCCTTGGCCGCTGCTCTGTCTTTGTTCCTTTGCCTTTTTGTACTTTTCTTCCATGGGAATCCCTGCCCTGGTTTGGATTGACCTCATTATGCAGGTCTCCTGAGCAATGCCCCGGGACGGCCTAATCCCAGCCCAGCGTTACTA
This sequence comes from Vipera ursinii, assembly GCF_947247035.1. Taxonomy (NCBI): domain Eukaryota; kingdom Metazoa; phylum Chordata; class Lepidosauria; order Squamata; family Viperidae; genus Vipera; species Vipera ursinii. Next base: position 11,504,717 of record NC_139524.1, on the reverse strand, counting down.
ACAGGAGTTTTCTTTGCTTCTTTCCAGTCCCACTGGCTTCCCTGCAACCTGCCTGCATAAAAATTCCTCACTCTTGGTTTCAGGATTTCCCACCAGAGATCTTCCTTGGGTATCTTGGCATCCTTTGTGAGTATTTTACTTACTGAAGTTTTGCAATGTAGCCAGAATTCTGTTTCTCTAGCCAAAGATGCCACAGTTTTACTGAAGCTTTAAAAAAAATAAAAAAAGAATAGGAGCGGCGATGGAGCCCAAGTCTCCATGTCAAAAACCATGTAGGAGTTCGAGTCATTGTGTACGGTTTCTACGGAGTTAAGACTATTTATCTACTGGCTGAATAATATCCACGGTAAAAGTCTTCTCCATGGGTGTATCTCGGTTTGTTGTCAAGGTAGTTGCCAGGCGGTCAATCCAGCTGCTTCTGCATTCAAAGCATTTGCTCCATCCCAAGAATGATTCTAACCAGCGGAGTCCAATGTAGGCTTCCTTAGAAGTGTGGCACCAGCTTAATGAGACTGGCTTCATTGTAGACTGAAGAATCAGTGGTATTTTTCCAGCTTGGTTTAAACGTTTTATGGACAGAAGACCTGGAGAAGCCATCCTGAGACTCGCCCATTTCAAAAGCTTGCCAGATGGCACAAGACTGTGCTTTTGTCCCTAATGAAGGAGGCTGGTGTAGTTAGCGATGTGTAATTATGCTGCAGGTGACTGGATTTGCATATTGCATAAGATACAATGCACCTTGATTGGTTTTGACCGGCTCAAGGTTGACTCAGCCTTCCATCCTTCCGAGGTTGTTGGGGGCAAAGATGCTGACTCTGTAAACCACTTAGAGGCAGTTATATACCGCACTAGGAAGCGGTATATAAGTCTAGGTGCTATTGCTGTTGTGGATGGGTTCAGATACTGCATTGCTGTAATGCTGTTTGCTTGGTGAGCATGCAATGTTAGTACTAAGCAACATGGAGAAATTTCCTGATAGTGAGAACAATTAACCCGTGGGACTGCTTGACTCCAGAAGTTGTGGGTACTCCATCACTGAATGTTTTTAAGAAGAGACTGGACAGCCATTTGTTCAGAACGGTATAGGGTGTTCTGCTTGAGCAGAGGGTTGGACTAGAAGCAGTGGTGGGATTCAAATATGTGAACAACCGGTTATCTGTGTGGATGCCGCTTCCGGAAGTCCGTTCTGGACCTGGGCAACAAAAAATTAGCTACCGGTTCTGCCGAACTGGTGCAAACCGGCTGAATCCCACCACTGAATACAAGACGTCCAAAGTCTCTTCCAACTCTGTTATTCTGTTAGTCCAGTTAAGTGTGGTTAATCCATTCAGTCATTATTAGACAAACCTTGTCTAATCACAGGTTTGCCTGCTAACAGGGTTCCCCTATGTTCTTCTGTCTCTTTTTCTTTCTCCCAGGGGCTAGATTGGAGTGCAAAGATGACGGCAATGGTGAGTTTTAACTCCCTTCCTTTGTTCCCGTGCTCAAGTTCTCACTGGGGATAACTGTTGGGAAAGATGCCAGATTCAAACTTTCTCTTCAGCAGAATTAGCTCCGGTCACCCAACACACCAAACTCCAAAGCAGCAAACCCCATTTTGGTCTGGCATATTATTCAAGCCCAGTCTGGGAATTCATGGGTGCTGTGTCCCAGGAGGTTTTCAAGAACAGCTGGGTAGCTATCTGCCCAGATAGTATAAGGCCTCCTGCTTGAGTAAGGGGGGGGGCGCGTTATTTATTTGTTAAATTTCCTTGCCACCCATTTCATATCAAAACGAATCTGGGCGGGTTGGATTAGAAGGCCGCCAAGATCCCTTCCAACTCCATTATTCTATCTTCTAACTGTTTTTCTGTTCCCTGTGCTATGTAAATCCAGCAAATCAGGCCAAATGAACTTAATTATGGTTCAGTAGTTAAATATGGGAAAATATATGCAAACGTAGCCAAGGTGTCCCTACCCCAAAAACTAAAGCATGAATTGCCTCCATAAGCAAGCTAGGCTAAAATGGAATTGTCTTGATTGCGATTTAGTGCTGCATGAACTTGCAGCCAAAAGGGTTCCCAGCCTCTCCTGCCGTTGCTAGTCTGAATCTTTCCTCCTTTGCATCCCAAATGACTCCAGAGAGTCATTACCTTCGCCCAGAGGATTATTGGCTGCCTTCTCCTCCCACCCCACCCCCTGGACGAACTGTACAGTTCCCGTCGTCTTAGGAAAGCTCAAAATATTCTTAAAGACTCATCTCATCCTGGACATTCTTTTCATGAACTATTACCATCCGGCAGGCGATACAGTTTAATAAAAACAAAGACAAATAGGCTGAAAAATAGTTTTTAATCCCAGAGTGTAACCATATTAAATACCACTGTACAGTGCAACACTGAATTGAATGTGAGGGATGTGTGTATATAACATATGTTCTTATTTGTGGTTTTTACTTGTGTGTAGTGTGCACTGTGGACAGCACTTAATTTCGTTGTGAGTTACACAGTGACGACAAAGATATTCTATTCTGTTCTGTTCTGTTCTATCTAGTCTAGTCTAGTCTAGTCTATTCCAAATTCTATTCTATTCCATTCCATTCCATTCCATTCCATTCCATTCCATTCCATTCTATTCCATTCCATTCCATTCCATTCCATTCCATTCCATTCCATTCCATTCCATTCCATTCCATTCCATTCCATTCCATTCCATTCCATTCCATTCCATTCCATTCTATTCTATTCTATTCTATTCTATTCTATTCTATTCTATTCTATTCTATTCTATTCTATTCTATTCTATTCTATTCTAAATTGTTGCCTGACCTTCATCTTGCAATTTCACTCCCAGACTGGCACCTTCAGGCAAGTTTCGGAAGAGGAGCAGGCTTTGCGTACTAAACTTGAGCGACTGAGCACCAGCGACCATGGTCCTGTGTTTGGGAAGCATGATAATATCCCCGCACACACCTTGCAGAAGGTGAGCATCGTGTAAAATTGGGGAGAATGACGGAAGCAGGAACCAGATGCAGAAGATGGCCAAGAAAAACATTTAGCACAGATCTGTTGGCTGGCTAGACTTGCCACCCATTTTATCCTGACTGAAGGATCTGCTTTAGGGAGGACTGTAAAATATATTTGGCTGCAAGTTCCTTGTGCTATTTTGCATGTCACTCAGACCTTTTAATCTAGGGGTCTTCAAACTTGGCCCTTTTATGACTTGTGGACTTCAACTCCCAGAATTCCACAGCCAGGCAATTCTGGGAGTTGAAGTCCACAAGTCATAAAAGGGCCAAGTTTGAAGACCCCTGTTTTAATCTATGCTCACCTACCTAACATTGATCATCTTATTCACTTTAAGAGCTGCAACCATTTACTTCACAGCCTTGGCCACCTAATCCTAAAATCCTTTAAGACTAAACCAAGCCTGGGTGACAGAGAGAAATATAATTACTATTAGCCACTGGATGGCACCAAACTCCAAAAAATAGGGCAGCGTTAACTACAGTACTGTATTATAAGCTCCCACTCCAACTTACAATAGTCAATAGTTGACTCCTCGGATGTCAGTTCAGTCTAGTTCAAAATGTTGGTTTGATTCACAAGCACTCTTGGTATGGAAGAGGAACCATTAGTTTAAAGGAATAATTCCCCACGTGCTTAAAATGTTCCTTCCTACGTATAAATAACAGTTACAATGTGGATTCCACTTTAGGAAGGACTCTGACACTGTCCCAAAGGTGCTTTTTCAGGAGACAACTGGACTTTCTTGTTTTTCCTTTGAAGAAGTTTTGCTTCTCATCCAACAAGCTTCTTTAGCTCTGACTGGATGGTGGGGAAATAGAAGGATTTATATACTCCTTGCAGACAGCTGGTCATTTGCATTCATTTAGAGAGCCGTTGAGGCCACTTGGAGATTTACCTGTGTCCTTAAGGTCAGCTGAGTCTTCAAAGAAATGCAAGAAAGTCCACTTTCTTGAGATTCCAGTATGATCCTCCAACTCATGGTCTACCTGTCACATTCTCTTTGCCTCTTGTCCCTAGGCTAAAGACGAATTGAACGAGACCCTAGAGAAACGTGAGTTAGCCGTGAAAGAGCTTCACGAACTTATCCAAGAGAAAGCGAAAGATGGAGAAGACATCTGCAAAGCAGTTGCTGAGAAAATGCAGGGGAAGGATGATGCTTTCCTCCTCCGTTTCATACGTGCCCGCAAGTTTGATATCAACAGAGCTTATGATTTGATTAAAGGTGGGGAGTCTTCCATTGGACGCTTCCCTGCAGACATGTAGATCCATAATTATCACTCGTTGGGGGTTGAACTGTATTTATTTACTGGTTGCAATGATTTTTACAGAAGTCCATCTCTCAGCTTGGGTGGCGTGATGGGTCAGTGGTTAAGACGCTGGGCTTGTTGGTTGGCTGGGATGAGTTATATTACTCAAATTGCTGGGAGTAGCACTATCAGAAGAGAATAGAACAGAACGGAATAGAATACCGTATATACTTGAGTATAAGCCGACTCGAGTATAAGCCGAGACCCCCAATTTCACCCCCAAAAACTGGAAAAAGTTGGTGACTTGAGTATAAGCCGATCCGCCGTTCTGCAAGCCTCCGCCGCCGGCTGCTTCGTTCCGCAGCGGAAAGAAGCAGGCAGGCTGCTTCGTTCCGCAGCGGAAAGAAGCAGGCAGGCTGCTTCTTTCCGCTGCGGAAAGAAGGCTGCTTCTTTCCGCAGTGGAAAGAAGCAGCCTGCTTCGTTCAGGCTGCTTCGTTCCGCAGCGGAAAGAAGCAGGCAGGCTGCTTCTTTCCGCTGCGGAAAGAAGGCTGCTTCTTTCCGCAGTGGAAAGAAGCAGCCTGCTTCGTTCAGGCTGCTTCGTTCCGCAGCGGAAAGAAGCAGGCAGGCTGCTTCGTTTCGCAGCGGAAAGAAGCAGGCAGGCAGGTCACGGAGATCCGGAGACCTGCTGACGTTTGGGGAGGTTTGGGCACCTCCCCAAACCTCCCCAAACGTCAGCAGGTCTCCGGATCTCCGTGACCTGCCTGCCTGCTTCTTTCCGCAGCGGAAAGAAGCAGGCAGGCAAGGCACGGAGATCCGGAGACCTGCCGACGTTTGGGGAAGTTTGGGGAGGTGCCCAAACCTCCCCAAACGTCAGCAGGTCTCCGGATCTCCTCCCCAAACCTCCCCAAACGTCAGCAGGTCTCGGGATCTCCGTGCCTTGCCTGCCTGCTTCTTTCCGCTGCGGAAAGAAGCAGGCAGGCAAGGCACGGAGATCCGGAGACCTGCCGACGTTTGGGGAGGTTTGGGGAGGTGCCCAAACCTCCCCAAACGTCAGCAGGTCTCCGGATCTCCGTGACCTGCCTGCCTGCTTCTTTCCGCAGCGGAAAGAAGCAGGCAGGCAAGGCACGGAGATCCGGAGACCTGCCGACGTTTGGGGAGGTTTGGGGAGGTGCGCGCGCACCTCCCCAAACCTCCCCAAACTTCGGCAGGTCTCCGGACGGCGGCTGCTTGGGAGAGGTGCGCGCAATCCCGGAAGCACCAAAGCCTCGGCCGCGCACAAGTCCTCGGTAAGTTTTTTTTGTTGACTGGAGTATAAGCCGAAGTGGAATTTTTCAGCCCAAAAAGTGGGCTGAAAAATTCGGCTTATACTCAAGTATATACGGTAATAATAGAACATTAGAGTTGGAAGGGACCGTGGAGGTCTTCTAGTCCAACCCCCTGATCAAGCAAGACACCCTATAACGTTTCAGACAAGTGGCTGCCCAGTCTCTTCTTAAAAACCTTCAGTATAATACCTCCACTACTTCCACTAGCAATAGATGTCAGTTTGTCTACTTGCCAGCTAATGCAGGGGTCCCCAACCCCCAGTCCATGGACCAGTACCGGGCCATGGCATGCCAGCAACCGGTCCACACAAACAAGCAAAGCCCCATTTGCAGGATGCGGACAGCACACAAAACCACGCACCCTCTGGTCCGTGGAAAAAAACTTTCTCCACGGAACCGGTCCCTGGTGCCCAAAAGGTTGGGGAACCTCTGAGCTAATGGGTTTCAGATTTCTGACATGGAGAGGCTGCAGAGAAGGTCTGTTTGCCCTGAGAATATCCGTTGGAACATCTACCCAAATGGATCTGGATAAGCAGGTCTTTTGTTCAAAGAGGGTCTTCTGTTCATGCTCAGGTGCATGTGTGTAAAATTTCATTTTTATGCATCCAGGTTATAATTTTAAAAAAATATCGTTCTGCCCTCCTTGGCTTCCTTCAAATTGAAATGGGTAATTTCTGTATCAGAAGAACAGTGTTGAGTTTATTGAGCTGTTGAGCAGAGTTGAGGATGAACTTCTTGTTGAAAGCATGCAGCTCTCACTGGACATACCCTCCCACCTCTGTCACCACTTCCTCTTTGGTGTGCTGCACATCTCTAATGTGGCACTGTTAGAGCCTCTATCCCTAACTCCAGGTTACGTCAACTTCCGTCAGCAGTATCCAGAACTCTTTGAAAACCTGCTCCCTGAGGCAGTACGGAGTACCATTGAGGCTGGCTACCCTGGCATCTTGTGCAACAGGGATAAATACGGCCGGGTGGTGCTGCTGTTCAACATAGAGAACTGGGATTATGAAGAAATCACGTTTGATGAGGTTGGTATTGTCTGGTAAAGATGGCTCATCTTTTAAAGTTTTATGGCCGGTGTTTCAAAGCCAACGCAGCAAGATCCGTGAATATGTTGGAGCATGAGTTGCTACTCCCCAATGGTTTTACTACAGATCCTCCGTGCCTACTGCGTGATCTTGGAGAAGCTTCTGGAGAATGAGGAAACTCAAATCAATGGCTTCTGTATCGTTGAGAACTTCAAGGGATTCACCATGCAGCAAGCCTATGGCATCAAGCCTTCGGAACTCAAAAAAATGGTGGACATGCTACAGGTGAGCCTTATCTGCTTGCCTTGGCAAGTTGCAAAGGCCAAACATCATGAAATTGCCCTAAATAAAATAATCATGCTAGAACATTTGGGCAAGCTATGGGGTAGCAGTGCACAATGGAGCCATAGGGAAAGATTTGGAGGCACTGCTCCAGGGATAGATAAATAGAATTCTTTATTGGCCAAATGTGATTGGATACACAAGGAATTTGTCTCTTCAGTGGGACACTTCGGCAGAAAACGATCTCAAATGCAGCACTTTTTGAAGTCCCAGGGGACTTCTGCGATATTTTTTGCCATCTAAAGGAAGGGTCCACGAAACCCCCTGAGACAGGACTCACAATAGCTCAGCCCTCCCCTCGTCTGTATGTAAATAACAGGAGTCTGCAGGTTTTTGTAGATATGTTTTGCTTTAAGCAAGACTCTGCTGCATTGTTTAGTTCAGCGTTTTGCAACCTTAGGAACTTGAAGATGCGTGGACTTCAACTTCCAGAATTCCCCAGCCAGCTATGCTGGCTGGGGAATTCTGGGAGTTGAAGTCCACGCATCTTCAAGTTCCTAAGGTTGGGAAACGCTGGTTTAGTTTGCTCTTTTGTGCTCTTGATTAATGGGTGCAGTCAGCAAACCCCAAGGTTAGATTTAGCTGTAAAGACCCAGCTAATAATTCTGCCCCGTCAATTAATGTTAAGAAAAGAGCTAAATCTGAGCTAGTCTATCTGGTCCACCTAGTCTTCCAAACCCCTTCCGTGCCCGAACTGTGAGAGGGGTGGCAAATAAATTTGATAAATAAATATAAATACGATAGAGCTCTGTCAAGATTTGGTAGCAAACACTCCCTTACAGTGACCAAAACACAGATCAGACTGAAGAAGACCAGTGAACGTTTAAATGGTAGGAGATGTTGCTGCTGCTAAAGAAGAGCTGTGGTTAGAATGCAGTATTGCAGGCAAACTCTGCCCACTGCCAGCAGTTCGATCCTGACCGACTCAAGGTTGATTCAGCCTTCCATCCTTCTGAGGTCGGTAAAATGAGGACCCAGATTGTTTGGGGGCAACATGCTGACTCTGTAAACTGCTTAGAGAAAGCTGTAAAGCACTGCGAAGTGGTATATAAGTCTACGTGCTACTGCTATTGCTGGTAGCCTTAGCCTTGCCAGGACTCTCTTACGAAATGTAAGACTTCTTCCAGCTAAAAATGGACATGAGGGGGTTGGAGATGACTTCCTAGTCACAAATTGTTCCTTTTTGACCCAGTTGTTGAGATTGTGCACTGCCAGAAAAATCAAATGGGACATTTGATTACTTTAGTGGAAGAGGTCTTGTGTGAACAGGGCTAAGAAAAAAATCTAGGCTTCTGGGTAGATGAGATCTTGCTTAAGACACCTTCCATTTTTCTGGCTTTCACCCTTAACTTTGGAATTCCCAGGATTCGTTTCCAGCTCGATTCAAGGCCATTCATTTCATTCATCAGCCTTGGTATTTTACCACCACCTACAATATTGTCAAACCATTCCTGAAGAACAAGCTCCTGGAAAGGGTGAGTTGTACCATCAAAGACTGCACAGTGGTACAGACAGGGCTTTTGTTTCTCATAGAACGCTCAGAACGGAGTTCCGGCACCTTTTTTGGATGGAACCTTGTAGGGTAGGCAAGGCAGGTTGTATGACATGTGTGAGTTCCGGCACCTTTTTCTTTTACAAAAAAGCACTGGGTACAGATAGCCTTCAGCTTATCGCCACAGTTCGGACCAGAATTTCCATCGCTAGGCCAGGTGCTTGTTAAGGGAGTTGTGACTGATTTTACAATCTTTTTTTTTTTTGCTGGCTCAGGAATTCTGGGAGTTGAAGTCCATGAGTCATAAAAAAGCCAAGGTTGCCTACCCCTGCCTTATACCATTCCAGTCAAATGATTATCCAGTCTATTTTTGAAAACCTCCCAATGACGGAGCACCCACAACTCCGGGAAGCAAGCTGTTCCATGGATTAATTGTTCTCTCTGTCGGGAAGTTTTTTCTTAGTTCCAGGTGGGATCTCTCCTTAAACAAGTTCCCATCCATTGCTTCTTGTCCTGCCCTCTGGTGCTTTGGAGAAGAAGCCAATCTTCTCTTCTCTGTGAAAGCCCCTCAAGTACTAGAAAACGTGGAGAAACATATTCCCAACAGCTAAGATTAGAACATAGAATCCACAGCTCCTTGTCCAATTCCTTGCTCAAATCTAGAGAGCCTATGCTACATTCCGGTCAAACGGTTGTCCAGTTTATTTTGGAAAGCCTCCAGTAAGGGATCACCCTCAACTTTGAGAGACAAACCGTTCCATGCAGTGATGGGATTCAGCCCGTTCGCACCACTTCGGCAGAACAGGTAGCTCATTTTTTGTTGCCCAGGCCCAGAATGGACTTCCGGAAGCGGCATCCACACAGAGAACCGGTTGTTCACCTCTTTGAATCCCACCATTGGTTCCATGAAATAATAATAATAATAATAATAATAATAATAATAATAATAATAATAATAATAATAATAATAATAATAATAAATAATAAATAATAAAGTTGGAAGGGACCTTGGAGGTCATCTAGTCCAACCCCCTGCTCAGGCAGGAAACCCTATACCATTTCAGACAAATGGCTGGCCATTCTCTTCTTAAAAACTTCCAGTGTTGGAGCATTCACAGCTTCTGGAGGCAGGTTGTTCCACTGCTTAATTGTCCTCACAGTCAGGAAGTTTCTCCTTAGTTCCAGGTTGCTTCTCTCCTTGGTTAGTTTCCATCCGTTGCTTCTTGTCCTGCCTTTGGGCGCTTTGGAGAAGAGCTTGAGTCCCTCCTCTTTGTGGCAGCCCCTGAGATAATTGTTCTCTCTTTCAGGAAGTTTCTCCTTAATTCCAGGTTGGAACTCTTTTGACAAGTTTCCATCCATTACTTCTCATCCTGCCCTTTGGTGCTTTGGGGAACAAGTCAATCCCTTCTTTTCCATGACAGCCCTTCCAGTACTGGAAGACACATTCCCCCTTAATACTTCTCTTGGATAGGTTAGAGACATTAAAACATAAATTGGATTTTTTTTAAAAAAAATAAGCAGGATAAGCAGCTCCAAAATTAGTCCCTGCCGTCTTTGGCTCACGTCTTACCCATTTCCTTTCGTATTCAGGTCTTTGTGCACGGGGATGAGCTTGACACCTTCTTTCAAGAGATCGATGCTGATATATTGCCAGCTGATTTTGGAGGCAACCTGCCCAGATACGACGGCAAGATGGTCGCCGAGAAGCTTTTTGGGATCTGGATGGACACTGAAGACACAACTCTTTAAAAATGGACGCCTGAGGTGGAAGATCAGCCTCAGCTCTTCTTGGAATCCCAGTACAGATAGTTCTCAATGTATAGCCACAATTAGGACCAAAATTTCCACTGCTAAGCCAGGCGGGTTATTTAAACGAGCAGTAACTGATTTTATCATCTTTATTTTTTGCCACGGTTGTTAAGTGAATCACAGTTGTAAAGCGAATCTGATTTCTCTCACTGACCGGTCAGAAGCTGTCTGGGAAAGTCACACAGGATGATCCCATGACACCACAATGCTGCAAACCCATCATAAATACAGCCAGTTGCCAAGTGGCGCAAATTTTGATTGTGTGACTGTGGGGATTGGTGTAGCGGTCACGAGCGTGAGGAATGGTCACCTTCTTCAGTGTCGTGGTAACTTCAAAGGGTTGCTAAATGAACGTTCATAAGTTGAAGATTACCTGGATTGACAGGCCGTACTGATTGTGATCATAAGCTCTGCTTCTGTCTCTTTCATTTCTCATTTTCAACCTCTCAGTCACCAAAGGCAGATGCCCCCCCTACACACACACACACACACACACACACACACACACACACACACTTCTCCAGAAACAGGTGCTGTCATTCTATCTCACCCTTCCCTAGTGAGGAGAATTTGGGGATCTACAAAGAAGACGCTATGGCTGGGTTGGTTCACTCTGGGCCCAACAGCTGGTGTGCAATGGACCACTTTAGAACTGGTCTTATTAGGATTGGGACATTGGAAAAGTATGTCTTCGCTCAAAGTTGTATATTCTAGGACCACATCGCTAGTGGGCTTCAGAAGATGGTTCTAAGTTGTGTGGAGCCGTGCAGGTGGGAAACCTCTGGAATAGAATAGGACAGACATGTCAAACACAAGGCCCGGGGGCCGGATGCGGTCCGCAAAGTGGTTTCATGCGGCCCGCGAAGCCATCCTGGAAACAGTGAGGGAATGGCCCCCACTGCCTTGGCCCTGGCCCAGAGACCCTCCTCCTGCCAGAGACCCTCAGATCTGTCCCACTCCTGCCCAGGCCCCCATAGGCACCCTTGATGCGAACGATGTAAAGCTGGCCACACCCACCCAGTAGGCCACACCCACTCTAGCCACACCCACCCAGTAGGCCACGCCCACCCTGGCCATACCTACCTGGCCCCCTGAGGGCAACCGCAATGCTGATGCGGCCCTCAATGAAATTGAGTTTGACACCCCTGGAATAGGAAGTCCCTGCAGAAACCTACAGGCCAGCTGAGATATTTTTTTCCAGTATTTTCCATCATAAATATGAGTTTTGTAGCCACCAGAAATGGCTCCATTAGCGTGCATGCTTTGGCTTAAGTTTTTTTTTTAGTAAACTAAATGCGCCAATCACAAGGATGGTTTGTTATGTTGTGTGCTTTAAAAGAGAGACCAATATGCTTTAAGCAATTAGGCAGGGCAAGTCAGATCAGATGGGATTTTTGTCCCTTTTGCTTAATTTATGGGGTTTCAGCTCATCCCAGGGGGGGTGGTACCTCAAAGACAGAGCCCTGACTTTGCGTATGGGGGAGTCCCAGTCTGTTTTATACTTCTTCACGTATAGCTGAAAAAATTCCTGCTTACGTAAGTCAAGCCTCATCCTGCAATTTTTTTCAGAAGAGTCTGCATTTTTCTTCCTTGGAATGACCATCATCTCATGCCTGCTTGAAATCTCTCAAGATCCTAATATCCTGCTCCTTAAAAGGTGGCAAATTCTTGGCTAAGAATAATTGTGGGACTCTGCAGCCTCTTAAAGACTTCATCCACTTCAAAAATACTTTTTCTAAGATCACCTTTAATTTGATGGAAATGTCGATGGTTGCTGAAAATGTTTGGACAACTGCCATGTGCTATGATGCCCCCACTGGATTTGTCCCCTTATCACAACATGTAACTCTAGCCCTTGGTTCTTACTATTAGTCCTGGGCTTGTCTAAACATTGAGCCTAAATAAGCTTATATTACTGGCAGTCCTGATGCATGATGCACGAATCTGGCCTCTTGTCTTCCCTGCTCATATCCTCAAAATGATCCTAGAGAAGATGGATTACAGGACAGTCTGACAGACAGATAGATAGATAGATAGATAGATAGATAGATAGATAGATAGATAGATAGATAGATAGATAGATAGATAGATAGATAGATGATAGATAGATAGATAGATAGATAGATAGATAGATAGATAGATAGATAGATAGATAGAGCAGCTTTTTCCTACAATACTATACTAATGGATTTCAAATCACATTTTGGAAACTGAACATAGAACAAGAGATGATAGATAGATAGATAGATAGATAGATAGATAGATAGATAGATAGATAGATAGATAGATAGATAGATAGGAAGGACAGAGAGATAGAGATAGATAGATAAGATATAGAACTTTATTGTCATTTTTTTTACTGTGGGCACATTGTTGTTAGCTGCGAAGTCATGTCCGACCCATCGCAACCCCATGGACAATGTTCCTCCAGGCCTTCCTGACCTCTACCATCTTCTGGAGTCCATGTGGGCACATTGGCACGCATTAAAAATGAAATTTAGTTGCTTGCTCTCAAAGCATACACATACATAACACATTTAAACATGCTATAGCATATACAACAAATGTATAGACCTACACCCTTACTTATAAATAAGATATAAATATTATTCACTGTCCATCTCGAGTACTTAATGGAAGTAGGAAGCTTTAGAGTTCACAAGGTTGATAAGTGTATGGAACAAAATTTGTGGCTGAATCTGGATGTTCTGCTTCAGATACCACGGAGCCCCCTCCTCCCAGAAGGTAACAAGGAAAACAGGTCGTGGAGAGGATGGGTAGCTTCCCAGACAATCTTGCGGACCCTGCTCAAGCGACGCTTATATGCTACAATCCTCAACTTACAACCATTCATTACATACTAGATGGATATAAGCGTTGCTTGAGCAGGGTCCACATGCCTCCGAAGATGGCTATCTAATCTGGCCATCTCACATAGCTGGAAACATTCTGCTTCTCCTCTGTCAAATGCTCAGTTTTAAAGACAATGCTCCACTGCAATTTCCCCCAAGTGTAAAATTCAAACCAGGAGCTCAGAGAGACACAATCCGTTAATCTGCTTATCCACATATAATCCGCTTGGGGCGATACCCCCTTGTGGCTTGTAAAGGCCATAAATGGAAGCCAGGAATGCTATCCAAAGAGAAGTCCTTTCTGTTCTCCTTGTTCCACGAAATCAGATCCGTAGCGGTCACCCTCTCTTCCCTATCCTGCTCCACATGGCTAAATGCGGAGGCGTGCTTGATTGGTGGAACAGGCCAGCAGGGGTATCTCCGAAATAGTAACCATTGGAAGAAGCCTACAAGAGGGCCATTCACGAGACCAATGGCTCTTACTCAAGCTAAACAGGACATCGGCTCTTGAGGGTGCAGAGAGAGAAGGGGAAGCTTTGTGAATGCAGAACCATCAGCGTAGCATAAATTCACTCTCTGGGACTTTGAGAACCTGAGGAGAGGGGAGAGACGGGATCCGATGTTTCTTTGCCATCTCTCGGAAAGCTAAGTCCCCCAGAAGAAGGGCGAGACTTGAGACCTCCGTTTCTCAAACTTAGCAGATAGCCGGAAAAAGCTGAGTTCTTTAGTTTTTCCAACTTGTAGTTTGCTCCAAACCCAGACAGGGCACAACGATCTTCCCCCAACTCACAGAAAATTTGAACATTCATATTTTTTTTCCCTCCTGAGAACTGGGAGAGGAAATTAAGCCGATCTCTTGCAATCTAGCAACGTGGTTTATTTAATCCGGCCTTTAGATTACAAGTCTTGTGAACACTGTGTTTGTTGCACACCATACTACTGCTCAAAGGAATGCCATGTAGAAGAGAAACTGTTTTTCAAATCACCTTTGTTATATACAATTTTGCCCGGGTTTGGTTTTTTTTTTGTGTTTTTCGTTTTGTCTCACATTCTGTTCCCTTCTGATTATTTTTCTTCTGGTGTATTGATATTTCCTAAATTCTCAGACGTATGATAGTTTCAAGTTTTCCTACTATTTTTAGACTCCTATTATTACTAATCCTATTATTTATTTTTACATTGAGCACAAAAATTGTCTTTTTCTGGCATAAAAGCATGTTAGCCACTAATAATAATTAAAAAAAACCTTAAGTTCTTGGCTGATTTTATCAAAAATCTGACACAGGAACGATCTGCAATGGGTGCTGGACTATGTTATTTCACTTCACGCTTCCTAAACTGGAAACATACAAAAAGATGAATTACACTGCAACGTTTCCAATCGATTATAAATGGCAAGCTAAATTAAATGGGAGCATCCGTTGGTTACCATGTACCAGAGGTTTATAGTATTCTAACTTCAGATACAATACACAATAAACTATTTCAGGTTAAAATTTGTTCCATATGCATATTTAACAAAGACTGATTATTTGCAGCAGTTAAGTGTCTCTACCTGAAATAGCACCAATGCATTTGGTTCTGCCACCCAATAACAATTCTGCATTTCTTTGTTTTTGGTGGTTTGACCTCTGGGGAAAAATAAGACATACAGGAAATCTAAATTCCAAGTCCACTTATTCCTATCCAAGTAAAGAGAAATGATGAGACACAATCCTCATTGCGAACTCAGTTAAAGTCTTTTATTGTTTTTTTTCTAAGCAAAGAAATTCCATTGAATCAAATAACAAAATTACTGTTCTGCAATAGCCTTGATTGATCACACACAGAACAAAAACCAAAAGAAATATATCAAGGACACACGTTTCTAAACTAGAAAGATTAGCAGATTTAGAAAAAAATTGCATTGCTAGTTGCAAAACTTCATCCTGCAGACAGCCGGTCCAACAACGAACCGGTAGTGAGGATCACACATACACAAATTCCCCAGGGCAGCATTTTTTTTTATTTGTAAAGGAATTTGGGATTGTGGAAGTAAGGGTTCCCCAAATTGGTCTTGGAATCTAAAATTGCCGATAAAATAAAGTAAAATTGAAGTCCAACAGCCTTAAAAAAAAAGTAAAAAATGCTCAACTTACTCCAATAAGGCAGCTGCAGTGACACAAATGAAAAAGATCACAGGTACAAGCTAGCTTCCTGAGGCTTTGGGTCTATTAGGACACATTCAAGAGGAAAAGAAAGAAAACAAGAGTGTAATAAATCAGAAATCCCCATCTTTAAAAATTGTGCTTTTTTTAAATCAGGAGAAAGATTTCCCAAAATGCCTAAATGGCTTTGCTGTGAAATGCAGCCCATTCTAAACAGCTGGAATGACGTTAGCTTGGAAGGCGATAAAATAAAAGTATGGGTACAACCAATTAGTGGGTTAATTTCTCATTTGTTCCAGGCAATGTTATGGCTTTCTACTCAAGATGTGAAACTGGACCTCTTGGATAATGGCAGGATTGGTTTGCACAAACCCAGATGTTACTGGGTACAACATCAAAACAAAAGCAAAATAAACACCACGCCATCAAATACAAGATTTTTGTCCACATTTCAGGAATTCCGAGGGGGGGAGGGGGAGAAATGGTTGTGTCCCACTAAGACTGGAATCAGCAAAGCGGCTGGGACTTTGGTGGTCCCAGAGCCTGAGGATCTGAAAGGAAATACACTGTTATCAAGGAAATAAAAATACATATCCTCCAGTAGACAAAAGAGAAAACGGAAGGGGAATGGCAATTCTCGGTTCCAGCTTAGCCAAATGCTGCCCATTTATGCTTGTGCCCTGAAACCAGCAAAAAGTAAAATAACATTTAAAATGGAATACACATAGTTCTCAAAGGAGATTCTTCCCCAGTTGTTCTATTTTTATTTTACCATGAATCTCATCAAGGACACTTCCAGGAAAGAAAAGAAAAAAAAAAGACTTAACACATATAGCACAAAGGCGGTTTGCAAAGAACAAAAGCGAAGGGCTCCGGAGCACCAGCACAACGCTGGGCGAGAATCCTTTCCTTTTTAAATCGAGCAAAGAATTCTCCTCTCTCCAGTTGTTCTAACCAGCAACCCAGCTGCCTTTCGCTCCGATTAAGAGAATCTGCAGGAAGTCAACCAGGTATGCTATTAAGACCATCCCGTTAACATATGCGAAAGAAATAGAATCGGATGTGTGTGTGCGTGTGCGTGTGTGTGAAATGTGATATGGACCTCTTACATCTTCTTTTTGATTATCACTAGTAGTGCCAGGCCATTCATTCCGATTTAAAGTCAAGCTGTCTTGTTGAGGTATTTTCCTACGATAAAAAAAAAAAAATCTCATCCAGGAACTGGAAGCTCTCATTCTACACATCTAAAAGAAGTGAACAATAACTGGGCTCACATCGTTCTAACAGGGCAGTCTAAGCCAAAATTGTCTCCTGCTTTGGTCTCTGTATGCGTGAGATAGTTCGGGACCTGTGCTTTTTAAAACAATTTTTCCTTTTTTTAAAAAAAAAAATAAAATAAAATTAACCCATGTAGGCACATCAAGCAGGGATCTGGGACTAGCACGTTACTAAGATTAATATTGGGTGGCTGTGTGACTTGGTCACGTATTCCTTTAGATCAGAAATAGGTGGTGTTCCTGCAGTCAGGAATGACACACGCTGGCACTGATCTATCCGCTAGGGGCACAGCAATGGCATCACTAGAGGACAGGGGTGTAATTTCCAGCCCTGCTTTAAAAAAAAAAAAAAAGACCTAACGGGTGAAGCTATCAGAGACTTAATGCACCAATATTACAGTACGTATTTTAAAGACGGCAGCGATAACATGGCCGAATGTCAGCAATTGTTCTTGGGGGGAGGAGAATGAAATGGAAAAGGAATGGAAGGTGAAATGCAGTCTGTTAGTTGGCTATTCCCTTTTTTTTTTACATGTAGACCTACGGAACAGCGTGTAAACTAGCAGATATTTGGGAAATGCACACTTGACCCACAGAGAAGCTATCTTTAATGCAAAGACAAAGCTGCCAAGACATGAATTCTAGCACAGAGGTTGCCAAGGAAGAGTTGGCTTCTATCTTTTAGTCAGCTGAGAAAGGTGACACAGGATGAACCGTTTGGCTGCAACGGCTTATCAAGAGGGCCTGATGCAATTCCCAACACCGCCTTCATTAAAAAGGGGAGTATGATGTGCTCACCACAAAATGTACGAGCAGTCATGTCTCCAGCATGCCCAAAAAAAGTCTTCAGAGGAATAATCCATCAAATTCCGAACATGCAAAGAAAAATCTCTTTAAAAAGGTTTTCTTTTAACTGAGTTTAAGATAAATGGTGGGAAAACCTGATCTGTTTCCAAGAACTTTCAAGGAATATTCTGTTTCACTAAAATAAAAAAAAAACAGGTTTAGTGCCATGTAAGGTATACAAATTGGCAACTATCTTTTGTTGGTCAATTTCTCATCATTCCAGTCTTTTCCTTACAGAATTTTTCAGGGGGAGGGAGAGGGACTTAGAATTGAATTTAATACAACCTATGGGTTTCTTTTTCATTGATGCAGCAGAAAAGATCAAATTTGTGACTTAAAAAGACCGTCTGATTTACTGAAAAGTTCTGATTTTCCTGATAACAGCTGGGACATGCAAGAGTCATTACATTTACAGTATGGAGGAAGCAAAAATTATTTTCCAAGGGTTTGAGTAGTTCTAAATGAATTTAAGTCCTCATTGGAAATTGCTACATTATACGACTGCACAACTTTGCAACCCCATTTCCAAAGTTTAAACAAGGAAGGATTAAATTCCTTGTCTTATTGTACACAAAATCTCCAACTGGTTATAAAAAGAAAAATAAAGGCAAACTCTACCCTTGCAGTCCTTTCAGCAGAAAGTCTAGTAAGTGCCTTTACTTACAAGGAATCTTATCATTTTAATTCACAGCAATTTTATCAACTGTTGCTCCTTCAGAGTTGTCGAAATATATTATTCCCAGCCATTAAGGCAAAGATATTAGGAATTGACGGGAGATCACCAGATTAGGAAATGTTAGTTTTATTACATTTATTTTAAATATAAAACACCATAAAGTTATTATCCTGAAGACAGAAATGATGAGAACTGGTTAAGATTCTTATTGCCTGCTTTTTAACACGTTGTTCAGCTGAAGAAAAATAAGTCACATTCATTCCTATTTTATATATTGCAGCAAAGAAAACAGTTGAAACAACTAGGGGTTTTCTGTTGTTGTTGTTCCTTAAATAGAAATAAGCATTTGAGGTTATTAAAATGTTGTTCTGCAGCTAAAATCATATGCTTATCTTGGATTTGGTTTCCAGGAAAATAGAAAGCAATGGCAAAAAAAGCAAAATAAGACTACGTGAGGTGGGAGGGGGAAGAAACTTGAATTTTTAATGAGTGATCGATCCTTCCTATGTAAGAACAAAATAGAATCTGAATTCATTTACTCTGCTTAAGTCACAGAGTTTGTTGAACAGGTCAAGAGTGCTTTGACTTCTGATGTGAGAAATGCACCTTTCTTCCTACTGGCGATTATTGCTCCGTTTTTAAAAACAAAAAATAAATCCTAAAAAAACATAAGTTACACTTTTTGGAATCTCAAAACCAAC
The DNA here is from genome assembly GCF_947247035.1 of Vipera ursinii. NCBI lineage: Eukaryota > Metazoa > Chordata > Lepidosauria > Squamata > Viperidae > Vipera > Vipera ursinii. Next base: position 11,485,964 of record NC_139524.1, on the reverse strand, counting down.
TGGGAAGATACCCCATACATTTATTTTCAAGAAAGACTTCCCAACAGTTTAAAAAAACAAGTGCCCGCTATAATTAAAAGTGTCTAGGCAGCAAAACAAAAGGTAGAAGCAATAAAGTGCTAACGATTACAGGGATTATAATGCAGGGGAATGACTGTTCAAATGTAAACTGAAATGTGCCTAAGGAAGGAACACCAAACCGACAGTTCAAAACAGAACTGCAGTTGAAAACTAGTCTAATTGCAAAAGTTGCACTGTCTTAAGTAATCCAGACTTCAGAATGAATGAATGGGTACGTGTACAAATAAAGATGTGTCTTTTTTTTTTCACTTTCAGATTGGAAACTTGCTCAGTACGAAAATCTGTCTCTATTCTACATCAGCAAAAATCCTGTTTCTCCACTTTATCTGCATTACGGCATCTCGCCCCAAGTTGCCAATCTCATTTGATGTCACTGGGCTGAAAAGTTTTAACAAGCACCTTTGGACTCGGGGAATTGCAGAAGCCACTAATAGTTAAGGCATACAGTACATTTAAAAAAAAAACTTCTTTTAAGCCAAGACAACTGTGGCTTTCATAATCTTACTGTACTGCTTTAGTATGCTGGGGAGGCGAAAAGAATTTTCTCCATCCTTCGCATATGAAATTTCTCTAAAGCAAAAAAGAAAAAAGAAAAAAAAAGAAAAAAAGAAAAAGAAAGAAAAAAAAGAACAGATAACTTACAGACTGATGGTCACTGGTTTTTCACTTACAGACAGTATTAAAAGGCCTGGGTTAGGAGCACTCACGACTTTTATGTCAAAATATAATGCCTTGATTTAGAAAAGGCAACGATCACAAGGCTACTTGTTTCAATATCAAGTAGTAACAGAGCAGGGCATCTACCGTTGAGTCCCAAAGCTTTCTAGGTGGAAAGCCCTGGCGAGAAAAGCAAAAAAGGGTGATTGGTTGAATGCACTCAAGTCAGAATTCTGGAATTAAGGGCCGGCTGATCTCCCAAACGTTTTCAAAGCCACCGAAAAACCCTGAAGCGCCCTCACAAGAAAGAGCGAAGTCCCTCCTCACTCGAGGGGTGAGGTTCCGGAAATTCAAAATTCCCCGGCCTTCTCCCCTGCTTTGCAAACGGCTGCCCTGATTGGCCTGCCGAGATGGTTTGATCTGTGCCTTTCGCAGATGTGTAAAATTTCCCTTTCCTCAGGGCCCGCGGTGGTTAACAAGGTGAAACACGACCACAAAAGGAAGTACACTTCTATCTCGCATTTAGTAACACGCTAGGCAAGTTTTGCAAAACAACCAGACGGGGTTGCTCTGCTTGTTTTCTTTGAACAGTGAAAAAGTGTAAGCATTGGAACATCTTGCCGCTCTCCAAGATGTCCAGGTGATTCGCTAGTTTTCAAAACCTTATGGAAAGCTACAGGCAGCAGACCTCAGGGGACCGGGCGGGTTTCCTCTCTGCGCTGAGTAAGCTGCAAGCCTGCTCCCAAACTGTTCAAAACGGCGACACCTTCGTGTCGTAGCCCTATTTGGCCTGAAACACTGAGGTCGAATGCCTACACTGAAGATGGATCAGGCCTGGCCTGGAAAAAAAAGCAGCGAGGAAGAAGAAGAAGAAGAAGAAGAAGAAGATGGAAACTTAGTCGGAAACAACCTGAAAAAAAGTCTTTGGGATTGGTTTATTCTTGGCCGGACGATTGTTCCGTATCTGAGCAATTGGATTTATTCTTCTCCCACTGGCAGATGGCATCTGTGTACTGCACCACCAGCTTATCCATCCAAGTGAGGGGTTCAGGAAAAAGGACGGAGCCTTCAAAGAATCCCAGGTGGCCCCCGTGCAAGGGCAAAACGAACATGACGTTTTCCCGTTTTTCTGAAAGAGAGGAAATAAAGGAAGTTTAGAATGCAATCTCGCTTCGCTCTGGGGCTTTGCCCAAGTACGTTTTCCAAATTTTTGCGGTTTTCTTCGCGGTGACCTATAGCTAAGAGGCAGCCACAAATGGTACCAAACAGCAGTCATTATATCCTGATTTTAAAAACAAAACCAAAAAAAAAAAACCAAAACACCCCACCTGCTTCAGTCAAAATGAAAGCCAGCAAATTATAGGAATCAAATCCACTTTTGGTTATCTCCCACTGATATGTCTACCCTCCCCACATATTGGGCTTTAGGCCATAAACTCTTTTCTACGCTGCAAAGCAGGATGGGGTTCCATAAAATTAAATTGTGAAATGTGGAAAAAAAAAACCTCATAGACGTTTTGTCCCACGCCTCCCTTTTGGCCAAAGCTGTGAAAAGAAGTCACAGCCTGCTTCCATGTGACCCAAGGACCCTTGACTTACAATCTTTCGTTTACTGACCGCTTGAAGGTACAACGGCCCTGCAAATATAGTGACTTAGGACCGCTTTTCCCACTGAGGACTGTCGCAGCATCCTGTGGTCCCATGATCAAAATTCAAATGCTTGACCAAAGGGCTCATGTTAATGACGGTTGCGGTGCCCCGGGGTCACATGATCCCCTTTTGCAACCGAAGCAGAACATCCAGATTCGTTCCATACACAGTATAAACCTTGTGAACTCTTAAGCTTCCTCCTTCCGTTACATACTCACGACGGACAGTGATTAATATTCATATGTTATGTATATGTAGGGGTGTAGGTCTATATATATGTTGTATATAGTAAGTTTTAGGTGTGTGTCATGTACGTGTTTCACTTTGAGAGCGGGCAACTAAATTTCATTTTTGATGTGTGTCGTTGTGCCCACAGTAAAAAAGGACAATAAAGCTTATCTTATCATCTTATCTTATCTTATCACGGATAAAATCAATGGGGAAGCCAGGTTTACTTTACAAACATGTTACTAACTTAATACCTGCAGGGATTCACATAACAACTGGGGCAAGAAAGGTCGTAAACAGGGGGCAAAACTCACTTAACAACTGTCTTGCTTAGCAACAGAAATTCTGGGGCTCAATCGTGGTTGTAAGTTGAGGACTGACTGTATTCTGTGGGGCATTAGATAACATTACAACACCGAAAGAGGGAGAATATTGAGCATATCTGGACTCATTGGGCTATATTCTACGCGGTAGTAGGGTTGGAGAGAAAAGTTCGAGCCAAGGCCGGGCCTTACCTGAGAGGGCTCTTGGGATGGATAAGAGGCTATCATGCACCAAGGGGTCATCAGCAGCATTAACTAGCAAGAGGGGAACGAAGATCTGAAGAGAGAAAAAAAACCAAGATGTGGGTTCTGACTGATTTACTTCATTCAAAAACATGTGCGCTACTCAAAGCGTCCTAATGGGAGTGCCACATCTTAGGGAGAACTGAACACGCAGAAACTCATGTCCTGTTAACAGAGTTGACTTAAGAGAACGAGGATAGATATATATTTTTGAAAGCTAAGTCAGGGATTAAGAATACGATTCGGCCTGTATTTGTCCCAATGTTTTAGTTACTGCTTCAGGAAGGACGCTTGGACCATCGTTGTTATACTAAAGTCATCTTTGAGATTATCTAAAGACATCAGGAGATGATTTCTACCATATGTGTGATCGATGGTGGAATTTTCTGAAGTGGAAAGAATACAATTCTGAGTCGCTTCTGCTGTTCATTTAAATGGAATTTGTTTATCTATTGAATTTATTTCCCGCCCATCTCGTTTCGAATGACTTTGGTGGCTGACAGCATAATAAACATTAGAAGAACATTACAAACATCCCCTGAATTGTCAAAAGAAGAGCTTTTAGGCATAGACTATAACGGTATTCAACTAAGTTGGGCCTATATCCAAAATTATATCCAAACTAATTCACAAATATGCCCTCGTGATGCGCAAGATATTTTTTTTCCCCCTTGGGAAGGGATCGGGGAAGAACACAGGAAAAAAGCCAATTTGTGGTCTTACCTGATGCGAATAAACTGCAAGACTATTAAAATGATTACAGAATTTGCAAAGATGGTATTGAATGTTTTCCAGGGGCAAATACTTCCTAGTATACCAGCATGAGGGTCACAGAAAATAGTTAGGAATTTGTGCTGAGCAATCTCATATGAATCATTCAAAAGTTTGAGAAATAAATCTAATCAAAGTTATTTCCAGTTCCAACATTTCGTGATTGTTTTCTATTTTCATTACCTTACGCTACCATAAAGCGTGTCACTGTATACTTCCCAAGAAACATATACCTTTTTTAGGTGACCCTATAAAATCCTTTCCCAGAATTATTTGAGCACCTGCATTATACCCTCAGCCAAATATACCCCGACATCTTTTCTTAAACGCACTGAGCTGGACTCCCGTCTTCTATCCCAAGTTTAAATGCCTTCTCGCCCCTATTTTTTTTTTGGGGGGGGGGGTCATTTTAAACCACAGAATCAAAACAACCAAAGTTCAGTAAATATTACGATAACTCACCCTGTGCAAGTAATGCAGACAACTCTCCTGTTCATAATATTCTCTTAAGGAGCCGTAACCATGAAATTTTCTAAGACCAAGGAAAAAGAAAACGGAAGCGTGAGAAAGATTTGGTGAATTATAATTGAATCGCTAACGATGGGAAAGTAAGTTTGTGGGTCTATGTGTGGTTAAACACGGGGTGGGGCGGGGGGAACCATGAGTTCTTTTTTTTTTATTGAAAAGTTTTAAAATACATTTTATCTTTAACAATCCCCCCCTCCCCCTCCCCTACCTATCCCTCCCTACCCCTCCCCCCTCTCCCCCCCTCCGACTTCCCAGAGCTAAGTATAAGGTATAAAAACAGAAAACAATCATAAACATCCCTATGCTAACAACAATAAACTCTTAAATCTATCGCTCTCTAGCTCATATAAGATAACTACAAACAATATTAATATTACATATAAAAAGAAAGAAAAAGAAAAAAAAGAAAGGAAGATTTATTCAAATGCTAAATGAAACTTTTTAGTCCCATATTTCTTCTGGATATATTCAATCCATTTTTTCCACTCCATAATATAGCGTTCTTGCGAGTGATCTTTCAAATAAGCCGAGATCTTTGCCATTTCTGCCAGGGGGAACCATGAGTTCTTAGGCACAAATCATCTCAAGGAATATGAGCCAGTCACTCTCTAGAGCACGGGTCCCCAACCTTGGCAACTTTAAGACTTGTGGACTTGAACTCCCAGAATTCCTCAGCTAGCCATGCTGGCTGCAGAATTCTGGGAATGGAAGTCCACAGGTCTTAAAGTTGTCAAGGTTGAGGACCCCTGCTCTAGAAAGTCCTCAGCAAGTTCAGGCAAACCACTTCTGAAAACTTTTCCAAGAAAACTGTAAGAACCTGTCCAGGCAGTCTCTAGTAGTCAAGAACCAATTTGAAGGGATAGACAGATAATACATTAAATATTTTTTCTGTTGAATCAACTATGCCTAGATAAATTTAATTCTGATTAGAATGCCAGTTCCTCCTAAGATGATATAAATTTCTGCCTTGTTGCTGAATAAATCTGCTTCAAGATTATAAAAGATAAGACTCAAGTGGACCATCTTCTAACTGAACAGAATTCCTTAAAGCCAGGGGTTTTTTTTCATCGGCAATTAAAGAAGAAGTCTGTTGCCTAAATGATTAATGAGGTTCTATCATAATGATGGCATTTTGTTCTGCATGACTCATAAGCAACTCATCTTTGAATGCTTGCCTTACTATATTATAGCACCCATGGATAAAGTAAACTTTGAATGTAGGGGTGCTTTCAAAATAGTTACATGCTTGGCCTTTAGTAAAACTGTACACCAAGCAGATGTTTAAAAGCATCAGAAAATATATGCAAAAGTGAATAAATCCTGAATTAACACATAGTACATTTTTCTAGCAAAATCCTACATTTACAGAAATGTAGAAGAATCTTAACTTTACAGCTTAATGATTCCGCTCAGCCCTGTAACTTCACTTACATATATTACTGCTATTTACAGCATACTGAGTTATAGTTAAAAAAAAATAACCCTACAGCGGGTGCAACTTCTAATGAACCCCCCAATGAATGGTGGCCGAAATTAAGGAACAGTTATATTAACCAGAAATTTCATTTCCAGAAATCAAGATAACGCTAAAACATTTATGTAGAAAAGTTAGCAATACTTTCTTGTGTACCTCATAATGCTGTCATCAATCTGCATAAGAGAGGTTGCCATGTGAAGTCTGCTTAGATCTGTTTCCACTAAACTATGTGCCTTTCTCGTAGTATCAGTAAACAAGGCTTGTCTAAAATATGCAGAAAAAGAGCTATTGTTATGCCCATCATATAGGCATCATAGTGATAGCAATATTGGCTAACTCTTGATCTCATGATTATCTGAAAAATGGCTTTATAGATAGCAATAGCAATAGCACTTATATGCCACTCCACAGTGCTTTACAGCAGTCTCTGGGTGGTTTACAATGTCAGCCTGTTGTCCCCCAAAATCAGGGTCCTCATTTTACCGACCTCGGAAGGATGGAAAGCTGAGTCAACCTTAGGCCCCGTCAGGATAGCACTCCAGGCTGTGGGCAGAGTTAGTTTGCAATGTTGCATTCTAACCACTGTGTCACCAGGGCTCCTATATAGATACAAATCTTCACGTTTATTGTAGTGTGACATGTCCATTTTATGTCACACTCAAATTCTGCCCTTTGGAAAACCGACATGAAATTCGATACCAGTATGCTCGTTAGTATTACAAAGAGAAGAATGTAATTCAGCCAAAGCTAGAAGAAGGAATCAGAAATGTAGTTTATAAAACTGATCTCAGGTCAGAAAGACTCTAGTCGAAACTGCCGTTCAACTGTTAAGATTTCTAGGCAGACATTTTAAGATGGGTTTCTTCATAGTATTCCTCTAAAGATAATCATATTTACCTGACCAAAAAACCCCTCCACATGTATCCCTCAAGTTTACTGAGTAGCAGTAAGAATAAAAATGAAATTTCAAAACTGTAAAAAAAAAAGAAATTCTTCATTCTTCTAGCTTTGGCTGAATTACATGCATTTAACAAAATCAAATCTATAAACCAAAATAACTGAATGTTGTCTGGTAAATTTTGAGATACAGAAAAATGAACGTAGTTGAGGAGGCCTTTCCAAAAAAAGGTACGTTTTGTTGAACTAGGCAGAGCTTATTTAAAATGTGTTAATTTTTTTCACAGGCAACAATGGGTCATAGACATTTTGCAGACAACATGTTGTAATACAAATAACAAGGCATCAGGCTAGAGTTACAGGTAGCATTAGCGTGCTTCTCCGTGATCAATTACCACACAATTACAGAGAGATGACAGTGCTGATCAATCAAATAATTCACTTGGAATGGTTACTTCAACATATGTTGTTCAGCAGAGAAATCCGGCTTGATACATTAGACAGTTGAGACCATTAGCGATCCTAACTGTGAAGGAAATAAAGAGCTGGGAACAAAAGGAAAACTGTGGGCCATATGTGTGAGCTTTGTTCTCTGTACTTGTAGAGTACAAAACATTTGGGGAAATTTGGCTTGGGGGTTGCACTACAGCACAAAAGATCTATTATGGAGACAAAATGTTTTTGGCAGATTAACAAGATATCCTTCAGATCTGCAGAGGATTGCTTGTACTGGGGACTCTTTTAAAAGAGGAAGATTAAAATATCTGCAGTTGTCAAAATGTATGGATATCTGGGACAAATTAAGGAGATTCAGTACCCTGTAAAACATAAGACTCTTAACGCCCTAAAGATTTTCCTTCTCCAATGCTCCTTGCCATGAAAGCCTTGAGGAGGAAACACGACAGCAATTACAATTATTAGTATTTCATACAGTTGCTGATCTAAAAATATGCTTCTGTATGTATGTGTATGTATGTGTGTACACACACACACACACACACACACACACACATAAATACATACATACATATATTCTATTTTCCAGTCTCCGGTCATAATAGACCATCTCTTAAGCTAAATACCCTAGTTTTCATCCAGATGAATCAAGTAAATATTCTATCCAACCTGGATAAAACTAACTAGCTTGGAGTGGTAAAAATTGCAATCCACCCAACACGGCATGTAGTAAGTTGAGACTCGTTCAGAGCAAAACAGATATATTTTTGCACCTGTGAGACAAGATGATTTTTTTCAGGTTGTCCGCCATGAGGAAATTGTAAAATCTCCGGCACTGATCCCACTGCATGAAGGTTTCCTGTGCCCTAACAATGGTAGAGAGGAAAATAAAGAAATAAAACCAGTTAATGAAAATTATTGGTGACAAGACGCTAGCTTGCAACATCACTCCTTTAAATCTTTTCCTAGGGGCTAGCAATACAGATAGTCCTCGACTTACGACTTGATTGCTTAGCGACCGTTTGAAGTTACGAGTTATCTGAAAAAGGGGAGGTACGACCTGATTCTGAAGTGATGGCTGTCCCCCCACCCACCATCATGCGACTGTACCTCAGCGGCCTGGCTGCATTGATGGCCTTTTGCAGCATCCTGCAATCATGTGACCGAGTTTCGGCACCGTTTTGCTAAAAACTGGCACTTCTGGTTTGGGGCAAAACCAGGCCCTAGTGAACAACGCAGTGTTCTTTTTAACAACTAGGGAAATGTTTCTCAAGGTGAATGGACTTCAACTCCCAGCCTTGGGGCTGGCTGGGGAATTCTGGGCGTTGAAGTCCACCCATCTAAGATGACGGCGCATGGATCGGCTGTGGCTGCACTGGCTCTTGGAAGGTGAAAGGTTTGGGAAGGGATAGAAGGGATACAGTCCACACGATCAGGAAGGTTTTAATGTGTTCGAGCAACGTGGTGGAATTAAGGTGACATATGACCGACAATCTTTGCTGGCATGTTGTTTTTCTAGCTGTTTCGGAATGGTTGGTGAGACCCTTAAAAGTCGTTGGCACAGTTTGAAATTGTTCTGCCGGCAGCAAGATCGGACTGCTGGCTCAGCGACGGATTCTATTGCAAATCAGGGCTGTTTCTGAAGGAGGCAGAGGAAGAGAGGTCCCAGGGCTTATGGAGCGAAGGAACTGGATGAGGCTGTCGGCAGGCCCCAGAGGAAGAGAGAGGGGCTTCTGGAGGAATTGGTGGCAGTCTTTGTTTTATTGCATTTTTAAAATAGATTTTGGATTACTACTGAAGGTTGCCTCCTACTGTCATAATTTCCGAAAGGACAGAATCTTGCAAAAGGACTAGAAAGAGGCAGTGGATTACAAGAAATGTAGAAATGGTTTACTTCCTCTGCCCTCAGCAAAAGTACCTACCGTGTTTTCCCAAAAATAAGACCCAATCGGAAAATACAACCCTAGCACGATTTTTCAGGATGCTCGTAATATAAACCCCATCCCCAAAATAAGCCCTAGTTAAGATTGTCAGAGAGATGCATTTAGTACCATATTTCCCCCAAAATAAGACCGTATTTCCCCTGAAAAATAAGTCCTAGTGAGTCTTTTGGAGCCAAAAATAATATAAGACCCAGTCTTATTTTCAGGGAAACACAGTAGCAACCATACTTTCCTCCTGTTCAGAAGTCAACTCACCTCAATGCGCTATACCCCTGACACACACTGACACAACAGAGCACCCGGTCCTGGTTAACGTGGGACTCGCCGAGATATTTGCACACTATATTTCCACCCAGGCTAAAGCCAACAACAACAAGGCTGGACTGAGGATATGTCTTCTTGATGTAGGTCACCATAGCGGCAAATTCCCAGGTACAACCTATGAAACAGTGAAAACAAAGACATGATGGCTGGAAATTTCTGGGAATTGAAGTCCACAAGTCTGAAAGTTGCCAAGGTTGGAGACCCCTGGCTTACACTGCAAACTGGGCTGTAGTTTCCCACATTTCTCCAAGACTTCTTATACTTTAAAAAATAATCTAATCATAGCTAAGAAATGATGGAACATTTTAACTTAACCATAAAACAGGAAAAGGGGGAAAATAAGATGTAGTGACAGCCAGATAATATGAATAACGATAGTATTCTATTCTTAAGGGCTTCTCATTGCAGTATAGGGTTCTACCTGCTGATTACAGAATAAGAGTTGGGAGGGACCTTGGAGGTCTTCTAGTCCAACCCTTTCTCAAATAGTTATACAATTCTAGACAAAGGCTGTCCAGTCTCTTTTTTAAAAACCTCCAGTGATAAGAGTACCACAACTTTGGGAGGCAAGCCAGTCATTGATTAATTGTTCTCACTGTCAGGAAATTTCTCTTCAATTGGATCTCTATTTGGCATGAATCCATCCATTATTTCCTGTCCTGCCTTCAAGTGCTCTGGACAATAGGTTGACCCTCTCTTTTCTGTGACAGCCCCTCAAATATTGGAAGAGTGCTATCGTATCACCCCTAGCCTTTTTCTTCGTTATACTAGACCGAATTGACCCAATATGGAAAAACTGTGCAAAGAGGGTTATTCAAAATGTCTCTGTTCACCTTCGTAGCCAAGAACTACAACTAAATATGGTCCATACAATGTCATTCTCCAACTCAGTTCTTGTGGAGAGGACTTAATTCTTCTTATTTGTAGTGCAAGAACCTAGTGTCTGCCTACAACTTTTGTTTCCCACATCAGTATTAATTACAAGGGTTCCTGAATGCATCAGGAGCGATATTGATACATCTGATCAATATGTATGGTGGGAAACCCAAGATGTGGCCAAGGCCCAACATTCCTTAGCATTGACCATACTGGCTTCAGCTCCTTGACGCCAAAGTTCATTAGCATCTGGAGAACAACAGGATCCTCAAGCTTAAAGGTGTGAACTTTTGGAAAGTTATATGTACAATGTTTTAGGACTGGAATCAAGCTGCTATCTATTCACATGCGTAACAGGCAAATTCCTTTCTACCAGGATTTTGTTTTCAAGCGTCAAAACAGAGTATAGGTAAATAAAGCATAAGAGAAATAGAAGATAGGGCAGAGCATTACAGTAACATTTTGATTGCTCAGTAACACTCCAGAGTAATCTCCTGAGGCTACAGACTATAATTATTTTCTTTAAAAAGTGATGCCAAAGGCTTTACACTAGAGATTTGAAATACTCATCATAAACAACAGGATACAAGGAATGGCAGGAACCAACAAGATTTCAATGGAAAAACAAATTCTTCCTTTGGTGCTAACTCCTATCCTTTGGGTTTTAAGAAGTATCAGCTTGTGCTACTCTCCAAAAGTCCTATAGTAAGCTATGTCTCACTCTGTTTTCTGGCACTGTAACCTGAGTCAAGCTAAAGGAACTGATGCATGTCTATTCCTAGGAGAAAACAGCTCGCTCTTCATGCATAGAGAAACATGCACATGTTGGAAAAAGTCTTCATTTCATTGAATTAACCTTCTGCCATATTTTGCTCCTTAAGAACGATTTAACAACATATACTTATGTTTTCTAACAGACCACAATCCTGGTTGGAGTCACGTGGTCAGACCAAACCAAGCAAAGCTCATTAGGGCTTACTGTAAAAGTGTGAGCTGAGCCACTGGAAAAGTTTATGGATCAAATTAGACCCACCCGTACCTTGGACACTAGGAACAGAGGCCTGCAAGGAACTAACGCCGACAGGAGAAGACGGAAGAGTGAGCAAATATTTACCATAAGTGAACATGCGTGGTGAAGTCAGCTCAATATTTGGAAGGGCCCCGAGGTGGTTTAACACGGCGCATCGGTAGCCCTTCTTTTGAGCATAGTCAACAAAGGTTCGGATGTACTGCTTCTCACTGTGATTAGCTATTCCAGGGCAGATGACCATCGTGATGTCTTCTGGAGAATAAAAACATTGGAGAGGGAGAGTTTAAGAAGTTGGAGATGGAAGATGCAAAATGACATTTCCTTCGCTAACTTTAGTCTACGGAGACTAATTTCAGAACAAAGCCAGTTTTACATTTCTTCTCTCTCTCTCTCTCTCTCTCTCTCTCTCTCTCTCTCTCACACACACACACACACACACACACACTTTTTCTCAGAATGTGGTAATTTATTATGTTACAGTAAAACACAGAGAGAGGAAACATGACATCCTTTACGCAACTTCAGTTTGTTTACCCAAGCTCTTTAAAATGGCCCAGAATTTATTTTGACAAGTTACTGCGTCACTAAAAACAATTTCTCCAATTAGCAGTGGCTGACAAAGACAGTTTCTCTAAATGTGACTAGCTGTTAAAATTCCAGAAAGGATTTTTTTTTTATCCCCTCCCTTTATTTATCTTATAGCCAAGTTCACTGGGCTTTTTTCAGTTCATTTCTGCAAGCAAGCAGCAACCAGGGGAAAATAAAAAGCATGCATGCACACGCAGGCCCCAGAATGTTTATCCTGTTTTTCTCAGAAAGGCTTTAAAGCGGGTTTTCCCCAAGTCGACGCTTGTCAAATGTGAACTCTAACTTTAAGGTGTCATAGTCACTGGCTCTGTGAGCAGAGAATTCTTCCACTACATCTGAGGAGCTTCAAATTGGAGGTGGTGGTCGTCTTAAAACAACTTGGGCTAAGCTGCCAGTAAGTTTAGCTGCTCTGAACCTGTTATAAATGATGCTCGTTTTACTTATGCCTCATGACGTTTTCCCTTCTCAAGAATATTCTTTAGGAGAAGGAGAGAGAAGACGAGATGAGAAGGGATTTGTTTTTGGTCTGTATTTTTCACGCCTGTGTGACAAATGGAAAGTGAGGTATCCTTTGGGGGAAGATGAAATAATACTTTCAAAGCAATAATTAAGCTATAGCTAAGAGCAGTGTGTTACTTTTGCAAGTCTCTTGCTGTTCCAAGGTTCTGTTGCAGTGGCAAACAATAACTAGCCACATGCTATTTCGGCAAAAGGAATACCCTGGAGAGGACAATATTTTAGACATTTGGTAGAAGTTTCCAATACACCTGGATACTTCAAGCCCAATGGCGTGTTTTCCCTTCCAATGGACAACTTCAAGTATGAGATTACGGTGAATTCTCTCAAGCAAACAAAACAGGTTTCAGATTTAATTAAGATCCTCACCCCTGGGGAGGGGGAGGAGAGGAGAGAAGATCCCAGTCTTTCCAGTCTATTTAACAGACCTTAATCCCAAGCATGATTGATTGATTGACAGTCAGTCCTCAACTCACGACCACCACTCAGCCCAAAATTTCTGTTGTTAAGCCAGGTGAGTTTTGCCCTCTCTTATGACCTTTCTCGCCACGGTTGTTAAGTGAATCACTGCAAGTTGATAAGTTACTAGCCCAGTTGTTGAGTGAAACCAGCTCACCCATTGACTCTGCTTGTCAGAAGGTCGCAAAAGGGGATCACCTGACTCCGGCATACAGCAACGGTCATAAAATATGAACCGGTTGCCAAGCGTCTGGATTTTGATCACCTGACTACAGAGGTGCTGCAAAGGTTGCATCCTGGTCTGATGGGTTAGGGTTGGGGTTTTAATATATCTTAACTACTGTTTTAACCTTGGGCATTTATTTAATTCGCTTTTAATTTTTGTATCCTGTTCTTGTATTTATTGCCCTGTCCACCGCCCTGAGTCCTTCGGGAGAAGGGCGGTATAAAAATGTAATAAATAAATAAATAAACTGTGACAAGTGGCCGTAACTTTTTTTCAGGGCCATTCTAACTCGGAAGGCTCACTAAACGAACTGTGTGGTGAGGCGAGGACTATCTGGACACAGCCACCTATCCCGCAGGAGTGATCTTTATGAGTAACAGGAATAACATTTGAAATTCTGCCCCTAAAAAAAGAACTCAACAGCCATGAAGCAATGCCTCTTATCTGAGGGCTATAAAAATAATCTCTATTTCTACACACCACATAGGCAGCTCTTGGGCCAGAGGTTCAAAGGTCAGGCCACCAAACCAAAAGCTGAGGCTCCAGACCAGAATTACCGGCCCAATAAATCTCCAGTCTCTCTGTGGGAGTAAACAGTTGCAGCTGGTGTTTTTCCCCCCCGCAAATATTTACTCAAAACGTCCGTCAATCCCCGTCCATCCGGGTCAAGAAATAATAGATATAGGCACAGGCTAACCTTTGCTGCTGTTTTCAGCTAGCGGTTCAAAGAGGTCAAAAGTGGCTGTGGCACCGTCTGACATGGTGAGGTACTTGCGAAGCCCGTAGGGATGTGGCGAACTTACTCTCCCCATCTTCCCGTAAAGGGCAGTCTGAATGTGCCCACTCTTTCCCCAGATCAAAGGTGGAATGTACCTAAAGAGAAAAACGGACATGCATTTATTTATTTATTTTATTATTGGGACTTAAATATGCCGCCCTATCTCCCGAAGGACTCAGGGCGGCTAACAACAATAACATACAATAAATACAGAAGTTAAGATAAAATTAAAATTAAAGGCCTCTCTGTACAATAAATTCAAATTAAAATTAAAATAAATTAAAAATTAAGAGTTAAAAAAATTAAAAACATAATTAAAATCAGTCCAGGTCAGCCTGGTGGAAAAGGAATGTTTTGAGGCCGCGGCGAAAGGACCGGAGATCTTGGGCCATCCGAAGATCATGGGGGAGCTGGTTCCACAGGGCTGGCGCTCCCACAGAAGGCCCTCCCCCTGGGGGTCGCAAGCCGACATTGTCTAGCCGACGGTACCCTGAGGAGGCCTTCTCTGTGTGAGCGTACTGGGCGATGGGAATTCGTTCCCGGCAGCAGATGGTCCTGCAGGTATCCCGGGCCTAAGCCATGTAGGGCTTTAAAGGTAAGTACCAGCACCTTAAATCTCACCCGGAGGGCAACCGGTAACCAATGCACCTCACGCAGGAAGGGTGTAATATGAGAGTATCGGGGTGCTCCCATCACTACCCGTGCAGCCGCACTCTGCACCAGCTGAAGCCTCCGGGTGGTCTTTAAGGGCAGCCCCATGTAGAGAGCATTGCAGTAATCTATGTAATGCATGCATTGAAACAAATACAAACATGTGCTTTTGCCTTAAGACACATCTTTAATTATAGTGCAAATACTTACATTTTCAAAGCAAGGTGGCGGGAGAAACCCCATACATAAAAAAAGTGCTTTTTTAAAAAAAATAATGAAAAAATAGTGGGGGGGGGAGAAAGGAAAAACCAAAGTACAAGATATCATTGTAATAATTCAGACATTATTTATAAAAGCAATATAAACAAACAAACAAATTAGCAGGCTGCCTCGGACACAAATGGTTACCTCTGTAAAAGCAACATAAACAAATAAAGATAGATCTTTAATTTACTAGCAGGCCACTTTGGACACAATTGTTAACCTCTAGGCAAGCAATATAAATAAAGATAGACCTTTTTTTTTTTAGCAAGCCATCGTGGACACAAATGTTTACCTAAGTTAATGTACAATCTAGATGGCTCAAATAAATAGCAGAGGTCACAGTTAAGAGCCAAAGGGCAACAGATGGCAAATCTGAGGACTGGGTATGATTTAGTGACCTTTGAAAAAGCACTTCCAAAAGCAGCATCTTTTAAGAGAGCAAACAACATTAGACTCATAGAGAAAGTGCCATAATTGGGGCTAAAACAGATGGCCCTTTATCTTAAAATTATGGTTCCAGATATACTAAAGGGGAAATGATAAAGAAGAGGAAATGAAGAGGTTAAAAATGGAGGGATATCGCTTTCAACAAGGCCATCTTGCCAGAAAAAGACCTGGCTAGCATTTCCAAACTATCAAAAAACAGGATTAGCATTCTTTTAGAGGCTAATTATTAAGACATACATACGAATGGCCCCATTGACCAAGCCAGGAGCCATTTTAGTCTAACGTTTTGCCTCTTACAGAGCTCAATCAAAAGCCTCTGGGATATTGATAAGTAAGGAGATGGAGATACCACATCCACATTCCCATTCTATCTGTAGAACATGTTTTAAAATGTTTCCACCCTTACTGCAGTACTGAGATGTTGAAAAGTTTCCACGAGTGGAAAGGGAAGACTCCTTTAGGCATTCTGTGATATTTGGAGTTACACAGACTCAAGCACTCAGAACACGGGGAACTCACCGTAGGCTACAGACGGAGGGGAAATGTATGAAAACTGCCATAGGCCTTGGCCTTTTGGAATTTCTTGCTAATTTTAAGGCTGAAAATTGAATAAATAGACATGCCAATTTGCACAGGACCAATCAGTCAACTGACCAAGCAATAGTACAATATTTCCAGGACTAATTTCTTGGCCCAGGGAGAAAAGGTTATCCAAAGCATATAACCTCTTAAATATCATATTAAGTTCTCCTTAGAGCAGGGGTAGGCAACCTCGGCTCTTTTATGACTCATGGACTTCAACTCCCAGAATTCCTAAAACAGCTGACTCAGGAATTCTGGGAGTTGAAGTCCATCAGTCATAAAAGAGCCGAGGTTGCCTATCCCTGCCTTAGAGCAATGCAAGGGTTTCCGGGGAACCTGAAGCACACGGGTGCTGGATTGGTGCATCTCACTGAAAGGATTACAAATTTTGCAGGTGGCGGGAACGTACACACATACATGCACACACACACACACACACACACACACACACCATACAGTTTTACCAGAAGATTGAAAACAGGGGCATCTGCAAAAGGGATAAATGATGGAGGTAGCATTATTCCATCTTTTCGGTACGTGGGTTGGGGACGGTGGCACATGTATACAAAACAGATGGGCCCTGAGTCACAACGATAAGATGTTGCTTTTGCCATCCACAAAAAGTGCTCCACATTGGATCGAATTTATGGGGCAGGGCAGTCGTGCGGGGGAACTTCCCTGGCCTTGCTGCAAAGGCAGAGCACTTCACGCAGTATAATGTTCTGTCAAATATTTAAACAGGGAACAGCTAGTCAGCACTGCTCAGGAACCTGAATGCAGCTTGTAAAGTAATTAGCATCCTCATTATCGGGAGGAAAAAGCTGAAATAAACACTTGTTACAGAAATGGCCCGAAACATTGTTATAGAAATGGCTTGAAACACTGTCATACAAATAGGAAGAAAAGGGTTGATTGTAACTTTTTTTGTTTTTATTTTCTTTTGCATTAAAAAAAAATCAGAAATCACTCTTTCGGCACCTCTTTTTTTTTTTTAACTTTCTTTCGTTTCTGTTTTACATTAGGGTAAACTTTAGTAAAATGTATGAAAGGGGAATAAAAGTTGAAAGAGTTGGAATATAGAAATGCTCAGTGGGTAATAGAGTGGCATAAATACAAAAAGGAATGAAAGAGCAGAGGACACCAGGAACAAAAAGAAGAAGAAAAAAAAGCCGGCCACTTAGCCAAGGAATTTGTGATGTCATGGAATCTTTGACTGCAATGAAGTTAAGGCAGCAGGATCACTAGGATTGTAATTCTATCCTGTTTGTAGAGACACTCATACATCTTTCACGTTCCATGCAGCGTCTAATCTGACTAGCAGTACATGCATGAAAGGTTATCAGCACAATTATTAAATGCTAATATTGGAAATTAAAAGTTTTTGGTTTTTTTTTAGCAGTTTGGCTAACTTCCCTTTCACCTCCCTAAGTTCTTTCAGAAATGAGATGTATTAAAAGTAACAGACAGAATGCATTTGAAATCCTTGTGATTAGTAACTCAGGAATGTATGCATTTAAAACTCTTTGATGAAAATATCCCCAAAGTCTTGTCGATTATTTGTTAATGAATGAATGACTGAACCTTTATTATCAAAGTACAACATGTACACAGTGAGACTGGCTGAGCCACCCTTCGTGCCCCGCCCCCCACAACTCACAGTGACAAACCCACCATCTTGTTACACCGTGCGAACTAATTACACAACACCCAAGTCAATCATACGTAGAGTTATTTCCCGTTCCGGAAATAATAACTCTACGTATATTAAACAAAGGCATCAAACTGCGGCTGCACAATTCTTTTCTTCTCACCATAATCCACTGGGAATGGTCCCTTTGGACCTCCTATTGCTTTTGATATAAAAACCAATAACCGTATAATATTACCGTTGACTTGGCTATTGTAAATGGTAGCGTTATTTTACATTAATTCTGGTTTTAGATTAGTGATGGTTCTAGAAGTCCATCGCTCTGTTCCTCTGGGCTCCATTTTGACCCATCAGGTTATTTTAACACATATATGTAACAACTGAGAACGGGATGAGAGTTGTCCCTATCATGCAAATTGCATTCAGCTCAAGCTTTCATTTTCATCAGATCCAAATGAAGCCGCAGGTATTTGGCATCAGTCCTCCAGCACAGAGCAAGACTGAATTGACAGTTGATTCACTGAAGAATGTTCCTGCCATTTGGCTTGCAATTAGGGGTGCCCTTGAATTTGCTACTGCTTCTGGAGATGCACATGTCCTCCATGACAAAATATTTTTTTATCTGGCTCACTTGCCAATAGGGTATCCCACCTAGAAAAGGGGGAGCTCGGCTTCAACTATCGTGGGGTGTAACCTCCCAGTTAGATTACTGCAGTGTGCCAGAGGTAAAAAATGCCTTTGAAGACTGTGAAGGATTTTGAGTCAGTTCAAACCAAAGCCCTCAAGTACTGCTACTTTTGTCAGATGCACCGGCTTCCAGCCTGTTTCTGGGTCCAGTTCAAAGTGCTATGTTGGATTTCACAGCATCTAAATGAAATTCCTGCCATATATATATATATATACTTGCTGATCAAACAGCTTCTCAGCTGTGTGCCATGACTGTGGAATATTCTTCCGAGAAGACACAGGAGACTTTTATGGAACAAACTGTAATTTGCCAGTTTATCACACTAAGCGATATACCATGGTTTACAAACCACAATGAGTTATTCATATGGCTTAGTTTACATTATGGCTTAGTTCAATGTATAAGCTAGCCTGTGTTACACTTTCATATAAAAATGTGGGTGCTCCATCACTGGAGGTTTTTTAAAAAGGAAGCTTTTAAGAAGAGATTGGACAGCCATTTGTCTGAAGTGGTATAGGGTTTCCTGCTTGTGCAGGGGGTTAGACTAGAAGACCTCCAAGGTCCCTTCCACCTCTGTTGTTCTATTCTGCTCTGCTCTATTCTGTTATTTTCTGTCCAGGCTAGTGTGTAATATGTACTCTTGTCTCATATCAAGAACCTCAATCCAGGTGGCTTCCAAAAAGTCAGTAGATCATGCTTGGAACCCCTTGTTTGGCACATCCCTATTATTCAAGTATCTTGCTAATTATGCTAAGGATATTCAGACCCTTACTGCATCCTGTTTGCAGTTTTATTACTTTTATGACCAGCATCAACTATTGTTGAATGAATTGGAGGAAACCCAGAACAAACAGCCGGTTTAATGTAATAACTGAGTGGGTGGAAAGCAAATCCAATCCCATCAACTGTGCCGTGAGAATGCTATTTTTTTCATGTGCCTATTTGAAAAACTTGACTGCTTCACAAGCTGATTTTATTAGAACTGAAAAGTACAGTTTGACCTACATGTGTTGCTATCCATTGGTTTAGATCAAGCTAGAAGAAATATGTAAAATCTCCTAAGCTTCAATAAGATCCTTGGAATTCCCACATGAAACACAGCAGTTAAAATTCCATGAATTCTGCACCAAGTTTAATCCCAGCGATTTTTTCCCCCTGTTCCACACTTTGTATTAGTTGTCATTTCTGAAGCTGTCGAATTGCAGGTGTTTTAAAAACTCCTAGAATTACTTTGTCTGTTAAAAGTCTTAGGTTTTTAAGCACAAACCCATTACAACGGATCCAGCTAATGAAAATAAAATATACAACATATTGCTGGCTGGGGGTTTTTTTCGTTGTTTTTTTTTTTTTTGCTAGCTCACAAGGAAAAGATTTAGCTAAATCTAAACCCGTCGGAGGGGACAGAAGTTTATAATGTCAGTTACTTGTATAATGTAGATATTGTTCAGGAACAAAATTGGTTCCTTGAAAAAAGATTTATGAGAAGCAGGTCTTCCAGATCTACGGATGAGCAAATGTCACACAATATTATGCCTTTACTTGTGGGTTAGGGTAGGAATTTTATGTTCAGTGTTCTGGCAAAGGACAGAACATGCTGACTTATAACTCATGATGTTATAAGAATCACTTGTTCCTGAGGATACAGAAATAGAAAAGTTAAAAAGTAATTGGTTCATTTCAGGAGAAAAAGGGAACCATACCAGGAAGGATTTTAGTTCTAAGGCATAATATACTACTAAAGGGAAACAAATTGTCACTAATTCTGCAGTTAATATAAACATCATGTAAAAATTAACTGTAATAATAATAGTAATAATAATAATAATAATGAAAACTGCAGATATTACGTGTAAAATTTATCTGTTTCCCCCCTCAAAAATGTTGAAGATGATGAGGTATGATGTTCTTTGGGAGGCACATACGTACACACAAAAGAGGGATGGGAAAGCACCAAATAGCTAGGAAATAAAGAGCCATTGAAACTAAACATTAAGAAAACATTAAGAAAACCAAGATCATGGCATCCGGCCCTCTCAATTCCTGGCAAATAGATGGGGAAGAAATGGAGGTAGTGACAGACTTTATTTTCCTGGGCTCCAAGATCACCGCAGACGGGGACTGCAGCCAAGAAATTAAAAGACGCTTGCTCCTGGGGAGGAAAGCCATGGCAAATCTAGACAGCACACTAAAAAGCAGAGACATCACCCTGCCAACAAAAGTGCGTATAGTCGAGGCTATGGTCTTCCCAGTTGCAATGTATGGCAGTGAAAGTTGGACCATAAGAAAGGCTGAGCGCCAAAGAATTGAGGCCTTTGAACTCTGGTGCTGGAGAAGACTCCTGCGAGTCCCTTGGACTGCAAGGAGATCAAACCGGTCAGTCCTAGAGGAGGTCAACCCTGACTGCTCTTTAGAAGGCCAGATCCTGAAGTTGAAACTCAAATACTTTGGCCACCTAATGAGAAGGACTCACTGGAGAAGAGCCTAATGCTGGGAAAGGTTGAGGGCAAGAGAAGAAGGGGACGACAAGAGAATGAGGTGGCTGGATGGAGTCACTGAAGCAGTAGGCATGGGCCTAAATGGACTCCAGAAGATGGTAGAGGACAGGAAGGCCTGGAGGAACGTTGTCCATGGGGTCACGATGGGTCGGACACGACTTCACAACTAACAACAACAAAGAGCCATTACAACAATTTTTTTTAAAAAAAGATAATATAACTAATTGGAGCAGTCCGGAAAGTAAAGAGGTAAGACAAGTACTGATATAGTACAAAAACCTGTAGAAGTATAATACAAAATCAGAGGTAAACGGCCTCTCTGAAGAACGGAGCCTTTCACTGTGGTTCAGTGTTCCATGAATTCAGACACAATAGCCAAAAAACAAGTTAGCATAAAGTGTGGGTTTGCAAATCGGCATCAGCCCAAAGAGCCAACGCTGCTTTCCTTTTACTTCTGAACACAGATGGGAGAGGGGAATAGGGTTCTTTTCATATTTGCATATGGTTATAATCCAAACTCAAAGGGTCCTGGAGGGACCTTTTCTTCACAAGGCACTCAGATTACCGTGGGGCAAAGGCAGTAATCAGACTATATTCTGCTGACGCAAAATAAAAGTGAAAACCTTCTTGATATCAGTAGTAAAACTAGATAATCCAATTACTAAACTTTCTCCAAAGAAAGCACTAGGCAGGCATTCATTGTCTGGCAATAAGAAACAGTGGATGGTTGCACAAGCTGGCTATGTATGCAGGGGGCTTTTGTTACTTGGAATTAAAACGTACAGCCTTATTCTCTTGCCATGCAATATTAAGTGGAATGAGTTTTAAAATGTCTGAAGAGGGCTGCTTGTTGAGGCTTAAATTCTAAACTGTGATGAATGGGAAATATTCAGAGGGAAAAAGCACCAACAGGTTTTTTTTTTCCAAAGGGGCACAGGGGAATAACAATTCAGGATATGAAAACATAAAACAGAAAGCACAAAATATTTGCACAAAATGTTGTAAAGGGTTGCATCTGAAAAGATCCAGAACATTTTTTAAATAACTGGTTAAGTTTTTGTTTTTAATTAATTACCCTTTTTTCCTTAAACTGCCATGGCAGCATTCATATCATAAGCATCTGAGTAATTCCCTAAGCGAAGCACTGCAAAATACTCGAAAACATGCACCGTAAGTGAACGTTATCATAAGGTTAAGACTAAATTAAGTCCTTGGAAGATCTTACAGAACCCATTTCAAAAAAAAAAAACCACTGTCAAATAGTAAGTAGTAATAGCAATAAGAAGGATTATTTGCAGCCATAACCTACATCACATCTATCCCCTTCCCCAAATAGTTCAAGGGCAGAATGTGAAATAGACAGGTGTTATTGACATATTTTCATAGCCATTCAGAAGGACAGGATGCAAAAAAAAAAAGAAAAACAGAGGCATGGCAACCGACTACAAAGGGAGTCTGAGATTACACAAGACTTCCTGAGGCAAACCAGTAATGCTCCTTCAAATATCCAAAACAAAACAATTTAGTCTATAATTAGACTGGCCGATTTAGTCCCTACCTGAATTTCAACTTCAGATATAGGACTCTCAGAAGTACTTTTTCCCCCCTTTTCTTCAAGAAGTGGTTTTGCAGCTTCTCTAATTCAACCACACCTTGATCCTGGCTGAATTGACGGTTTCAGATCTACAGGTAGACCTCACCTTACCACACGGCTCATTTGGTGAGCGTGCAGAGTTACAGTGGCATTGAACACAGCAACTTGGTGGAGCAGTGGGCTAATGCCTCCTTAAGTAACACCAGCTGCCTGCAATTAGTGCAGGTTCGAGTCCCACCAGGCTCAAGGTTGACTCAGCCTTCCATCCTTCCCAGGTAGGTAAAATGAGGACCCAGATTGTTGGGGGCAATTAAGCTGACTTTGTAATAATGCCGCTTGGGGTGGGTGTGAAAGCCCTAATAAGCAGGCATATACAGAGAATGAAGGCTACTGCTAAGCTTGTAAGCCGCCCTGAGTCTTTGGAGAAGGGCGGGATATAAATGGAATTTAAATTAAAAAAAAAAACTTAGGACCACTTATGACCTTTGCAGCATCCCCATGATCGCGTGACCAAAATTCAGAGGCTTGGCAGCCTTTTCATACTTGTGGCTGTCGCTGCGTCCCAAGATCGTGCGATTCCCCTTCTACAACTAACTTGGTGCTAACTTAACAGCTGCCCTGATTCACTTAGCAACGGTTTGAAGGAAGATCGTAAAATGGGGCAAAGCTCATTTAACAAATGTCTCGCTTAACCACCTGAGTTTTGGGCTCAATTGTGGCCGTTAAGTCGAGGATAATCTGTACAGAGGCAGGCTTGCTCTCCCTCCAGGATTCATAGACTTTTGTAAAGTAGGCGCTTTTAATGAAGCAAAGCAAGTTTCATGTAGTGTAGGAAGAGGTTCGTAAGGCAAGGCTTTCTTGATGGGAAGAGTCTAACCCAGGGGTACGCAACCTTGGCTCTTTTCTGACTTGTGGACTTCAACTCCGGATGGCACCTGACCTTCGCTCCTTCCGACGCGGTCTGAAGACCCATCTATTTGAACAAGCCGGCCTGGCCTGATGGGGGATGTGTTGGGGTTTTAATGGGGATTTTTATATTATTATTGATTGTTTTAGCTGGGCTACTATTTAATTCTTTTTAATTTTTGTATTCTGTATTTTTATATATGCCCTGTTCACCGCCCTGAGTCCCTCGGGAGAAGGGCGGTATACAAATATAATAAAACTAAACTAAACTCCCAGAATTCCTGAGCCAGCATGGTCTAACTACCAGATGAAGTTGCTTCCAGTTTTTGTACATTGCTTCCTCTTATCTCGTTAACCCTTAAATCACAAATAGCCAAATAGTTCCACGTATGGGTGGACTACTCACTCTTTGGTTAGGAGAGGGCACGATTTTATTAGGAAGCGGGCTAAAGGTGTGTCTTGGTATATGAGTTCAGGAGGAGCAGTTGGGCTCTTCAGATTCAGGCAACGAACAATAATGTAAAGAACAGCAGCGACAGCAGCCAATTTCACCCCATCAAACACCGCCGGCAGCTCAGGGGTTTCTATTAAGGAACTCATCTTGCTATCTGAAAAAGGAAAGGGGAAAAAAAAAACATGTTTGGAAAACAGATTTTTGGCAACCAAAATGTTACGAGGTACAATTGTCCTTTATTAAATTATCAAGTCGAAAAAAAGAAAAAAAAGCTTTCAAATCTAAGCCCACTCAACTCAAGGAGGCTTCATCCAGTTCAGCATCAGATGTTAAGATTCATGCGACTGAAGAAATTTCTCGATCTGGTATCAAAGGTATGATATCAAAGGTGTGAAAGCTGGATGAGCCTTGGTGGCGCAGTGGGCTAATGCCTCCTTAAGTAACACCAGCTGCCTGCAATTAGTGCAGGTTCGAGTCCCACCAGGCTCAAGGTTGACTCAGCCTTCCATCCTTCCCAGGTAGGTAAAATGAGGACCCAGATTGTTGGGGGCAATTAAGCTGACTTTGTAATAATGCCGCTTGGGGGGTGTATGAAAGCCCTAATAAGCAGGCATATATATATAGAATGAAGGCTATTGCTAAGCACATTGATTTGTGCTTTAGATTGTAAGCTGCCCTGAGTCTTCGGAGAAGGGCGGGATATAAATGGGATTAAAATGGAATAAATAAAATAAATAAAATGGGTGACTTTGGGCCAATCACCAGGAGACTGTGACTTCCAGTTCTGCCTTAAGACGTAAAAGCTGGCTGGGAGACTTTAGGCCACTCACTTTCTCTCAGCCCCACCCACTTCACAGGGCTGCTATTATGAGGAAAATAGGAAGAGGGAGGAGTATCAGGTATGTTCTTCACCTTGAGTTATTTATGAAAAATAATACATGTGGGATAAAAATAAATGAATCTATTTTACTGCCACATTTTCAAACGATACATTTCTTCAATCTAGTAGTACTACCCAGAACCCCACATTTCATTCTAGATTAAAACTGTGCCGTTTTCATTCCAAGAAAAATCTTTACTCCACTTGAAAATCTTTATTTGCTTATTATATTTCACTCGCTTACCAAGGAAAGGAGCCTTAACTCAAAGACAAATTCAATTAATTGTAGTTAAGATACGCCCAGTTGAGAAATTTAATGGGATGTGTCAGATGACCTTGAAGCAGCATGGGAAAGAGATGGTAGTCTCTTAGGAAACCATCAGACAAGAGAGGGTGGAGCCTCCAGTGGCTTATGGGTCCAACAAAGAAATTTAGGAAGGACCTTCCCTAACCGATCAAGCAGTTAAAAGAGCTGGCAGGAAATTTGTGCCGTTAAGACTTACAAAATTCTATGAACGGAATAGATTTAGTTCATCCAGTTGTATTTCCCCTCTGGTTGACCTGGGAGGATTGACATCTAATTTGCAAGTCTGCTGGACTTAACTGCTGGATCCCGAAGTTTCTTTCTCTGACTGTTAAGCCAACCTGGGGCTCCTGTCTCTCTTACCTGTTTTGTAGACAGCATCTCTCCCCCTCATCCCCCAAAGTCATGCACACGTTCCAGTTACAAAACGGTGCTAAATAAAATGCATGTAATCACTTACAAAAGGAAGGCCGTTTTGAATGGCTCAGAAATGGGTCTCTTCGGAGCAAATATATTGAATCACCTTCCTTTTCTCTAGTGGAGATATTAGTCACTCAGGCAATGACTGTGCATTGTACAGTAGCAACCTACATTTTTATCAATGTTCTCCAGGGGTTTTTTTATACAATGGCCACACCTCTTTGATAGTACTGTAGCTTATCAGTTTTATTTTATAACTAATAAACTATGTCTCATTTCAAACCTTAATAGTTTTTCCCCCCCAAAAAAAAACTTACAGCAAAGGATGATCCAGTGGGGGGGGGGAATGGAAAAAAGGATGTTTCACTTAGGACAGGGGTGTCAAACTTGCAACGTCATGTCACGTGACGTGTCATGACGTATCGTGACTTTTTCCCCATTGTCGGCAATCGGGTGGGTGCAGTTTTGCCATGACGCATCTGGCCCGCAAGCCGGCAGTTTGACACCCCTGCACTAGGATATCAAGTCTGTCTTTAAATGTGTAATCTGAATTACACTCTCTAATTTTGTAATCCTACTTCATATAGTATCCTGGCCCAAATTTTAACCAGAAGACTATAAGCAAGTAGAGGAAAGAAGCGGAGAGGGAATATTCCATTACTTCCTTATTTGCTTGGCTTGGTCCCTTCAGCAGGAACAATAGCTAGTTAATATATTATAATACTGTAGAAATAGTGCATTCCAAGCATACAAAACCCACCTGTGTAGTATGACACTTATTCTTAAGAACAGGAAACTCCAGACCATCTAAGCAAATATGAAGTCCAATTCAAAATTAGCCTACAAAACAAAAGCAGATTGTATATCACTTTACCGGCAACAGCAACTCACACAAGAAACAAGTCACAACAAAGCATAGGTATCCTACTTAAAACAAAAGCCATCTGCTATACTATGTTTAAGCTATTCCATACAAATCTATCAGACAGAAGCCACTTCAACTGCATCTACATCATGATTTATCCATGGGGAGAACAATGTGCATAAAATTTATCTTCATATTAATGCAAATCAATTTTATGATCACCTGCACAAAAATGAAACCAATGCACTTTCTATGAGATAGATATCAATCATCATAGTTTCATGTATCTACAAACCCAGCTAAAGTTGACACCAAGCTGGAGATAGCTAGCTAGCTAGCTAGACAGGCAGGTGTGTGTGTTTGTGTGTGTGTGTTGCATGAAGAACCTAGTAATCATCAACAATACTGTTTCCATAACGATCCTGTAAACATATTTATACTAATGGAACAAGCTCATAAATTGCTGTTAATGATAACAAGCAAGACAATCATACATAGAATACATATATCAATGAACTAGGAAGCCACATAAAGTGAATTCTTTCTGTAATATAAGTACTTCTATTTCATAATTGGTTTTTTTTTAAATGAGGTGATGTTTATAAATGATTCAGTTAGTTTGCCCAACTGCTGCTCCCCATTCTTTAAAGATTACAGTTTGTATATTTAGCCACAACCCTTTGTAGGTGTTGCGAATGACCTGAACAAAGCATAAACAGAAAGAAACTCTGAAAGGCAAATTTGATATACTTTACAACACAGGAAGTTCAAATGCATTATGTGCATGTTTTGCATATATTTCTGTGCGCACGCGCATGCATATAGAGTTAATGCACAACTTTAATACAGTAAATTAGTCATAAAGTAAAACAGAAAATCAGTAATGCTATCAAACAGCTATATGGTCTCCTGCTTGAGCAGGGGTTGGACTAGAACAGGGGTGTCAAACTCAATTTCATTGAGGGCCGCATTGGCATTGCGGTTGCCCTCAGGGGGCTGGGTGGGTATTGCCTGGGTGGGCGTGGCCTAATGGGTGGGCGTGGCTAGAGTGCGTGTGGCCTACTGGTTGGGCATGGCCAGCTCTACATCGTTGGCATCAAGGGTGCCTATGGGGGCCTGGGCAGGAGTGGGACAGATCTGAGGGTGTCTGGCAGAAGGAGGGTCTCTGGGCCAGGGCCAAGGCAGTGGGGGCCGTTCCCTCACTGTTTCCAGGATGGCTTCGCGGGCCGCATGAAACCACTTCGCGGGCCGGATGCGGCCCCCGGGCCTTGTGTTTGACATGTCTGGACTAGAATCTCCAAGATCTCCCTTCCAAACTATTATTCTATGTTTTAATATTATTATTTCAAGTTTTCATTTATGCTACATATTGATTCTTGGTACAAGTTTATTTGCAGCCACTCTTAGATATCCCAATGGCTTAATTTTGTATGAGGCAACTTCTTATTTTTACTACAATTACAAGAATTCTGGTAATCTGCCTTACTCATCCCATAACCTCTAGGTCATTCCTTTATTTCTTCTGAAAACTGCTAGCAGAGACAATCAGAGACAATTAACTTCCCCTTTAACATGCCAATTTCCTCACTTGAAAGAAAGTATTCTCATATGCAATCTGTATTTTACAGTTTAAAATACAATTTAAAAAAAATCATATTTCTGGACTTAGCTTTCTTAGTGCAAAGGAAAAACTTCATTCTACTAATCACCATGCCAAAAGCCAATCAAATCCTTTACAAATCTATTGTCTCAATTAAAAAAGCCATAGATGTATTAAACTTTATACCATTTTGTTAAATGGTCTGAAGAGCAACAAAAGAGAATGTTTTCAGTCATTTCAGACTTGGCACAAATTCCCCTATTTCATATAAACAAAGCAAACATCCCATAAAATCTGAAGAATGTTTTTAAAACAGCATTTTTAAAAAGACATCTAAGATTTGTTATATGACCAAAGTAAGAAATTCAAATCCATGCTTTTTCAACAAAATTGGGCATCCCATACGAGTAATTTGTCAAAAGAAAATATACATTGTTTTAAGTTCAAGAAAGGAATAAATTGAAATTGCAGATGGTTCACCAGAAAGTGTCAGAAAACAATGCCTATAGCTGAAATATAGTAGACAATATCAAGAAATGAAAAAAAAATCTACCAAAAGATATTGCAATATTTTGTGTTAAAAGCGATTTAGAAGGTTCTGAAAAATAAAATACTTGGCAGTTGAATTATTTCCTGACTTTGCCATAGCCGCTATTCTAGGTATCTTAATAATTATTAATAAATAAGTAGATCACCGGTGAGAATGTATGGTTATTGTTGGGTAAAAAAACTATTTGTTTTAAAAGCCAGGAATTACGGAAGAATACATGCAATTAATTCTGTGTCAATTGAATAGACAAAAACATGCACTTGAACTGCAGTTCATTTCTCTATTCTGATAGCAATTCCAAGGAATCATGATTCCAGGAATCATGATCAGGAAGAAATCAGGATTCATATCAGGACATAAAACCAAGCCATACAGCAACAATGATATTCAGTGCAAGACACCACAGGTATTTGCTTATCCAACCCAACAGAACTACTAAATTGCTAACACAATTAACTGCGGAGGAGGACCAAAGAGTTTTGTACCTGCAGGCAAGATGTATCTAGTCTAGGCCTCCTCACACATTAATTGGACTAACACACTTCATAAGCGATTGTGTAATTTTTTCCTGGCAAACTACTTAACATGACATTAAACAATCCAAATAAATAGCGAAGACCCCTAAAAAGCTATTAAAGAACAGACTGCACAACTCAGCTACATGAGATGGGAGAAGTACGTGTGACATAAGAATCAGAAGATATATAACTACCCGTTAAGGGGTCAAGTACAGTTGAAAAGGGAATAACTGTCAAAGAATTCTTGAAGCAAAAAACTTGGGTGAAGCCACTTTTCATCTTTGGGACGATGGCCAGAAAAACAGGGTGTAGATACATTGTTCTCTCCCCTCCCCACCTTTAACTCAAGAAATAATAGGAAACACGCAGTGCAGGAACCATTAACAATCATAGAGTTGGAAGTTTTTCAAAAGTCATCAAACTCCATCTCTGCTAATGCAGATAACTTACTCCTGCAGATTTGAAGCTTCAACATTATTTTTTTATTCTATTTATTCATCAATCGATTCTAGGCAATGGACATACTTAATAGCTCTTCCTGATGCCTCTTTATTTTCCCCACCACAACAACAACAACTCTGTGAGATGGGTTGGGCTAAGACAGAGTGGTTGGCTCCAAAGTCACCCAGCGAGCTTTCATGCCTAAGGCAGCACTACAATTCAGACTCTTGGTTTCTAGGCCAGCAGCTTAATCGCTATGCCAAACTGGCTCTAACTTCTCTACAAGGCCCGCTTCCAGCTTCCATTTAAAAAAAACCTACTGTATATAAAAAAAATCCCCACCATCTTCACAAACTACACAAATTGCCTTTTCTTTTAAAATAATAATAATAATAATCTATCAGCTTGTTCGCATCTAGAACTGAGAACACACCTGGTCTATCTACTCTGTAAAATTTAAAACTTTCTGCGGCCGTTTTGTGTTTCCCTTTTATTGTCTATGTATAGTGGAAAAAGCAAGGAGGGAGAAAGGGTTAGCACAGTGCCATGTATAAACCATGCCAGGAGAAAAGTGAGCCACAGCACACGAACCTCCCAAAGCAAGCCACTGGCATTCTAATACGAACAGCTTATAAAGTGACAAACAAGGGGATAAGGAGAGGGGGGGAAAAAGACTACACTGTTGGAAAACACCGCCCTTGAAGAGGAAAAAGTGAGAAGGTGAAAATAAATATGGCCTTTCATAACGGAGTCCCTGGAGGTCGGTTCATGTATGGGACCAAAGTGATAATCCAAAATCAATTCAACCTGAAAGAAATTTGGAAATCCCCTAAGAAAGGAAATTCAGGAAGAGAGAAAGGCGGGAGGCCGAGTGGAAGGTACCCTTGAAATCAAATCACTGTACAATAACTGTATTAGATGAAAGAGGAAACTGAAAGAGGAAATCCTCTGTTGCCATCACTGAATTCCTGGGCTGTTAAAAAAAAAGAAAGAAAACAAGCTAAGAAGGAGCCATTTCCTTTCCACCTTGGTGCAGCTGATACTTTTAAAGAAGTGCCCCCATTATATAGACATATGCTGCCGGCGGAACTCCGGGTCGCCCCCCCCCAACCTTCATTCGTTTCGCCGGGACCCTAAAAACCTGGCTATTTGAGCTGGCCGGCCTGGACTGAGGGGTTTTTAAGGTTTTAAATTCAATTTTAAAGTGTTGGGGCTATTAATTTAATTGTATTTTAATCTGTATATTGTATCTTTTTAATTTGCCCTGTAAACCGCCCTGAGTCCTTCGGGAAAAGGGCGGTATATAAATCGAATAAAATAAAATAAATAAATATTTCTATATGTTTCCCCACCCCACCCCCGTGCGGGCTTTATCGTTCTTTGCCTCTTTCTGGGGGAATTTAATCGTGGATATCTTCAAGATGCATCTTATTCTCTCCATACCTCCCAATTAAGATAGGAGAAACAATTAGGAGGGTTCCCCCGCCTTCATATCCTGCTCAGGAATTTTGTCAAGGAAGCGGACTAGGGTTGCAAACTAGATCCCAGATTAGAAGGATCTTCGGCTGATCCAGGAGAGCTCGTTGTAGACATGCCTCGCAACCTTCCGAGAAAGCCGGAAATGTAATCTCCTGTCTGCTGTCCAAGGCAAACCGACCTACCCATTTCTTTCCGGTAAGGTTTCTGTGGTTATTATTCCTTTGAGCAGGTCGAATCTCAAAAGCACCCAGGTTCTCAACCCAAGACTTACTTTTTGTATATGATTCAGTGCCACCCAGTTGTTTTTGACTACCAGCAACCCTGTAGATTCTCTCCCATGGTTATATTTTAGTTATTTTGTTTATTTAATTATATTTATATACCGCCCTTTCCCGAAGGACTCAGGGCGGTTGACAGGGTGATTAAAACAAAAAATACAAAAGTTAAAAACAGATTTTAAAAAAAAAATTATATCCGTCCCTGAACAAATAAAACCCCAGTTAAAATTAAAATTCTCAGCCTCAGTTATCACATTCAAAATGTCTTTAAAAAAAAACACGTTATGACTTCCTTGGACACATTTTACCCAAATCCCGACTTCAAATGCCCTTGAAATAAAATGGGGGATGGAAAAAAAAACACAAAACCACTCCCCTCCCACCATAAAGTCATTGAAGGGACCAAGCCCCCTCCCCCCCCAAATCCCATTTCACAAGTGCCCTTCGCGGGTCAGTTACATTCTCTCTTCCCCCCCCCAACCTACCTCGCAGGGTTGTTGTGAAGGTAAAAATAAGGGCCCCGCCCCCCCCCCCACTTGAGAGGCTCTGCGAGGAAGAGAAGCAGCCGCGTCCTGCCCAACTCAACGCAGGATGCAAATGGGCGAGAGAAAACTACAGGCAAGGGCGATGCCAAGGCAAGGCGTCCCAACGGGCAGGCTGAGGCATGATGGGAGTTGTAGTCCAGCCCGGCTGGAAGGACGCCAGAGGAAGGGAGGGGGGATAATGCAGCCGCATCCACGGGGACAAAAGGGAGGGGGGGGAGAAGGCGGCCCGCGGATGTAAAGGCGCCTCCGGAGCTCGAGCCTGGAGACCGACCGGCACCTGCCCTACCCCTCGGCCCCGCTGCTCGCCTCACCTGTGTAGGCCCGACGCCGGCGCTCCCGCCGATTCTCCACCGGATAACGACTCCCATCGAGACGCCCCCTCCGGCACGACCTTTCACACACCTTGCGCCGCCGTCGGCTCCTCCCACTCGCGGGCCGCCGCCTTGGTCACTCCATTGGCGGCGGCGCCTGCCACTCCCCGCCCCCGAGCGACAGGGGATTGGCTCCCGGATGCCGGCTGCGACGAATATTTTTTTTAAAAAAAAAAAAATGGGTGGAGGAGGAAGAAGAGGAGGACTTTCAGGCCGCGAGGGCGGCGCCGCTCCCCACAACGCCCCGCCCAGCCATGAGAAGAGGCGGCGAGCAATGGGGTCCTTGTGACGCAATTGGTTGGAGCGGGGAGTGACGGCGGGGAGGGGAAGAAGGAGGCGGAGGCCGAGAATGGGGCGGGGCTAAGTCACGTGTGCCGCAGAAGGCAGCCTCAGCTCGCCGCCTCAGGCTGCCATTTTGAGTCACCCTGCGGTTGAGGCGAAAGCGATCTTGATCGGGGAGAAGCTTCTTGGCCACAAACGCCTAAATCAGAATCCAGTTTATTCCGAAGGAAATTGGATTATTTGGGCTGGTAGCGAGCTTAGCCCGACTATTTGCTGGTTTGCTCCATTAGCTGCCATTCCGACGCATCCTTGTATGAAAAGGAGAAAACCAAGGTTTTACACCTAGGCAGGAAGAACCAAAGGGACAAGTACAGACTAGGCCAGGGGTAGGTAACCTTGGCTCTTTTATGACTCGTGGACTTCAACTCCCAGAATTCCTGAGCCAGCCGTGCTGGCTCAGGAATTCTAGGAGTTGTTAAAGGAATTCTGGGAGTTGAAGTCCACGTGTCATAAAAGAGCCAAGGTTGCCTACCCCTGGACTAGGCGAAACCTGGCCCAAAAACAGTAACAGAGAGGAACCTTGAGAGTCCTAGCAGACGATCACTGAAACACGAGCCAGCCGTGCAGCAGCCAAAAAAGCTAATACGATCCTTGGCTGCATAAACACAGGCATAGAATCAAAATCACGTGAAATGTTAGCACCGCTTTATAACGCCTTAGCAAGGCCACACCTGGAATATGGCATCCAGTTTTGGTCACCGCATCACAAAAAAAGATGCTGAGACTTTGGAAAAAGTGCAGAGATGAGCAACTAAGATGATTAAAGGCCTGGAGGAAC
Source organism: Vipera ursinii (assembly GCF_947247035.1). Lineage (NCBI taxonomy): Eukaryota > Metazoa > Chordata > Lepidosauria > Squamata > Viperidae > Vipera > Vipera ursinii. Next base: position 11,452,813 of record NC_139524.1, on the reverse strand, counting down.
GGCTGCGGGATAAGATAAGATAACCTTTATTGTCTTTTTTTTACTGTGGGCACAAAGACACGCATCAAAAATGAAATTTAGTGGCCCGCTCTCAAAGTGGAACACATACATGACACACCTAAACCATGCTATATACACATATGTATAGACCCACACCCCTACATATACATAACAAATATTAAATACTGTTCATCTTGAATATATAACAGAAAGAGGAAGCTTGAGAGTTCACAAGGTTAATGCTGTATGGAATGAAACTGGCTGAATCTGGATGTTCTGCTGCGGATACCACGAAGCCCCCTCCTCCCAGAAGGGAACAAGGAATACAGGTTGTGAAGAGGATGTGTGGTGTCCCAGATAATCTTATGGACCCAGCTCAAGCAACACTTCTGTGCTATGTCCTGGATGGGAGGGAGGGAACTGCCAATGAACTTTTTGGCCATCCTCATCAGTCTCTGCACCGCCTTCTCTGAAGCAGGGATGCTTCCAAACCAGACTGTGATACTCTTGATTGTTCCCCTGTAGAAAGTGGTCAGGACAGGGGAAGGAAGATGTGCTTTTCTCATGCGACGCAGAAAATGCAGGTGCTGCTGTGTCCGCTTCACCAGTTTCTCACTGTTGAGTGACCAAGCCAGCCTACTCATTAACTGCACACCCAGGAATTTGATGCTGATAATCATCTCCACAGGTGAATCATTAATGCACAGAGAAGTGCGGCTGTGCCTGCCTTTTCTGAAATCGACAATGATCTCTACTTTTTCCGGTATTTAAAACTAGGCTGTTTTCCTTACACTAGTTCACCAACCCCTCAACCTCCTTGCAGTACGCTTCCACCTTGTCATCATGAATAAGGCCCACTACTGTTGTATCACCTGTGAACTTTACAATATGGTTGGTGGCAAACCTAGCACAACAGTCATGGGTCAACAGGGTGAACCGCAATGGACTTAGGACGCAGCCCTGAGAACCTGTGCTCAAGAAAATGGTATTAGAGGTATTTGTTCCAACTTGCACAAATTGGGGCTTGTTGGTAAGAAAATCAAGAATCCAGTTGCACAGAGAAGTGTTTAAGCCTAAAAGGCCCAGTTTGTCTACTAGATGCTGGGGAATGATTGTGTTAAATGCCGAGCTGAAGTCGACAAGCAACAAATGCACATATTTCTTTCCTTTAAGCACTTCAGGCTCAGACGGACAACGGTAAAAATAGCATCCTCCATAGAGTGATTTGGTCAGTAGGCAAACTGAAGTGGGTCAAATGCTGGCAGGAGGCTGGATACAATAATGTCCTTTATCAGCTTCTCAAAGCATTTCATAATGGTGGATGTCAGTGCAACCGGACGGTAATCATTGAGGCCTGTAATTGTGCACTTTTTTGGCACTGGGAATGGCACGTTTAGAAATGGTCTGAAATGGTATAGGGCAGACATGTCAAACACAAGGCCCGGGGGCCGGATCCGGCCCGCGAAGTGGTTTCATGCGGCCCGCGAAGCCATCCTGGAAACAGTGAGGGAACGGCCCCCACTGCCTTGGCCCTGGCCCAGAGACCCTCCTTCTGCCAGAGACCCTCAGATCTGTCCCACTCCTGCCCAGGCCCCCATAGGCACCCTTGATGCGAACGATGTAGAGCTGGCCACGCCCACCCAGTAGGCCATATGCACTCTAGCCACACCCACCCAGTAGGCCACACCCACCCAGGCCATGCCCACCCTGCCCCCTGAGGGCAACAGCAATGCTGATGTGGCCCTCAATGAAATTGAGTTTGACATCCCTGGTATAGGGTTTCCTGCTTGAGCAGGGGTTGGACTAAAAGACCTCCAAGGTCCCTTCCAACTATTATTGTTGTTATTGTTATTGACTAGACATGACATAAGGGATGTGGTGGCTCAGTGGTTTAGGACGCTGAGCTTGTCGATCAGAAGGTCGGCAGTTTGGCAGGTCGAATCCCGAATGCCGCGTAACAGAGTGAGTGCCTGTTACTCTTCCCAGCTTCTGCCAACCTAGCAGCTCGAAAGCATGTAAAAATGCAAGTAGAAAAATAGGGACCACCACGGTGGGAAGGTAACAGCGTTCCGAGCGCCTTTGGCATCTAGTCATGCCGGCCACATGACCATGGAGACATCCTCAGACAAGCGCTGGCTCTTCGGCTTTGAAACAGAGATGAGCACCGGCCCCTAGAGTTGGAAACGACTAGCACGCATGTGCGGGGGAACCTTTACCTAGACATGACATGGTAGCAGTATTCCAGTATTTGAGAGGCTGCCACAAAGAGGAGAGGGTCAACTTATTTTCCAAAGCACTAGAAGGCAAGACAACAAACGGTTGGAAACTAATCAAGGAGAGAAGCAACCTGGACTTAAGGAGAAATTTCCTAACAGCGAGGATAATCAATCAGTGGAATGGCTGGAAGTTGTGGGAGGTTTTTTAAGAGGACATTGGACAACCATTTATCTGAAATGGTATATGGCAGGGGTGTCAAACTGCCAGCCCGCGGGGCAGACGCGTCATCCAGAAGCCGCGCCTACCCCATTGCCAGCAATGGCAAAACCATCCCAATACATTGTGCGATGTCACGTGATGTCGTAAGTTTGACATGTCTGGTATATAGGGTGTCCTGCTTGAGCAGGGGGTTGGATTAGAAGACCTCCAAGGTCCCATCCAGCTCTTTTCTGATTGAGTTTGACTGGCTGGGTTCCTGTGGGTGCTAAGGGGCCCACTGAGTTGGAGGTAGCTATGTGTGTCCTGGTGGTTTTCAAACATGGCCTCTTTAAGAGGGATGGACTGAGTATTTCATTTCAATTATTTGGAGTTTCTTTATATAATATATAGCACCATAGATCATTGGTCTATATTTTTTAAAAAATAAATATGTAAACAAATGGTTTCTCTTTTGTCCATGTTGCACCAGCGGAATCAAGTTAGGCGTTTTCTGAAGTTTTGATAGAATAGACCTTGAAAGCCTTGAAAGCCTTGCCATCACTGGCATAGCCTCTACTGTTACCTAAAATAAATTACTCTTCCAATTGCTTGTCTAAAATATCCAGAGGAAGTTCCACCAGTTCTTCAGTAACACCATATGATTCGCTAAGCTTGTCTCTTTAAGGATGCTACTATACCTGCTTCATCCAAGCACAGGATATGCTTTTATGTATGTGTTGACAACTGACTGGCGTTGTTGTTGTTTTTTTGCATACAAAGCCATTCTGAATTTTAAGAATGGATCCTACAAGAATGTGCCATGCCTTTTAAATTATCCATCGCAGGGTGAAAACCTCTGCCACATGCAGAAACAGGAAGAGCAGAATGTGGATGAGGTTAGAAAGTGTCTTTTGCCTGTTGAGTCTGCATAGTGAATTTAGTCATATTCTGGATTTGCATACGTCAAAACAAAAAACACTTGGTTGTGTTAAATATTGCATCGCTGCTAATTGCCTGGCTGACCTGGTTAAGTGTGGGATGTAAATATGCTGCTATGTCATAAGCCCCAAGAACAAAGTAGATGTCAAGAGGAATAGTATATTCTCTTAAAATAAATAAGGTAAAGGTAAAGGTTCCCCCGCACATGCGTGCTAGTCATTTCCAACTCTAGGGGCTGGTGCTCATCTCCGTTTCAAAGCCGAAGAGCCAGCGCTTGTCCGAGGACGTCTCCGTGGTCATGTGGCCGGCATGACTAGACACCAAAGGCACACGGAACGCTGTTACCTTCCCACCGTAGTGGTCCCTATTTTTCTACTTGCATTTTTACGTGCTTTCGAACTGCTAGGTTGGCAGAAGCTGGGATGAGTAACAGGCGCTCACTCTGTTATGCGGCACTCGGGATTCGAAATGCCGACCATCTGATCAACAAGCTCAGCATCCTAACCCACTGAGCCACCCCACAAAATGGGGTTTGTTTTTTTTGGAGTGCCTTGAGTATAGAATGGTGACAGTTCCTTGCACACTAGAATTATGAACTGTATAAATTCATAACCCTAGTGATGAATTAATTATGAATTGTAATTCTTACAGTATATTGGTTTGTTCACAACATTTTTACTGTAATGGGTGTGCAAACCATTTGGAGTCTGCTGGATTGCCATGGGATATGACACTTAGGAAAGTAAGTAAATAAATAAAATGCAGTTTCAGAAAAAGAAAAACAGGCCTCAGATCTATGTGCTTCATATTAGTATATTTTCCCTAATTTGTAAATAAATTTCTCCAACCCTTATGCTAACTTGAAATATCCCACTATTGCTATCCTTTCTGCCTTTGAAATTATCTTCACAATTATGTGGTATGTGATACATGATGGCTTGCATGCTTTACCATTAACAAATGGGGGGAATCACCATATTTAGAAGATGTTTTCAGAAAGCAAAATGAACAGAAATTCATTCTTTGCCATTATGGGTCTAAAATGTTACATAGAATTTTTAAATAAACAAAAACTCTCCTTGTTAATTCTAAAATAAGGAATATACAGATGTTTGCACAATACATTTAACCAGGTTGCTGAACTAACCCATTTTCTAGATTCCCAAACTAAATTAAACCATAAACCAAGCAAACAGCCTGAGCTTGCACAATAAGGCATAAAAAAACATGACCAAGGTTCACAAATGAATGCTAATTAAAGCGAGCCAGGTAAATACAATCATAGGATTGTTGAGTTAATGGTAGTCATAATTCTGCATTATTTATTTAGTTCCTAGCGAGTCCAGTGATAAGTGTGTGCTACATATGTTGGAGTCTTTAATCTGCATTATATGCTGGGGAAAGGGAATCTGGTTTGAGTCAGATTTTGAATCAGGCGTGGTTTGAGTCAGATTTTAACTTTAGATTTTCTTTTCATCAGCTATTTTTGGAAAAGGACCTCTTTGCCTTAGAAGAAAATCCACGGCATGCATCAAGAATTTTTGTGCTAAATATTTGGTCAGGACATTTAAACTCTCTTATTCTCGGATTACCAGAATGGATAGTACCAACTGTCATGCAAAGACTCACTCATTTTTTTCCAACAACAATAGGAGCTATTATTAACAGCACTGATGAAAGGTTTTGCCATAAGTAGGAACTAGCAAATGACTTGAGTGTTTTCCACTGTTGCAAAGCTGGAAAAAAAACTAGGAAGAATTTGAAGGGGAAGTTCAGAATAACAGAGCTGGAAGGGACCTTGGAGGTCTTCTAGTCCAACCCCCTGCTCAAGCAGGAGATCTCAAACAGCCATTACAGACAAGTAGCTGTCCAGTCTCTTCTTAAATATCTCCAGTGTTGGAGCAGCCACAGCTTCTGAAGGCAAGGTTGATTGTTCTCACTGTTAGGGAATTTCTCCATACTTCTAGGTTGCTTCTCTCCTTCACAGTTCAGAGAAACAAGAAGAATTATAGAAAAACTCCACATGCAGTCTATTATTTGGCCTTGTTTAATCTTTCTAAAGTGAGATCCCTGCTCTCTTACCCATGTAGCTTTCACGTATTCTAACATGGGTGGAGATGATAATTATGTAACTTGCATATCATGTTTCTGTACAGCTTTTACTGAAGGACATTCAACGTTGTTTGCATTTGGCTTCACAAGTGTGAACGTAGGCCACACTGAAAGAGAAAAGCACAGCCCCTCAGAACATTAGCAGGCAAGTCTTCAAAGGTTTCAGAAGGAAATCGAAATTGTAATTGTAATGGGGCAGAAGGGAAGAAATTATTAAATATACTGCTACAGAGTCTAAAGCGACATGATGGTCATTTCACTAAGAGGAGGTGAAGCTGGAGTTAACTACATCTGTCTGCAAAAGTCTAGACAACCAGTAGATGGCAGCAACGGGTTTGTGTTTTCAGTTATCTGTGTGTCTAGTGTTAATCCAGATTTTTGCAGCTCAGATAGAGCATCCTTAATATTGAAGGCTTGAGATAAAGAATTTACCTGAGATGAAAATGAATGCGGAAACGCAATTAGGGACTCATCATTTATTTTTCATCTATTTGGTAACAACATATATCTGAAATTCCTTCTCTGGAATACTTTAGAAGATGAAGAAACACATTACTAATTAAGTGTGTGGCATTTTTACTGTGTTTTTTTTAAAACACAGATCATTGTTTTAACGTTCAGTATACCGGTATGTTCTTTGGGAAGGTGCTAAATATTTAAAATGTACCCCTGCTTGCCTAGACTTCGGATGAATAAAAGAAAAGGGCTATCCTGCCCTTTTCTGTATTCTGTTCATGCTCAAGGGTGGCACTCAACATGTCAGCCTGCGTGTGTATCTTGGACTCACATCCCTTGCAGAGCAGAGCTGAGTCATATGTTCCAACTTGTCTCCTGCTAAAACTAGAATAAGGTTGCACGCCTCCCGCTTGCTTGAGGTTACTCCTATTGGTTTTAGGGGAAGTGTCTCAAAATGACTAGACGGATAAATGCAAATATTTATTCAGCTTGATACATCAGTTCCAAGCTGCAGCTGGCCATTGTAGCTAAGAGGCACCAGCAAAAAACAACAAGCTCACCAACACAAAACCAAAGCAAATCCTGCTTTTTTTTTTAAAGCTTGCCTAATAGCAAGCTCAAGTAAAAAGCGTGAGAACTTTAAATCAAACCCAAATGAAAGCGTCCAACTTTATAGTCGGCAAACTATGGCTGCTAGCTGGTCAAATTTCGTGCTGGGAAGTTAATATTATATGGCACGTTTGCCAGAAGGATTCTGCCACATTGAGTGCTTGCCTAGCTTTGTGTAGCTCAAGGCTCTGTAAGAAGTTTATTGTTTGAAGAGCTGTAACGTTGCCATGGAAACACATTTCTTGTATTATATTTGGACAAATTATTTCCTTTCCCGAGCTGAGATACATTAATCCTTTTTCATCAGTTTGCAGGGAAACTGACTGCATAGCATGGATTGATTACTACTCATGGCATCGACTACTGCCTGTCTACCTAGCTGCCTATTTTTTTTCTTCAGAATGGTTTTAGAAAACTTTTTAAATGCTTAATTGCGTTAAAAAAAAGCAGTCCAATACTCCAACCAACATGCAATAAATATTTTAAAAAACGACTTCACAGATAGTCCTCAAAATTTGAGGCCCAAATTTGTATTGTTAAGCAAAACATTTGTTAAGTGAGTTTTGCCCGATGTTATGGCCTTTCTTGCTATGATTGTTAAGGGAATCGCCGCAGTTGTTAGTAACACAGTTGTTAAGTGAAGCTGGCTCCCCCATTGACTTTGCTCGTCAGAAAGTCGCAAAAGGTGTTCACATAATCCCGGGACTCTGCAACCGTCATAAATAGGAACCAGTTGCCTAGCATCCAAATTTTGATCACATGACCATGGGGATGCTGCAACAGTCGTACGTGTGAGAAAGAGTCATAAGTTACTTTTTCTCAGTGCCGTTGTACTTTTGAATGGTCACTAAACAAAGTGTTGTAAGTCAAGGACTGTCTGTATTCATAAGGAAGGCAATTTATTTTGAAGCAAGGAAAAAATACAAGACCAATAACAAATCTGGTCTTCATCTTGACTTTTTTTTGGCATTGTCTCCCAAAGACATCCCAGTTTTTGGTTTATTGCATAACTAACTCTTAAAATTAACGGGAGCTGTCGCATAATTTTAGAATTAAAATGAGAATTTTAATTTTAACGGGTTTTTATTTGTTCAGGGATTGATATAATTTTTAAATTGTTTTTAACTTTTGTATTTTCGTTTTAATCACCCTGTAAACCGCCCTGAGTCCTTCGGGAAAGGGCGGTATATAAATATAATTAAATAAATAAAAATAAGGGCTAAGATAAGCCAGGCAAGTGATTTTAAGAAAAATTAACCATGGTTAAGTTAGCCTCTAAACTTTTCCTCTTTGTCTTTCTATATTAATCAACTTGGCTAGATTAGTTTACTGGATCTTTTGCATCATTTTTTTTTAAAAAAAATATTGTTATTTTTATTTCTGTGTAGAATATGTTTGTTTAAAAAGAATTTTGTAGGAATATTGTACAGTCAAATTTTCCAAAGAGTAATATATTTAACAAGGTGACTAAGTCCCAAAATTCTGAGTCACCATGGACACTGGAAATAAACAGCTAAGTTGAAAACATGCAAGCAAGAGGCTTGGAGGAATCAGTGAATTTAGCCATGCCTTCATCTACATAGAACTTAGCTCCCATCCCTGATTCATACTCTGGTATAGTTTATTCTTTTATGGGAGTCATGCAAATACTTTGACAATGCCTTAAAGGTCTTGCCTCATTGATCAGTTAAGCCTTCCTAACCCAATTTATAGTCCATACACAATTGTTAAAATTACCATAAACGCCATTGATATTGGGTTGAAACCCAACATTCAATTTTTAAAATAAAATACTAGACTACCCGTGGCCTGTTGGATCATCCTTCAGAAATATTTCCTTAATGAATTCCTCAATGCCTTCAATAATGAATGGCAGAGCTTCTAAATTATTGCCTTCCTTGGAAAAGCTGGGATACATTCAGAGTCCCAGAGGTGCTTTTTTCAAAAGGCAACTGGACTTCCTTTGGTTTTTTTCCTTGAAGACGTTTCACTTCTCATCCAAGAAGCTTCTTCAGTTCTGACTGAATGGTGGGGAGTTGAAAGCTTGCAAGGAATATAAAAAGCACCTTTGGGACCACTATGACCTGGATGACCGGGATCGGTCGCTAAACAAATGGTTATAAACTGAGGACTGCCTATATACAATTAGAAAGGGGGGGGGATCAGCCAAGGAGACAACAATGTTTATGCCTATATTATTTTATGCTAAGCAAGGATGGCTAATTGGCACTTAGTACAGAATAAAGTTAGCAGAATTATGCTGTAACAGAGGTGCAACCTTAAATATTCAGACGCCTATAAAGGAAAACCCATCCCTTGACTTGCATTCAAGGCTGAATCCACATCAGCTTTGCTAAGATTTGAGGTTAAGAAGGACCTCTACTGGAGACTTGTAGGATTGCTGCTATTTACTAGAAGCTTTGCTAAGATTTGAGGTTAAGAAGGACCTCTACTGGAGACTTGTAGGATTGCTGCTATTTACTAGAAGGACTCATCCTTGATTAAAATTATGTGGTTTGGAAATTGGTTTATGGATTAGCGTGTTGCCTGACTGCATCAAACAGTAACCTGTTTTACAAATGGTGATTACTAAATCAGAATATTATATATGGACAGCAAATGTTTTCTTGGCCATCTGCCCTTTGTCGTTATTTGAGCTCCAAGTTCAGATCACCAGCAAGTTACTAATTGTGTAAACACGCGAACCCCTATTTTGTTAATCAATAGTCTATTTGAGAGGAAGTTTTTCTTTTTTCATAGCTTGAAACCCGTAGCCTGCAGTAATACATACTAAACATGGTGAAAGTGACTGTCTATTTTCATTCACGAGACTGTCCAATCTTTATCACAACTGGCTTGGAAACTAAGAAATGGAGGTATCCAGCTTTTTTCAGTAACATACAGTATTTGTTCAAAATAAAGCTAATGTCACTAACAGCTTGAAAGGAATACCCCAATTTCTCTCAGCTTCTATATTTTATTTTTAATTATTTAAAGAGCACAAATCTACTAACTAGAACATATTTTTCCATTTAAGAGGATCTGTTCAAACAGTCGGGTTTCTGTATTCAGTTCTTGGTGAAAATGATCAAAATAAGGAAATCAGAAAGAAAACAGTAATGCATCTTAGATCACTTACAGCTTAGTAGGTTTGACTCCCCCCCCCCATTTGACCTTGCTGTTTGCTGGCTTGTTTGTACAACAAACACATACGGTACTTAAATGAAGCAAAACTGTTAGAATTAATACATTTGCCTGGATTAATTGACTACCCCAGGGATGTCCTGGTGAAAAATAGTCAAGAGGGTGGCACCCTCTGAATGCTCCTGAATTACACAGAAAACTATTATTTGAATTTGTACAAAACGGAGCTATAAACTACATTTATTCTATTGAGTGATCTAGCCACTGTGGTAGCTTTCTAATGCATTGAAAATAAAAATTATGTCTGGAAATTATGAAGGGGGTAAGTTGTCGGATAAAATACTGGTTTTCATTCTATATTGTACCTCTTTGTTCATGCACAGATATTGGTGTGGACTTGCACATCCACAAACATGTGCACCATATTGGATAACAACTTTGTATAACACTTTCCCTCATGCCATCACTCTACTGAACACCTAATCTTCACAGTACTGTCTTATGTCTAAGTACATTCACCCATGTTCTACAACTAGTATTATTATTATCCTCCTCATCTCTACTACCCTCTATAGCTGACATCATTATTATGATTATTATTACTCTGTTGCTTTGCATGTACATTGAGAGCTTCTGCACCAGAGACAAATTCTTTGTGTGTCTAATCACACTTGGAGAATAAACTTCTCTTCTCTTCTCTTCTCTTCTCTTCTCTTCTCTTCTCTTCTCTTCTCTTCTCTTCTCTTCTCTTCTCTTCTCTTCTCTCCTCTCCTCTCCTCTCCTCTCCTCTCCTCTCCTCCCCTCCCCTCCCCTCCCCTCCCATCCCATCCCATCCCATCCCATCCTTTGCTTAGGGGTTTTGATATGGTCAAAGAACTAAATCCATAAAGATTATTCCGGTTAGTCTAGTCTAGTCTAGTCTAGTCTACTCTGAATTTACACTATCATAAATTTCTTAGGTTGTACAATGCTTCATAGTTGATTGCAAAATAATGTTTTGGAACACATGAAATGCAAATTTAGAATCTCTCTGGAATTCTTTTAAATAGCTGAATCTTTGGAGTCCTATGGCTCTTTATGGAATTGCAGACAGGTACAAAACCTGTACACCTACACACACTAAAAAAATGTTGCACTGCCCCAGTATTTTTAACTGATTTTGCTAACAACACTTTCATTAGGATTTTCCCCTGGAAGTGATTTTACCATAGCTTTCATTCTTGATGACCTAGAACACAACCTGTCACTGAGTGCCGAGTGGTAAATATTTGTTCAGGAAAGTGGAAAGTCAAGCAGGAATAACAAATGTTAAAATAGCCTACATGAAACAGGGGAAGCTGTCATTAAAATGGAAAAAACACAGTGAACGATATGTAAAGATCTCATAATGTTGCTAGGGGGCACTATATTAAAGGTAAAACAAATGAATCAGTAAATCAGTGTTTATTTCTTATCTATGTCCTTATTGGTTTTTTGAAGTCTGTACTGTCAATATTCTATTTACACCTGTGTCTTTTCTCACACTATTCAACCAGATTCTTTATAGACAAATACAAAAGGCTTAGTGTGATGTTAAGAAACATAATCTTTCTATGCTTCCATCACGTGGAAATACTGAAATAAAAACCTCAGCTTGTATATTATTGAAAGAAGATAAGCTATAGGGATTTCTGTTGGCATCATTTTAAAAACAATAACAGAGTTGAGAGCTGGGAAACTACTGTTATAAATTAACAAGATTAATGTGTTGCACAAAGCATGCAATTTCTGTACTGCGCAAATGAGGTAAACTGGTGTAACAAGGCAGAAAAAAGAAGCCATGGATGTAGACTAATCAAGCAGAGAACCAACCTAGAACTAAGGAGAACAATTAATGTGGAACGACTTCAGAAGTTGTGGGTGCTCCAACACTGGAAGTTTTTAAGAAAATATTGGACAACCATTTGTCTGAAATGGGTTTCCTGCTTGAGCAGGGGGTTGGACTAGAAGACCTCCAAGGTCCCTTCCAACTCTGTTATACTGTTAAAACAGAAAACATCTGAAAGTACCATAGTCATACAAAAACAAGATGGGTATTTGAGGTTCTTTAAAAGGTAACACTGGAGACTTTGAGGCACGATCAATTAATATACATTTTTCTGCAGTTTAAAGCATTCTAGCTAATTCGGTTCAAGATTGACTCTTGGCAATCATAAACTCATTCATGTGAATATTGCCTTGGCAGCAATATAGAGAAGATTAGTTATTTCTTCTATGATGTTTTTTGACTTTCCAGACCCACCTTGAGGATTATTTTCCTGAACCCCAGTAGAAAATCACACCAACCGATGAATTATGGATGTGTAGTTGTGGAAGGTTGAGCCATAGTTTGCCTTCCCTATTTCACTTAAATGCCATATTGGAAAAGTGAGTGGCAGTCTACAGCTGAATCTCTTTTTTTCCTTTTCCTTTAGTAAAACAGAATAAAACATAGCCATGAGGAAGTTTCAGTTCAGATCAGCTCTCAATGCTGGGATAAAGAATGAGGACCTCTTCAGAGGCATTCCTTAATAGTAGCTTGGTGGCATCGGGGTCCTTAGAGAGACCACTAGATGCAAAACTGCATTATTATATCATAATGCAAATACTACAACTTATGTACTTGTGTCAGGTGTTGTGATGTAAGTACCTAAGGCAAGATCTACATAATGATGTTGTCACACACATGTAATCACAATCATGCTTAGCTGTAGAAGCCCCTGTAGGGCCCTTGGTGCACCCTGAGCTTGGTGGGTTTCTTGCAAACATTTCATTACCAAACTTGGTAACATCCATCAGTGCTAGAAGCCACTACTTGTAAAGCAAATAGTATAATACTACTTTGGGAATAGGGTTAAAGTCTGCTGCTGTCCAGTCTTGTGGTCCCACTTAGATTTTCCTTTTGCAGCTGCTCTTCTAAATAAATGGAGTATTCAAAGTTGGTTTGTATTCAGAGTAACTATTGTCTAGCTATTCCTTCATACAGCCAAATAAGATTGCTACGTAGACCAAGAAAGGAGAATCTGTGACCTTGGGTATGTTGCTGAGCTACAATTCCCAACAGACTCAACCAGTAAGGTCAACACTGAGTGATGCTCAAAGTTGCATGCGGTAACATCTGACGGTTTACAGAATCTTCAGCTCTGCCTAGACCACAGGTCTGCAACCCGCGGCTCCGGAGCCGCATGCAGCTCTTTCAGCTGTCTCCTGCGGCTCCCAGTCCTCTGCCATGTGCAGTCCAAAAAAAAAAAGGTGGGACTAAAAAAGTTCAACCAATCAATTGAAATATGCAGGGTAGGTGCATATCTCGCCTTGGCTCCACTCTTCAGTCAAATCCTGTTCTGCGCATGCACGCATGTACGCGCATGTGCACATTTTTTGCGGCTCCCAGTTTTTCCTTTTGGGAGGGAACCGGTTCCGAGTGGCTCTTTCACTGTTTCAGCTTGCTGACCCCTGGCCTAGACAATGGGAAACTTGAATACACTTCTTCTAAAATCCAGCTGTGTATATAGTGGTTTAAAGATATGCAAAGCAGCAATTTGGACCACTGCTGTCCCATCCCAGGTGGGAGCCACAGAAAGTAGGCTAAAGGTGATGCTTTGAACACGTCCTCTTTTTTCATCAATCAGAAACGTATCAGCGGTTCATCAGTTTTCAGGGAGAAGGACCTCCTTGAGGGCCTGGGAAGGAGCAACTGGAGATGAAGGTTGGAGCCAGGAAGCAGGAAAATGAGAAGTAAAAGAAACAAAGGAGAGAAAGAAAAGCAAACAAAAAAAAGAAATAAGAGGAGAGGAAGAATAACAATCCAGCGAATCTGGGAGATGAAAGCATAGGAGAGCTGCTTAGAAAAACATGGCAAACATAATGATGGAAGCAATATGAGATCACATATCTGTAACGTGGGGCTCTTTAATCCCTTTAACTTAAAGACTTGCATCTCTTTCCATACTCTTTCACCCCAGGTTGAAATTAGCAACAACCGTCTTGCCTGTTAAGTAGTGGTCATGGTGGGGAACATCACGTGTGTATAGACACCACCTTAGTGTAGGGTATAATCCAACTGCTTCACATAAACAGGATTATGTCCAACTTTGATCTTAAAAAGACTGATTATGATGACAAGGCTCCTGTTCCAACTTTCCTTCAACCCTGCTTTTGTGATTGATAGGAGGAGGAATACAATGAACAATACCAACGATAGGGCCCCATTCCATGGCTTGCATGTTTTTGGCATCTGAAACAAAGAGCGTCTTGAGAAATTAGTTCCTACTTCCTGATTTTTCATAATACAGTTAGACATTTAGCTTTTGGTCCACCTTCGGCCCATTTAAGAATGCCCTTTTCCTGGATGTCACAACTATCCGAGTTTTTACACCAGGTGCACATCAATCTTTATTTTTATTTTAATTCCATTTATAATTATTATTTTTATTTTAATTCCATTTAATTCCATTTATCTCCTGAACTACAGAAAACAGGGAAGGAAAATGAAGACTTTCTTTCATGGGCATTAATACCCAGAATTAGGGTTTAGAACTCAGAATCTTCAGATCTGAGGTAGGATTCCTCCAAACTTCTTTTATTAGTTTGAACATTAAAAATGGAAGCTTTTAGATTTCTTCCTCTTAGGTTAGGAATCTGTTTTTTTGATAAAATAGTAATAGGCTATTGAGATTCTCAATCATCAACCTCACAGTTGTCCGAAAGGTGCTTTTTCAAAAGGCAACTGGACTTTCTTTGCTTTTTCTTGAAGTTGTTTCGCTTCTCATCCAAGAAGTGTCTGAAGAAGAATTGAAGAAGCTTCTTGGATGAGAAGCGAAACATTTTGAAGGAAAAACAAAAAAAAGTCCAATTGCCTTTTGAAATAACACCTTTTGGACAAAGTGATAACAATTACTCCTATCTATGAATCCCATCTAGAGACACTTGCATTTGGGAACCAAGCTCTGAAGCCTGATCATCTCTTTTGCCCCTGACATGGCTTTTGGGCCACTTTATGGGGTTAAAAATTAATGTGTTTTATCTTGGCTAGCTTGGTTTATCCTGTTTCTGTGGATTATAACTTGACACAAGGTCATCTGGATAGCAGGTAGGTTGTTAATATGTTAAACAAAGAAAGAATGGCTTTACCCAACAACTTTTGTTGTCAGTATCTGTCACTAATCCCCTAATTGTTGTTGGTTGTTCCACAGATGCAAGCCAGACAATTATTTTCAGTAAAAGAAGTAGATCTTGACACTTAGTGAAGGAAGACCCATAACAATGGATAAGAGAAAATACCACAGGAAAGTTGAGATGCCAAGGACTTCAAGTTGAAGATGCTCCATCACTGGAGGTTTCCAAAGAAATTGGACAACCCTTTGTCTGAAATGGTTTCAAACTCAGCCCTTTTATGACTCGTGGACTTCAACTCCCAGAATTCCTCAGCCAGCATGCCTGGCTGAGGAATTCTGGGAGTTGAAGTCCACGAGTCATAAAAGGGCCGAGTTTGAAGACCCCTGGTATAGGGTGTCCTGCTTGAACAGGAGGAGGTTGGACTAGAAGACCTCCAAGGTCCCTTCCATCTCTATTACTCTGTTATTCTAGCACGCCAACCTTGCTAGCCGAATTATGAAGAAGAATAAAGAATCCAAGAGAAGGAAGATTTCCTTCCAGCACCCTCAACGAATTAGCCTTGAAGCTGAAGCGAATATTCCCAAAGCTCCGGATAAAGAGGCTTTTCAGTTTTTGTGCCGCGAGAGCCATTGGTTGGGTAATTTCTCCAAAAGTCTCAGGGGGAATGAGACTCTCTTTCAGGATTTCTCAAAGGAAGGATTGAAACAAACCAAATCAAACCAAAGCAAGAGTTCCTTTGGGCTTCACTCTCGAAGAGGCGGCAGGAAAAAATTGAGCGCACGGGAAAGACAGGAAGTCCACAGAGGGCCCTCGCCCACTGCTTACCTCAGTCACGGCAAGGATGCTGCACTTGTGAGAACTTCACTAACCTTCTCCAAAGCACCTGAAGGCAGGACAAGAAGCAACGGATGGAAACTAGTCAAAGAGAGAAGCAACCTAGAACTAAGGGGAAACTTCCTGACAGTTAGAACAATTAACCAGTGGAACAACCTGCCTCCAGAGGCGGTGAATGCTCCAACACTGGAGGTTTTTAAGAAGAGACTGGACAGCCATTTGTCTGAAATGGTGTAGGGTTTCCTGCCTGAGCAGGGGGTTGGACTAGATGACCTCCAAGGTCCCTTCCAACTTTATTATTATTATTATTATTATTATTATTATTATTATTATTATTATTATTATTATTATTATTATTATTATTATTATTATTATTAATCCCTTTCCCCAGACTGAAGGAGAAAGAAAGAATTTGTGTGCAGGGCTCCTGTAAGATGCTGTTAAGCACCTGCTGGCTGAGAATTAAGTGTCTACTCAAGGACAGATCCCCTCCTGACTTTATAACGATAATAGTCTCTTCTTTCATTCCTGAGCTTTAGGCGGGGAGTACTGTATGCATAGTCTTCAACTTACAACAGTTGATTTAGTGACCGTTCGAAGTTACAACAAGCACTGAAAAAAAGTGACTGATGACCGGCTTTCACGCTTAACGACCGTCGCGGCATCCCCAGGGTCACTGGATCAAAATTAAGACGCTTAGCAGCTGACTCCCATTTATGATGGTGTGATCACATTTTGCTACCTTCTGACAAGCAATGTCCACAGGGAAGCCAGGTTCTCTTAACAACCTAGTAACTGACTAACGACAGTGGTTTCACTTAACAACCGTGGCCAAAAAAAGGTCATAAAATGGGGCACTTAAGAAATGGCTCACTTAGTGATAGAAATTGCGGGCTCAGTTGTGCTCGTACCCCTGTACACAGAGTCTCATTTATTATACCACTGAAAGTGGTAATGATATGGAATCATTCCTGGATAACAATGCAAACGAAAAGGCCTTTGGAATGCAGACTTGTAGGTAATAGGGCAATGGCAAATTGAATAATAATAATAATAATAATAATGATGATGATGATGATGATGATGATAATAATAATAGAGTTGAAGGGGACCTTGGAGGTCTTCTAGTCCAACCCCCTGCTCAGGCAGGAAACCCTATAGTACCATTTCAGACAAATGGCTGCCAGTCTCTTCTTAAAAGCTTCCAGTGTTGGAGCAGCCACAGCTTCTGGAGGCAGGTTGTTCCACTGGTTAATCGTTCTAACAGTCAGGAAATTCCTCCTCAGTTCCAGGTTGCTTCTCTCCTTGGTTAGTTTCCATCCATTGCTTCTTGTCCTGCCTTCAGGTGCTTTGCAGAATAGCATTACACATTACATTGCACATTGAGGTCTGCGGACATACGACGCCCACTTAATTTTTCTCTGTTTGCTAAGGAGCTTTGCCGAGAAAATAACAAGCTGGAGACAGCCACCCTGGGCACTGTCTCTGGTGGAAAAAGTCTGCCAGTCAAGCACATGGATTTCATTTAGGCCAGATTGGGGGGGGGGGGGGAGATTCACGGCTTTGTCTCTTTGGGAAGGTCTTTCTCCACCCCACTAGGAAAAGAATCGTCATATCGAGGTAAGACGAAGGAGCCGTGGGCAAAATCTTCTCCGAATATGGAATTCTATTATGCCTGACTTTGCATGAGGTTTCCATCCCTTTTCCAAATATGTGATTTTTTTTTAATAGAGCTGCAGGCAGGAATTTCCAAAACAAAAACTCAGCCCAAGTAGGAAATGAGCAATCCAGAGTTTTCACTGTTGTCTTATTTCTTTTGGGTTAAGTTTTGAGCTGGTGGCTTTGACCAGTTTCAGTGGTTGGAAGAGGTTTTAAGTAAGGCTGGCCGGTGCCTTTTCGGATTTTACTCAGAATTTAAGATACAGAAAACATGATCATAGTTACAGGGGATAAGGATGTCTTTCAACCCCTAAAATTCAGGTACTCCTCGACTTACAACAATTCACTCAGTGACCATTCAAGGTTACAACGGCACTGAAAAAAGCATCTTATGACCGTTTTTCACACTTACGACTCTTGCAACATCCTCGTGGCCACATGATCAAAATTCAGAAACACGGCAATTGACTCGTATTTATGAGGGTTGCAGAGTTACGTTATCCCCTTTTGCGACCTTCTGACAAGCAAAGTCCATGGGGAAGCCAGATTCACTTAACAACCAGGTCCCTAACTTAACAACTGCAGTGATTCACTTAGCAACTGTGGCAAGAAAGGTCGTAAAATGGGGCAAAACTCACTTAATGACTGTCTTAGCAATAGTAATTTGGAGCTCAGTTGTGATCATAAGCCAAGGTCTACAGTATCTGTAACTTCAACAAACGCTGACTTCAAATCTACCAACACAATCATGCAAAGTAAGTTGCTACTGAGACAGCAAGGTAAGAAGGATGAGGGGTGACATGATATCAGGGTTCCAGTATCCCAGGGGCTGCCCCAAAGACGAGGCAATCAAGCTATTCTCCAAAGCACCTGAAGGCAGGACAAGAAGCAACGGATGGAAACTAATCAAGGAGAGAAGCAACCTGAGAAACACTGGAAGCTTTTAAGAAGAGATTGGACAGCCATTTGTCTGAAATGGTACAAGGCAGTGAGGGCGAACCTTTTAAAGACCGAGTGCCCGAACTGCAACTCAAAACCCTCTTATGTATCGTCGGGTGCCGGGTGGCTGTGGCCCATTGAGTGGGTGTTGCCAATAGGGTGGGTGTGGCCAATTGGGTGGGCATGGCCCATTGGGTGGGCATGGCTGCTGTATTAATGGCAGACTGGGTGGGACTATAAAGTTCAATCAATTCCAACTTTGCAAGACCTTTTTTTTTCCTGCGAGAAGTTGAAATTGATTGATTAAACCTTTTTTTAAAAAGCAAAAAGGTTTTATGATACCCAGCTGAAGGCCTAGGACTGGGGCGATGGTGTGCGTGCCCACAGAGAGGGCTCTGTGTGCCACCTGTGGCACGCGTGCCATAGTTTCGCCACCACAGGTATAGGGTTTCCTACCTGAGCAGGGGGTTGGACTAGAAGACCTCCAAGGTCCCTTCCAACTCTGATTCTATTCTATTCTTCATTCTATTCTATTCTATTCTATTCTATTCTATTCTATTCTATTCTATTCTATTCTATTCTATTCTATTCTATTCTATTCTATTCTATTCTATTCTATTCTATTCTATTGGAAGTTGTACATTGGCATGTATCTATGCCAATCCAATCCATTTATGAAACACTGATGAAGACATCACCAATGTTTTTAGAAGATGCTTTAATCACACAATCCTATGACTTTGTAGGGGAACCAGATATCTTCCATGTCTTGTTCACAAGTCCTCGTTGTTTCTGCTGTTTTCCTGCCCACACAAAACCTGGTAAGGAGAAAAAGACACAGATGCTCCAAATGCTTAGATTTGGAGTCCATGCATTCTGAAGCAAATCACAGATCCCAGTTGGCAATCTTCAATCATTAACTTGAGCAATATTTTCTATCTGAATTTTGTACCTAGCATCCTGCACTGAGTTTGTCATTTATTTTGTTATCTCCTTGGCCATTTATCTTGGTTTTAAGGTTCTTTTTTTTTGGTTTAGACTCTCCAGCTTTGAAGCTTCCATAACGAAGTCTTCGAATCTTGGCAACTTTAAGGAAACTTGAGTTTTCATGCTGGCCAGGGAATTCTGGGTCTTGAAATTCACCCGTCCTCAAATTGCAAGGTTGAAAAAAAACGGCTTTATGAGATAAGGCAGGTCAACAGATCAGATGCTTCAAAGGGCTGCTGAAAGTTACCGTAGTGCAGATCTACAGTAATCTCAAAAATGTAAAAACCTGGAGATTTAGGGGAAAACCCAGTTGCTATGTGACTTTAACACAAGAATGAGACTCAAGGGGATTTTTTTTTTTAAAAAAAAATCCCAGTTCAAAGACAACCTGGGACCTTTCTCTTCCCGTTCCTCCCTAGCAGAAAAGCAAAACATTTCCTTCCATAAAACATAAAAAAGAGACGTTGAATACAAAGGAGAGATCCCATTAATAAGGAACTAGCCTTCTCTAGACAGTTATGGATATGGCCTTGAAAAGGATCCTTGACAGCCTTTATTTAAACACCAGCTTTGGAGGAGGAAACGGTTCAAAATTCTTCCTCCTCGTCCTTGATGCTGCTTGCTATGAGAGCAGGGAGAGACAATCTCGCTTAGGTTTCCAAGGCTCTGTTGTTGTTGCTGTTGTTTGCCTTTGAGTCTGGCTTGACCTCTGGCAACTACACAGACAGGTCCCTGCAGTTTTCTTGGCAACATTTTTGGGAACTGATTTTCCATTGTCTTCTTCTAAGGATTGAAAGAAATTGACTGGTCCAAAGTCACCCAAGATAGCTTTCATGGCTAAGACAGGACTAGAACCCATGATCTCCTAGCTTTAGTGGCTTTAACCATAACAGCAAATTGCCTGTTTCTGTTGTTATACCTTGCAACAATAAAGTAGGATCCAACAATCCTTTGTGGCACCTGACCTATTATGAAAGGTTGATACCTCTAACTCATTTCATGTTTCATGTTTCATGAATTCCTGAGCAGATAATGTTCCATTAAGTGAGCCTGTAAGATGTGGCATTAGAATGGAGGAATTACAGGTCCAAGTCTAAAGCTGTCAGAATTAGGCTGAAAAACATCTGCATCACAGCTAGGTGGCATTGAGAATGAGACTTACCTGGATTTCTGTCACAATCTAGTGGTCATGCTAATTTTTGCACCCCAGATACAGTAAACCCTGTTTAAGTCTCCACGGTGGGATGATCCCTGGCTGAGTTCACATGACTCACTGAAGCCCAAGAAATTAAAAGACGCTTGCTCCTCAGGAGGAAAGCCATGGCAAATCTAGACGGCACACTAAAAAGCAGAGACATCACCCTGTCAACAAAAGTGCGTATAGTCAAGGCTATGGTCTTCCCAGTTGCAATGTATGGCAGTGAAAGCTGGACCATAAAAAAGGCTGAGCGCCAAAGAATTGAGGCCTTTGAACTTTGGTGCTGGAGAAGACTCCTGCGAGTCCCTTGGACTGCAAGGAGATCAAACTGGTCAGTCCTAGAGGAGATCAACCCTGACTGCTCTTTAGAAGGCCAGATCCTGAAGCTGAAACTCAAATACTTTGGCCACCTAGTGAGAAGGAAGGACTCACTGGAGAAGAGCCTAATGCTGGGAAAGATTGAGGGCAAGAGAAGAAGGGGACGACAGAGAATGAGGTGGCTGAATGGAGTCCCTGAAGCAGTAGGCGTGAGCTTAAATGGACTCCAGATGATGGTAGAGGACAGGAAGGCCTGGAGGAACATTGTCCATAGGGTCGCGATGGGTCGGACACGACTTCGCAGCTAACAACAACAACTGAAGGCCAATCAAATCAAATTTGTGAACCTGACCATTTGTAACTCAGTTTTCAAAATCCATCTTTCCCAAACATTGCAGTACGGTTCACACTTTTTGTTTTTTTTGTAAAAACCATTCATTACAGAATAGTTTGCACAAAAACGATGGCTCTGGAAGTAATGTACAAAAATGCATTGCATCAAGGATAATCGCTTCCCCATGTATGCACATTAGACAAAACTGCAAACAAGAAAGATTGGATATTAGGAGAAATGTGTCCCCCACAGACATACCCAGTTTAAGGTAAACATTTCTTTTAAAACCTTGAAGCTGACAAGGAAACAAGATGAATGGAAATGGACAAACTATCGATCTCCTCTTTAATCATAGCTCTGACCTGACCTGCTAACTTTATTTTTTTTAACCATTGGCTAAAATTTGCCTCCCTGGGCTAATCAGGCAAGCCAAGAGGCATTTGATTGTCTTGACAGAAGGATTGGAAGCTATCTACAGCTTAATCCTTTTTGAGACTGATGTGAGATTGTGCTGCTAGCTTCCTTAGAATTCAGCATATCCACAGTTTGAGGGAGGTAAAAATTCCTCCAGGTGCAGATAAGCAGCTATAAAACGTAAACCTCATTGTAACGTGACCTGGATGACTCAGAATGCTTTGTGTTTAGAGTTGCCACTGTGCATGAGAAGTTTTAGGGCAGTGATGATGAATCTTTTAGAGACCAAGTGCCCAAACTGCAACCCCAAACCCACTTATTTATCGCAAAGTGCCAGGGCTGCATCAGCATTGTGGTGCCCTCAGGTGGGAGTAGGGAGGCGTGGCCCACTGGGTGGGCATGGCTGCAGTGGTCATGGCAGACTGGGTGAGCGTGGCTGGGGCCAGCCCCTTGCCATATCTGGGGCATCCACGGGGAACCAACGCCACTTTCTTGCTTGCTCACTTCCTGCCCTGTCGCTTCCAAATGCCATGTGCTCGCTACTCTACTGCTGGGGCAATGGCGCATGTGCCCATGGGGCTCTGAGTGCCACCTCTGGCATGCATGCCATAAGTTCGCTACCACTGTTTTAGGTAAAGGTAAAGGTTCCCCTGCACATGCGTGCTAGTCGTTTCCAACTCTAGGGGCCGGTGCTTATCTCCGTTTCAAAGCCAAAGAGCCAGCGCTTGTCCGAGGACGTCTCTGTGGTCATGTGGCCGGGATGACTAGACGCCAAAGGCGCACGGAACGCTGTTACCTTCCCGCCGTAGTGGTCCCTATTTTTCTACTTGCATTTTTACGTGCTTTCAAACTGCTAGGTTGGCAGAAGCTGGGACGAGTAACAGGCGCTCACTCTGCTACGCGGCACTCGGGATTCGACCCACCAAACTGCCGATTTTCTGATCAACAAGCTCAGCGTCCTAACCCACTGAGCCACCGCGTTCCCACTGTTTTAGGGAGAGGTTAATTGGCGAGATTTTACTGCAGTCCTGGAGAAGAAAAGAGAGAAAGAGTTGAATTGAGTTACCAACTTATTAGTGCAGAGGAGTGAGAAAAGCAAATGCAAGCATGCACTCAGACCAAACTAGCATCCGATGCAGTCCTTATTTCCTTTCCTCACTCAGACTCAACAACAAAGAAGACCACAGCAAAAGTTGAGTTGATGTTGGATAGAATGCCAGAATCAGCAGCAGGAAAGTCCAATGTCAGTCCCATCTCTTTCTCTTCCACATGTTCACCATCCATTCCTATACATACTGTAGAGCAGGGGTGGGGAACCTTGGCTCTTTTATGACTTGTGGACTTCAACTCCAAACTAAAATGGAACCCAGAGAATAATAATTCTATGCAGGGATACTTTGCTTCTCAAAAGCTGTACCTGGCATATTCTTTCAAAGTGAAATGATAACGTGATGCCTTACATCTCTTTATCACAGCAGATTAGGCTGGAGGCTTCTCCCTGCACACAAGAAAGATGTGTCACATTGAGGTGGGTCACAGATGACAATCTACCCCACAGGCGATTCCCCCCCCCCCAGCAACAAAAGAGCCTTTTGTAATTCTCCTCCAAATGTGTCAGCAGAAAAGTGGGGGAGATAACTTCTCCAGACAGAGGGGGAAAAAAAATCTTCAACCATTTCTCAAAGATAGGACTTACATATTTGAGGTGATAGGAACATTCCTACTGATAAAAAAGAGAGAAGTAACCTTCTGAAGGGGGTTGAATGGCTATCTGGGAAGCTAAGGAGGCTGAAGACCAATGGAAACAAGGGTTATACAATGAAAGGTAGAACAATTTCACCCATGCCCTTGGAATATCTCATAAACTGCAAAAACACTTATATTCCGTTCCTGGGCTCTTGTCTGAAAATTCTAGAGCACATCCTCTCCCAATGCTTAGTCGAGAAAGGCAGAAGAATGGCTTTATTTTCCATCAGCTACTTCTAAAAGCAATCACAGTCAGTTTATCTCCTCATGGATGATTCTAGTCCCATCTGCTGCTACTGGGCAGCCCACAGTCCAGAGCCCTCAAGGATTGTGGTCCCTCACCTCGGGGCAAAACCTTCTCCATAACCTCTGCAGCACCTCAACGTTTCTTCTCTGGCATTGCCTTCTGCCCAAGGAGAATCTAAAATCAAAAGGGCATTCCAATCAAATTGCGTTGGAGGTAGTTCAACGTGAAGTGTGTGCAACTATAGGAATGCTGTATCGTGTTGTTGTTGTTGTTGTTGTTTTGCAATGTCTGTGTAGCTTACAACCATGCCGGAGAGACAGCCAGAGACTTGAGATTTGGGGCAATGCTTGGAAGAAAGCCATTCAAACCAGACATCTAGGAAGCACATTACAGGGAGATTTTTTTTCTCCTGCAGAAGCCTTTTATGGGAGGGAAATCTTGCTGTGAAGCTAGTTGTTTTCCCCAAGGAGGGAAAGTGTGTGGGAGAAAGTACAGGACAGTGAAAAAAAAACAACCCCTCTATCCAGCTGTTCTTCAGAAGTTCTAAATAAGAGTGAAAAGCGGAACCAAATGTTTCCCTTTCTCTAACTTTGGCTGGGGTAACTGAAATGCGAGCTTAAGAACCTTCGGTCCACACACGTCTGCAGGAGAAGTGAAATGGTATATAACTTCCTCCGCTGTGATATAAATAGCATTTTCCCCATGAAGCCTTAACCAGCTTGTGAATAAACAGCTTGAAGATTTGCAGAAGAAAATTCTTCCATTGGCTCAAGATCTATCTAGATTTTGCAAAAAGCTAGATTTCTTCCCCAGATAGTGACCCTCTTCATGGCAATTGTATTTTAGTTGCTTGAGATATCTCCTACATTATTATCTCTGTAAATATCTAGATGGTTCTTTCCTTCATCGCAACTCTTTTTTAGGGGAAAAAGTGCCTTTATTGGGTATCTGCCTATCATTTCCCCTTAGCCCAGCCTAAAAAATCCTTCACATTTGTTTAATATTTGAATGTGGTTCATTTCTTCATCCAATGTGTTGAAAAGAAGAAAGAAAGAAGGAATGACAGAGTCGGAAGGGACCTTGGAGGTCTTCTAGTCCAACCCCCTGCTCAAGCAGGAGACCCAATACCATTTCAGACAAATGGTTGTCTAGTCTCTTTTCAAAAGCCTCCAGTGATGGAGCACCCACAACCTCTGAAGGCAAGCTGTTCCACTGTCCAATTGTTCTCACTGTCAGGAAATTCCTCCTTAGTTCTAGGTTGTTTTTCTCCTTGATTAGTTTCCAGCCGTTGCTTCTTCTCCTGCCTTCTGGTGCTTTGAAAAAGAGATTTGACTCCCTCTTCTTACCAGCAGCCCTCAAATATTGGAACGCTGCTATCATGTCACCCCTAGCCCTTCTTTTCACTAGAGTAAAGGTAAAGGTAAAGGTAAAGGTTCCCCCGCACATGCGTGCTAGTCGTTTCCGACTCTAGGGGCCGGTGCTCATCTCCGTTTCAAAGCCGAAGAGCCAGCGCTTGTCCGAGGATGTCTCCGTGGTCATGTGGCCGGCATGACTAGACGCCAAAGGCACACGGAACGCTGTTACCTTCCCACCGTAGAGGTCCCTATTTTTCTACTTGCATTTTTACGTGCTTTCGAACTGCTAGGTTGGCAGAAGCTGGGACGAGTAACAGGCGCTCACTCTGCTACGCGGCACTTGGGATTCGACCTGCCAAACTGCCGACCTTCTGATTGACAAGCTCAGCGTCCTAACCCACTGAGCCACCGTGTCCCTTCACTAGAGTAGACATACCCAATTCCTGCAACCGATCTTCATATGTTTTAGCCTACAGCCCCCTAATCATCTTTGTTGCTCTTCTCTGTATTCTTTCTGGAGTCTCAACATCTTTTTTGTATCACAGTGACCAAACCTGGATACAGTATTCCAAGTGTGATCTTACCAAGGCCTCATAAAGTGGTACTAACACTTCATGTGACAATGGATAGATTGTCAGGGTTTTTCTTAAAGGACTCTCCTTGTGATCTTGTCCGAGTATAAACATTATCCCTCTGTTGACATTCACTCATATTACAGGGTGTAGGCTTTCACAGCTGCTATTTATTGGCGAAATGAAGATGCCACGTGAGCCAATGAATACCTGCCAGTAATTTTGCTAGCCATGCTGTTATCTTCTTCAAATCAAAGTGGCAACCAAACTTGGCAAGAGGTCTCACATCCTTATATAATGGCTGTGTCAATGGGCAAGATGCCCACAGCCACTTGCTAAATGCCGTGCACTAGATGATAGCTGAAAATCCTTCCTACTTACTTTAAATTGCCTTCTGGCAGGAAAACAAAATAGCCATAAACAGAGGTTCAGATGCAAATGCAGATGCTTTAGGACAGATGTCAGGGTCTCCCTAAAGAGGTTTTCATCTCCCTCCC
The DNA here is from genome assembly GCF_947247035.1 of Vipera ursinii. Lineage (NCBI taxonomy): Eukaryota > Metazoa > Chordata > Lepidosauria > Squamata > Viperidae > Vipera > Vipera ursinii. Next base: position 11,426,905 of record NC_139524.1, on the reverse strand, counting down.
CCCCGCTTCTATAATAGCTATATGATACCAGGAAAATACATATGTGGATTAGGGAGGAAATTTATCATTTGACATTACAGGTACTGGCAGATGGAACCAGCAGCAAAGAAAAGGGCATGTAGTAGACGCTCCTCTGTCTTTGCTGTTTCTCTAGGGAGATTCTCAGTCATCCATGTCCTGGTTGTCCCAAAGTTGCTTTTTCAAGAGGCAACTGGACTTGCTTGTTTTTCTTTGAAGATGTTTCGCTTCTCATCCAAGAAGCTTCTTTAGCTCTTCTGCTGAACCTCCAAGGTTCCTTCCAGCTCTATTCTTATTCTTATTCTATTCTATTCTATTCTATTCTATTCTATTCTATTCTATTCTATTCTATTCTATTCTATTCTATTCTATTCTATTCTATTCTATTCTATTCTTATTCTATTCTTATTCTTATTCTTATTCTTATTCTTTGTTGTTGTTGGCTGCGAAGTCGTGTCTGATCCATCGCGACCCCATGGACAACGTTCCTCCAGGCCTTCCTGTCCTCTACCATCTTCTGGAGTCCATTGAAGCTCACTCCTCCTGCTTCAGTGACTCCGTCCAGCCACCTCCTTCTCTGTCGTCCCCTTCTTCTCTTGCCCTCAACCTTTCCCAGCATGAGGCTCTTCTCCAGTGAGTCCTTCCTTCTCATTAGGTGGCCAAAGAATTTGAGTTTTAGCTTCAGGATCTGGCCTTCTAAAGAGCAGTCAGGATTGATCTCCTCTAGGACTGACCAGTTTGATGGCCTTGCAGTCCAAGGGACTCGCAGGAGTCTTCTCCAGCACCAAAGTTCAAAGGCCTCAATTCTTTGGCGCTCAGCCTTTCTTATGGTCCAGCTTTCACTGCCATACATTGCAACTGGGAAGACCATATCCTTGACTATACGCACTTTTGTTGACAATTCTTATTCTATTCTATTCTATTCTATTCTATTCTATTCTTCTATTCTATTCTATTCTATTCTATTCTATTCTATTCTATTCTATTCTATTCTATTCTATTCTATTCTGTTCTGTTCTTATTCTACTGTATTTTTGTTTTGTTTTTGACTTTTATTTTTATGAACAGCGGAGAAAGGATGTTGAGCTGTTAAGAGGATTCCTATCTGTGTTTTCTCGCAACTTGACTCCTAGGTGGCTGTTCCTAGAGAAGGTCCCTTTATCTGCTGTGTTTTGCCAGCCTGACCGGGCAACTCCGGTGTCTCTCACCACATGACGAAGCTTCCTCCCAGAAGTTCACATCAAGGCGGGTTGCAAGTAATCCTTGAGGAAATTGGACCCCGTTAATGACTAAAGGCATCACATGCTTTATAATCCCATTATCCTGCAATCCAGATTCCTTCTCCAAGGCTGACAATTAGCTATTGTGTCTCAGCGAGACTTGAGCAGAAGGACAGAGATAGACGTTTCTTCACTTCAGATCTTAAAGCAGGAATTTAAGGAGAAGACATTGTTTTAGAGTAGGGTGTCCTATCTCTGGGGCTCGAGACGGTAATAGCCTTTGAAGGGCATGTCTGGGGCCAGAGGCCTAAAATTAAGTAAAAACCCGAACAGAGGGATGGATGGTGGCTGCTAGAACTAGGCTTATTAATTTATATTTGCCTATTATTACTATTATTGTTATTGTTAAGGCTGTGGTTATTCAAAGCAGTGTTAGAAATGCGTTTAAAACACTAACAAAATTGGATTGGTAAGAAAAGAGTTTATTTCTGCAGAAAATAGAAAAAGCAGATTGCAAAGTGCAGTGGATCTCTAAGAGATATTTCAACAGGAAGTATCTAAAAACAGATCACACCCAAATGATCAAATCCATAGCATTATATACATTCCTATCTCGATGCCCGCCCCCTCTTCCCTTTCAGCCCATGTGAAAGGCCTCGTTCTTGTCCGGGGTGCCTAACCAGACTACATCAAACCCCAACAAACATTTGTTGTGCTAAGTACTTCCTAAGAACTAACATCAGTCTCTATCTCTCAGCGGATACAATGGTAATAAAAGGTTATACAGATCAAAGAGCAATAAACAAAAGTAGAAAGGGTTATACAGATCAATGAACAAAGTAAACATAGGAAGCAATACATTCCCCCCCCCTTCTCCTGCAGGAAACATAGGATAGGAATGGGTTTAAAGAATTATTTTATTTTTAAACTTCTGTATTACTATCGCTATCAGTAGTATATACCGTAACATTCAGATTCAAATAAAACAACCTCAACAGAATATAACGGAGATTTTGCAAACACAAGCCTCCTAGCCACTTACCAGAATATAGAATATACAACAAATATAGAACATACATAGAATATAGAACAAAACATTAGCTGAAAGTCTTCTGCAGAATCAGAGAAACTCACTACGTTTTATATCACAGCTCCAAGGCTGGCCCTGCTTTTTATGTTGGTAATCAACATTTTTGCTGTCTGCTTGCCGTCCTTGAATACTGTGGACATCTGTGCAGTGTCTTGATAAGAGTGTTGTGTACTTTCACATTTTTTATTTCCAGACTAGCTGGCTTCAGCTCTCACCCTGGGGAAACCAAAAGAGGAGGACAAATGGTGGAATCCGATGATAAAATTTTCAAGACAATATTCATCGTGCAATACCATCATTTCCTTATTTGCATCAGCTGTCACACGGTGTTTGTTGATGTTAGTACAGGTGTGTCCTCACTTTGGTGTCCTTGCAGTTTGTGGTAAACACCGCCGGTCATCACAGCCTTTTGCTCAATGACTGTCTACCTCCAAAGGCCTCAACTTTCAAGGCGGTGAGTAGAATATTCTTTGTGAAGCCCACTAGAGTCCCCAGACCTTCAAATTTTATTCAGCTGTTGTGACTCAGGGCCAGCCTGTGGGTCCGACAGCCGGCTCCGACGTATCGGAGGACTCAGATGAGGGGGAGGAGGGAGACGAACCGGCTGATGATGGTTTGGAGGCTTTGCAGAGTCCTCAGCCGGGGACCTCTTCTCAGCTGCGTGAGCCCGAGAGTGCGGAGGATGATGACCCACAGCTGGCCCTGTTCAAGGACGCCCGACGCAGGAGGCAGTCGAGCAGGAACAAACAAAGAAAGGCTATGGGACTCCTCGGGAGGAGGCACAGGGAGACCACGCCCTGAGCTCTCTATAAAAGGAGTGTTTGGGGAGGGGCTGGTTGCTGAAAGCAACTTTTCCGCTTGAGAAGACAAGCTCTAGTGTTTTTGTTAACTGCGTAATTAAATCTTGGCAGAAGCCTTTTAGCCTTGGACGCTCTCCAGTCTCTTCTTTCTGATAAGGGGTTTGTTAGAAGAGGGCTGGTTCAGAACATCAGCCTTGGTATCTGGGCTAAGGCAAACATAACATTCCTCATGTGTTCCAATATCTCAGGGGCTGCCCCAAAGAAGAGGGAGTCAAGCTCTTCTCCAAAGCACCTGAAGGCAGAACAAGAAGCAATGGATGGAAACTAATCAAGCAGAGAAGCAACCTAGAACGAAGGAGAAACTTCCTGACGGGTTGGACTAGAAGACCTCCAAGGTCTCTTCCACCCCCATTCTGATTGATTGAGTTAGCACAATTAACCAGTAGAATGACTGGCCTCCAGATGTGCTATTGCACAAATGGCATAAATCGCTCGAATGACGTACGTTGCTACTACATGGACTTTCTCGAAAACTCCAACCCTCATCCTCAATTAATTTCCTAACATTCAGCATAGTGTTAACTACTTGCAAAGAGAAGCATCCTACTTTGGCCATATTATGTGAAGACCCAGCTGTCTAGAAAAGAGTCTCATGCTGGGAGAAGTAGAAGGAAAGAGAACAAGAGGCAAGGTTCATGGACTTAGCTAGGGTGGTGATGAGTGCACTGCTGGGAGACTTGAAAGACTATATGAGAGATGGATTGTCATGGAGAAATATTTTTGCGGCCTCTAGGACTCAAAGAGGTCTTGATGGCACATAATAGATCAGTCAGGGCCTGTCAATCACATGCAGTTGTTAGGTCATGACAACTCTGTTAGTGTCTACAAGGACCCACTGATATCTCTATCAGGCTTCTCTGAGTCGTCCACTCAAAATCAACAGTCTCTGATAAAAAGGAACTCCCCCCTCTGATGTTTGCCAGAGGTTTTTTTCTCTCTGCTATATTTTCTCTTTCTTCGTAGAGTAAAATAGAGTGCATAATACTTTTAATGAAATATATTTGTAGCTGAATCAATCATAACAGATTGGTTCTTTCAAGAAGAGAGTTGCCTCCCCCCCTCTTCACAAGATATTTATGTAAACAGTTGGTTTTCAGTACATTTGCTGTTGATTTCATGAGGATATATTAATAATTAACTACAGTAACAGAATCCGGGTATTAGGCAGATTAAAGAAAGAGTGTAATTTGTTTTAATATCTGGGAAACTTCGGTTTATTGTAGGTAGTCAGTTGGCTTAAGAATAATAGGAGTTATAATCAATATTTATTGCTTTTAGACCATTTTTTTCATCATTAAAACATCTGGTAGTGGATGTGTAAACTTTTCCTAAAAGTATTTTTGCAATAACACTTAAAAAAAAATCCTGAAACTTTAGTTTGTTTTAGCCAGTGCTTGTCTGAGGACATCTCCGTGGTCATGTGGCCGGCATGACTAGACGCCAAAGGCGCACGGAACGCTGTTACCTTCCCACCGTAGTGGTCCCTATTTTTCTACTTGCATTTTTACGTGCTTTCGAACTGCTAGGTCGGCAGAAGCTGGGACGAGTAACAGGTGCTCACTCTGTTATGCGGCACTCGGGATTCGACCCAAACTGCCGACCATCTGATCGATAAGCTCAGCGTCCTAACCCACTAAGCCACCGCGTCCAACCGGAGGTTTCTTTAATGCATATTTCTATTTAATGCATATATATATAAAACATAGAGGCTATGCAAACATTGAAGTTTGGTTTCAAATTGAGTATCAGGAACTAGAAACCTGACTTCTTTTGGGTTCAGGTCAAAAGTGTAAAAAAGTCTAGCCTATTTACAGATTATGAAAAGATTTGGTAAGCAAGTTTTTCGATGTGGCTTTAGATCAGGAGTCATCAGCTGCAGGCACTTTCTGTTGGACATCATCTTTGATTTACCTTTTTTTTTGCCCTTTGGTTTTTTTGTCACTTCTCTTTTCTACTTCTGGGGGGTTTCCATACCTCTGTGACCCAGAATACAGAATAATAGAATTGGAAGGAACTTTGGAAGTCTTCTAGTCCAACCCTTTCCAGACAAATGGCTGTCTAATCTCTTCTTGAAAATCTCCAGTGATAAAGCACCACTAATTGTTTTCATTGTTAGGAAATTTCTCCTTAGTTCTAGATTGGATCTCTCCTTGATAAGTTTCCATCTATTCTTGTCCTGGCCTCAGATGCTTTGGAGAATAGCTTGACCCCTCTTTTCTGTGATAGCTCCTCAAATATTGGAAGACTGCTATCATGTCACGTTTTGCCCTTCTCTTTGTTACTCTAGACATTCTTAGTTTCCCGTGCTTCCTGACCAATCTTTCAGGAATTCTTTCTTTCCTACTAAAAATCACATGTCTGTAACTTTTAACTGGGCAAAACGGTGCATCACGGGACAAAAATTTGTGAACCAAGAAGCCTCAAATGGGCTAACTTAGAGAACGCATCAAAACTTTGGAACCCATGACTCCTGTGGAATTCAAATTTGGCCAGTTTCATGAAACATTATATGATATAAAATTAATCATAAAAGCATTTTATGACTCAATACCAGATCTCATCAAACATTTCCTACGGTTAGCTCCTGATGTTTGACTGTGCTATGCAGTTCGACCTGGGCTAACTTCAAGGCAGATGCATCTCTAAATGTTTCCCTGTGGAATTCAGATCTGGCGAGTTTTATAAAAACTTGGGATGGCCTAAAATTAATCATCAATAATTTTTAAGGTAAATCGGAAGTTCTGCCATCGTTGAAGCCTTGAGGTTTCTGGGAAGGTGATAGCTCTGAAAAGATCACCCAAGGGTGATTGTTTTATCTGAAAATTAACTGGGCTTTCTTGTTATTCTTTGAAGATGTTTCGCTTCTCGTCCAAGAAGCTTCTTCAGCTTCTGTTTTCAAACAAAACAATAACTATCCTCTGCCTTTTTGCATAAAGTTAGGAAGCTAGCCAGCTGGTCCAGTGACTCATACAGAGATGCACCAGAGCATCTGATGAATTTCTACACCATTCCTGCATAAAGAATGGTTGAAGGCTTCGGCCACACCCTGTCCAAAAATTGGGTCAGTATTTCTTGTGAAGATTAGGTCCTGACAGGTTTTGCAAGCTGGTATAATGAGCATTTACTTACAGACCAAACAACTGTAACCATATTGGAAGTTCTAGTTTGACAACCTCTGGAGTGCTACACATCTCCCAGCAGAGCAATTAAAACTTGAACTCTCACACAGATACGCCATGGGTTGCAATGGAATAATAAAGCTGTGGCACATCCCATTGAACAATTAGACAGCTGTGCCAAGCAGTGGTTGAAGTACAGGTAGGTCCTTGACTTACGACAGTTCATGTAGCGACCGTTCGAAGTTACAATGGTTTTTTTCACTTATGACCGTTGCAGGTCACCTGATCAAAATTGGCAACCGGTTCATATTTATGATGCTTGCGGTATGCCGGGGGTGTGTGTCACGTGATCCCCCTTTTGCGACCTTCCGACAAGGAAAGTCAACGGGGGGGGGGGGGTGGGTGGGTGGGTGGGAAATCCCGATTCACTTAACAACCGGGCTGCTAACTTAACAAATGCGCCGACTCCCTTAAGGACAGTGGCAAGAACGGGGCAAACTCGCTTGGCAAAATGTTTCACTGGGCAACATAAATTTGGGGCTCCCTCGTGGTCGTAAACTTAAGGACTACGTGTACAGTAGTAATAGTAACATAAATTTGGGGCTCCCTCGTGGTCGTAAACTTAAGGACTACGTGTACAGTAGTAATAGTAACATAAATTTGGGGCTCCCTCGTGGTCGTAAACTTAAGGACTACGTGTACAGTAGTAATAGTAACATAAATTTGGGGCTCCCTCATGGTCGTAAACTTAAGGACTACGTGTACAGTAGTAATAGTAACAGTAGTAACATTGGAAGGGACCTTGGAGGTCATCTAGTCCAACCCCCTGCTCAGGCAGGAAACCTATACCATTTCAGACCAAGGGGCTGTTCGGTCTCTTCTTAAAAAACTTCCAGTGCTGGAGCATTCACAGTAGAAAGAGCTGCTGCGCCCTGTGCAACAACGTTAACCTGTGCAACCCCGTCGCTCGGTTGCGCCTGGCAGACGCTGACCTACATTCCGGGGGGGGGGGGTGGTGGTGGTGGTGGAAATTATCTCGGTTCAGGGTCAGCCCCTGGCGCCGACGGAGCTTTAGTCCCGTTCTCAGCCAGTCGTGTGAACCCGGCTCGTAAGCCACGCAGGGGGTTGGACTAGATGACCTCCGAGGTCCCTTCCGACGTCACTACTGGCAAAGGGCATCTGGGGAGTCCGGAGAAAAGAGCGCACCGACCTTTTTTTTTTCCTCCCCCCCCTCCTGCCCCGCCGTTGGGAAAGTTGGCGGGTCTGGCCGCCCGGCTACCCAGCCCGGTTCCCTCGGCCGCGCTTCCCGGAGCCAGAGGAGCGGCTTTCGGCGGAGGAGGGGAGCCGAGCCTGCCGCTCCCCTCCGGCTTCCATTGGCCGGCCCGCCGGAGCACGTGGAAGCCGGGCGTAACTGGCAGGCTGAGCCCGCGGGGGAAGGAGGGGGGGGCGGAGGGCGGCAGGCACTGAGTCACTCGCTCGCCGACTTAATCCCGGCCAGAGGAGCGAAAACACGCATACACAACGCACACCCACCCGCACGCAGACACACAAACAGCCGCCGAGTAGGACGGGACGGGACGGGAATCCGGCGCCGGAGGGGGAAACCTCATGGAGAGACCGGGCGCCCGGCAGCTCCTCTTGGGGCTTTGGGTCGCCTGCTTCGCCTTGAGCGGCATCAGAGGTAAGTCAAGCAAGCCGGGAGATCCCGTGACTGGATTCTTCTTCTTCTTCTTCTTCTTCTTCTTCTTCTTCTTCTTCTTCTTCTTCTTCTTCTTCTTCTTCTTCTTCTTCTTCTTCTTCTTCTTCTTCTTCTTCTTCTTCTTCTTCTTCTTCTTCTTCTTCTTCTTCTTCTTCTTATTATTATTATTATTATTATTATTATTATTATTATTATTATTATTATTATTATTATTATTATTAGAAAAACTTTTATGATACTCTCGTGGCTCACCCGGGCCAGCGATTATTAAGAGAAGCAGGTTGGGCGTGGGGAGCGCACGTTGGGGTTTCAGATCTATAAACCACCGTCCTCCTCTTCTTCTTCAACCCTGCCGCGGTTCTTCGGCCGCGTTCCCACGAGGTGGCGTTGAATCTGGTCCTTTCTCTGCTCAGGCGCGTTGGACTAGATGACCTCTAAGGACCCTTCCAGTTCTATTCTATTCTATTCTATTCTATTCTATTTTATTCTATTCTATTCTATTCTATTCTATTCTATTCTATTCTAGCACTGGTTTCGCTCGGCACGCGAAACCTTTAACCTAATCTTTAAGGTTTAAGGTTTCCGTTTTGCACGTGAACGCAAGCGGTTAAGTCTTCTCTGATCTGGCTTAAGTATCTATGATGTGAAAATCTCGCTTTTGCCAGATTTTGCAAAGGACCCCACCTCTCTCTTAATCTTCCCCCACCTATCGTTAGGGTGTACATTGTGATGTTAATCCCAAACTAAAAGGAAAATCTTCCTAGGAAAGCTCTATCTTGGTCTCCCCCCCCCCAATGTTTTAATTATTTGAGGGTTGTTGTTTTTCCCCTGGGTTTGTACTCTACCTTGAACCGTGGGATTCTAAGACAAGTGGTTGAAATTCTCAGTCTCGAGTTATATAGGTGCTGAACCAATCTTAGAATAGAATAGAGCTGGAAGGGACCATGGAGGTCTTCTAGTCCAGCCCTCTGCTCAAGCAGGAGAACCTATACTATCTCAAACAGGTGATTATTTACTCTCTTCTTGAAAACCTCCAGTGATAGAGCACCCACAATTTCTGGGGGCAAGCTGTTCCACTGGTTAATTGTCCTCACTGTCAGGAAGTTTCTCCTTAATTCCAGGTTGCTTCTCTCTTTGATCAGCTTCCAACCATTGTTTCTCGTCCTGTGCTTTGGTGAACAACCTGGCCCCCTCTGCCGTGTGGCAGCCCTTCAAATACTGGAAGACTGCTATCATGTCTCCCCTATTTCTTCTTTTGTTTAGACTAGCCAAACCCTAGTCCTGCAGCCGTTGTTCTTTGCATGTTTTGGTCTTCAGGCCAATTAGCCACACTGCATTAACCTGTGCTATATGTCCTGTACCTTCAAACAGGTAATACTGTGCTGAGTTCTGAAGCCCCAAAAAGGAATAGAATAGAGCTGGAAGGGACCTTGGAGGGCTTCTAGTCCAGCCCCCTGCTCAGCAGGAGAACCTATATCATCTTGTAAGCCGCCCTGAATCTTCGGAGAAGGGCGGGATATAAATGGAATTAAAATAAAATAAATAAATAAATAAATCTCAGACAGATGGATGTCCAGGAGACTTGGCCACCTCTGCTCTGAGCCTTAGAGAAATGTCTTGAGTCCAGGCAATGGTGGCTATTCTGCAAATTCTGGTTCAAATAATAATGCAGGGGTCTTTTGCAAAAAGAACTGTGGGAAGAGAGGAAGGCAATTTACATCAAAGCCAGATTGTTAATCCATTTGTTTCAGTAGCTGTTTATTTTTAGCACTGTTTGCAGCAAATTAGCTGAAGGATGCTTGGCTAATTTGTGGTCCAGTATGGTGTGCGCATCCTGAATTTATTCTGTCCAGTTCAGTTATCCATGGGTTAAATGTGCTGTGTGAAATCAGCCACTGACTAAGAAGTCTTTGACGTTTCAAATCAGAGCCTTACTTGGGATGAAACCAAGGATCTTTGGTCAGCGAAACATATGTTTTATTGCTAAGCAACATGTCCCTCTGAGCTTCCTTGTACTCGAAAACCTGGATATTTTGCCTTGATGTGCACTTCCCAGCTGTGGTCCCTGAGAGTTTGAAGGAACTCTGTACATGTTGAGATGAATGCATGGTTTTTGTCATTCAGAGAAGCTGGATTATTGGAAATACAGCCTGCACCTCCATACTTGGCTGAAATGAAGCCAACTCATTAATTTAAATGTGTAGTTGGCTGGTTCAACTTCACTGCAGTTTCTTCTTTCTGAAGTGGCAGCTTTAAAATAAGATAAATTGTATAGTTGGACAGGGACAATCCTGGATCAAAGGAACTTTCATTGTTAAAGAAACTCAAGATTTAATTTGAGATGGCTAATAGTGTGAATCTGCAAAAGGTTGCTAGCCCTCACCTATTTTTTCATAGCCATACTTAGGCTAGTAACCATTTCTCTTCTCACTGACCGTTTGCAACTTTGAACTGTTGCCAGTATGCAGCATATAATTTTTCTGTATGTGTGGAGAACATGGTGGTTTTTTCCCCCCAGTGGATAAGTCAAATAAGGATAGTAGTAGCATCTTCCTCCCTTCACACACTGCAGCAGTGATTGACTTGAAGTTGAAGCAGAAGCTGGATACTTTGTGGTTAAAGTCCCGGAAATGGATTGGGAAAAACAGGTTTGGTCCTAAAACATCCTTGTTACTCCTGGACCAAGTTGCTACCTGACATCTTGGAGATATGATGCTTCTTCTCTTGTTACAATGTTTGAAATTCCAAGTTTAGTGAAGTGTAAATATTTTGAAAGGAAGTTCTTAAAACTTGGAATACTGTAGTAATAACACAATTGCAGGGATGCAGTGGCTTAGTGGGTTAGGACGCTGAGCTTGTCGATCAGAAGGTCGGCAGTTTGGCGGGTTGAATCCTGAGTGCCGAACTGCCAACCTAGTAGTTTGAAAGCACGTAAAAATGCAAGTAGAAAAATAGGGACCACTACGGGTGGGAAGGTAACAGCGTTCCGTGCGCCTTTGGTGTCTGGTCATGCTGGCCACATGACCACGGAGACATCCTCGGACAAGCGCTGGCTCTTCGGCTTTGAAACGGAGATGAGCACCGGCCCCTAGAGTCGGAAACGACTAGCACGCATGTGCGGGGGAACCTTTACCTTTACTAACACAATTGCAGGACTGAGAGGTGCAAACAGGTTCCCCCAACCCCAAAAGTCATTCAAGCATTAAGCCAAAGATTGGGGCCCATCCTCATTTAGAGAGCCAGCGCACCCCATGAATGGTGTTGGACCTCACTGTGAGTTTCTGTTCAGCCATATGAACCCTAGCGCCTGGCCCACGGCTAATTAAATCAGATTCATCTATTTTGTAGGACTGCTGTTAAGTCGGGCTTCACAAACCTCGTGAGCTGTCTCATAAATGAATCGAATGATTTCACTGGGGACATGGATATCTCAAAGGTGCTTTTCAAAATGCAACTGGACAATCATGATCTGGATTATTGAGAATGTCCATAGACCTTGGGGATATGGATGGTTAAAAAAAAATACACCACTTACTTTTAGTAAATTAAACTTTTACACTTGATGTCTCTGAGAAGAGTCTCTGGTATTTGAGGTATTGCAGCTGCTCCCCAGACTTTCTCAGGCTAGCACAGAGCAAAGTGCCCAGAGACATTTTGTACCATTCCCACGTGGGGGCTTGTGACCCCCTTCTAAATTGCTTATGGCACCCCTGGAATCCTGAGCCATCATTTGAGAATCCCTTAGCTTAAGCCCTGAAAAGGTATCTTTTTCACATCCACTGCAAACCTGGCCATTCCAATTTGTAAACCATGATTTATAGTTTAGCTGATTGTGTGAAACCAGCCTATTATGGCTTATTCAGTAAGCTGTGTGAATAAACCATAATTTATATGATTAGTCTCAGCCAGCCAGTATGTTGGGAAAGAAATTACATGGTAGAAAAAAAGTTCACCTTAAATTCTTTGGATGAAGAACAAAACTATAAGAGTGGCTCCTGCATTGCTCTTAAATAATAATTTGTTGACTAAGCCCCCATGGGCTGAGTTCACACAACATTAAGTCATAAATCATGGCTTGTGAATTACAGGGGCTTGCTTTGTAAAACATGCTGAGTCAAAACCAAGCTAATCATATTTTGGCTTAGCATGTTGTGTGATGTGATTCCTAATTCAGAGCAGAATAAGGTTACATGCTTTATGTAAACGTATCTTGCGATGCTTGTCAGTCAGTGTGAGAGCTTTTTTAAAAAATTTCTGCTAAGGATTTGCCTCATTTCCAGAACAAGCACTGAAGGAGAAAGCATAATGTACTTTTATCTCTGATTGATGGTGACATCAGGAAGAAACTGTTTAAATTTCTACCCTTGAATTGCTGCATGGGGTTTGGCCTGAATCTGCAGCAGTAAGCATTTACCTGCCCGGGCAGTTGGTATGTTCCTGAGCAGATTCAGCCCTTTTACAAAGGAAAACAAAACCAGTTAGTTTTGAAGAAGTTTGGGTACAGCCAGTTACAGAATTGAGAATCTCAGCGTGAGGTGTCTTGGTGTCACAGCGTGCCGTTTAAAAACAAGAGAATCTTTCACGAACGAGAGCGAATATAGGTGTCCCAGGATAACCTTGCAGGATCCAATCTGGATCAGTCAACGGAACTCATTACTGGTGTGTGCTGGTCTCTCTGCTAGAGAGAAGTTCCCGGAGGATGGGCTACAGCAGAGGTCCCCAATCTTTTGGGCACCAGGGACCGGTTCCATGGAGAGAGGTTTTTCTGCGGACTGGAGGGTGTGTGGTTTTGTGTGCTGCCTGCATCCCACGGATGAGGCTTTGCTTGTTTGCACGAACCAGTTGCTGGCATGCCTTGGCCCGGTACTGGTCCATGGACCTGGGGTTGGGGAATCCCTGGGCTACAGCACGAGTCCAAAAAGTTCAGAAGACAAAACCACCGGTCCCGGTTGGATCCTGCAAATCAGTCTTTTGTACAAATAAGACTCATAATGCAAACCTCCAATATCTAAAAAAAAAAAAGAGCTATTTGCAAGCCTTCCAGACATCGCAGGTGTGCCTGACAGCATAAAAAAAAAACATTGGGCAAAAGAAAGGCAGGACAGAGTAATAACTTTCTGAAAATAAAACGTGGAAGAATATGGGGACAAACTAGAGGTTGCAAGGATTGTGGAAGTAAAAACTGTCAAAGGAAGATGCAGTTAAAGAACATAAGATAGGCAGGTGTGTGTTTTTGTGTGTGTGTGTTTACTGAAACAGCCGTAAAAGAGATTTGGGGAAGATCACGAAGGTGAAAGTTAGCCACAGCCTGCTCATGTTGTGCTTCATGAACACAGGGAATGGATAAAGAGGTTTTAGATCTGCCCTGAAGAAGGTTGCAACCCAGCTAGCAAAGCATTTTCTCACCTGTGACGTAGCTCGGTACGGAAGTCATTTCCTCAATTGTTGCTTGCTCAGCTTCTGGAACCAAGAACTGATTGGAGGATAAATTCAAGGCCTTTAAATGAATTAAGTGGTCTTTGCCCTGGCTGATAATTCCGGAATGAAATATATTCTGAGTGGGGAGGAAGGAAGAAATGGTTTCTGTGGTACCTGGTATTTAGTAATTAGATGAAAGGGAGTTTTTAAGTTTCCCTAATCCTAGCTTTGCACCTGCTCTCCATTTAGTGACTGGGTGTCATTCCAATGACCAGGTCATTAAGTGAATGAACGTATGACAGAGAAGGGGAGAGGGAGAGAGAGAGAGAGCAACGCATGGTGTGAAGATCCCTGGTTGCTACCATCTCATTCAGATAGTGTTCTCTCGTACAGCTATGCCACCATTAATTGTCACTCCCGGTATGTTGTTGTTAGGTGCATGAAATTTGGTTGTAAGCGTGTTAGTCAGAAAATGAGATCATTATTACTGTATTTACAAAGGGTTGCTGAACGAAGTAGGTGGGTGTACAGTTGGAGGTGACTTTCCTGGACCTTCCTCCAAAGGGACTGGAAACATCAGAGGTCTTAGGAAATGATATAAAGACAACTTGGACTGCTTGAGATGAATTCTAGCTTTGGGAGTGGCGATATAAAAGGCCCCACATTGTTCCGAGAAGCTTTAAATCCGGACAGTTCATCTGGTGAGGAGGCCTGTATGAAAATTCTGTATTCGGAGTGCCTTAAGGAGGTGGTAGAGCAACAAACGTAATCTTTTTTTAGCCAGATATTGGAGAAATGGTGAAGCCTTAGTGCAATTTTGAAGCTGGGTAGTTTTCACTCCCCCCACCATCTTTAAATATGGATAGCTTTGGGGGAGTAGCTCCTGCACAATAGAGGCAGTATATGTGTGTATGTGTGTGCCATAATGCTGATCATCCGATTTCTGAAAAAGGAGTAAAGTGATAACTAGAAGCTGGTCCGAATCCAGCTTTCTTGACACAAAGCTGCAAATTCTTAGGCAATGCTTCCCTTGTTAGCTTGCTATCCTCGCTGCAAGATAACGCTGCAAGATAACGTTTCTGTTTCCATTGTTCCTTGGCTGTTTATTTAAGGGACAGGAAGGTTGCCTAATTAAGGGACAGGAGTGGGCTTGTGTTTGGAGAGTAAATATCAAAATGACACAAACATACTTGGCTTACTGAAGCAGGAAGAGAAGAGGAGGGAAATAAAGCGGATGATGCCCTTCAGCCTCCTCCAGTCTGGCATGTTTCCTCCTGGATTGCAGCGTTCCATGATCCATAGCTGTTGACCATTTCTCTGGCTGGAGAGATGGGAAGTGGAGAATTGCTTAGTTGCATCCAATGCAGCTGAAGGGGAAAGTTAATACAGGTACTCCTCAACTTATAACCATCGGTTTAGTGCCCGTTCAAAACGACCTAAAACAGCACTGGAAAAGGTGACTGATGAGCAGACCTCACACTGATGACCATCGCAGCATCTCCACAGTCATGCGATTAAAAAAATTGGGTTGCTTGGCAACTGGCACGTACAAGGAGTCCTGGACCACTCCTGAGGCCAAAATTTCCCTTGTTAAGTGAGACATTTGTTAAGTGAATTTGCCTGGCCTTTCTTGCCTCGGTTGTTAAGTGAATAACTTTCAATTGATGAATTGGTAACCCCGGTTGAATAATAATAATAATAATAATAATAATAATAATAATAATAATAATAATAATAATAATAATAATAATAATAATATAAAAATAATAATAATAAACAACAACAACGATGATGATGATGATGATGTTGGAAGGGACCTTGGAGGTCTTCTAGTCCAGTCCCCTCTCAGGCAGGAAACCCTATACCATTTCAGACAAATGGCTGTCCAGTCTCTTCTTAAAAACTTCCAGTGTTGGAGCATTCACCGCTTCTGGAGGCAGGCTGTAAAATCAGTGGTGACTCCTTTAACAACCATCGTGCTTAGTTACAGAAATTTCTGGTCCCCACTGTGGTTGTAAATCAAGAGCTACCTGTATAGAAGAAGGACCCGAAGGCTAAAACCTGATTCCATTTCTTTCTTTTTTTATATAAATATTTTATGCATCTTCTAGTTTTACCATCAGATACTTAACAGACAATGTGTCATCTGGGTCCGTTACTAATTCAGTGGTATGTATTAACTTCTTCAGGCAAGATCCAAAATTCTTCTGGTAGTGCCTGTTTTCCCACACTAGGCAAATACAATTCTTTAAATATACAACTGAATATGAACATCTTTGTTACATTTTTCTCATAATATCAACAATGTCAGTTTTAGATAACTTTTCTAACCAAAACATATCTTAATTGCATTTGTACTTAATATCCATATGTTCAATCGGTATCCTGTTTTTGCTTTTTTAAAATAATAATAATAATAATAATAATTTCCCATCAGTGTTCAGAATGTCTCTATTGTTTATCATTTCAAAGTAAGTTATATTTGGGTAGCCAAAAGCTTCCCCTATTCAAACGTCTTAGCATTTTCCTGTTTCCCTTCTCATACCAAAATCTAATACTCTAATTACAATTATTATCTTTCTAGTTACAATAGTGCTTCCATTTCTAGCAATTATCTATTCTCCACCATATTCAAACATCTAGTTTAATAATATAATACCCCGTCCAATGGATCAAAACCTCTTATTTTCTTCAGTCTTACTCTAGCTTTCTTCCTTTGCCAAGTCAATGCCGTTGAACCATCAATTAATTTTTCCTCTGTTTTTGTCTATATTGTTTGGAATCTACCTGTATAGAAGAAGGAACTCCCCCCCAAAGGCCAAAACGTGATTCCGTGCCAATGTCTCCTCTGACATTTCTGTATAATGCTGAGGTCTCTACAAGAGAAATCCCAAGTACTGTTGACAGCTCAGACAATAGGGGATAAATAGGGTCATGTTTTTTGACTGTCTGGGGCAGGAATCCTCCCTCTTAATCCTCTGATCACATTGTACCTGTCAGATGCAATCAACTTTGCCAGCATCTGTGCAGTGCGAGCTGGTCATTCAGTTTTCCTGCCTTTAACAACTTCCTACCTTTGCATTGCTTCAGAGGAGCTTGAAGATTAATATACAATTGAAATCGGAGGTTGCTTAACAGGGGTCTTCAAACTTGGCCCTTTTATGACTTGTGGACTTCAATTCCCAGAATTCCTCAGCCAGTGTGCCAGGCTGAGGAATTCTGGGAGTTGAAGTCCACAAGTCATAAAAGGGCCAAGTTTGAAGACCCCTGCTCTAGAACTAAGGAGAAACTTCCTGACAGTTAGAACAATTAACCAGTGGGACAACCTGCCTCCAGAAGTTGTGAACACTCCAACACTGGAAATTTTTAAGAAGAAGCATTTGTTGTTCTTTTGGGGAATTGATGCATGAAGCTGGAAAAAAGGTCACAGAGCTTTGTTTTGATTGATCGATCGATTGATCGATCATATTTCACTGTTCAAGGTGTCTCTAGTTTTATGTACGATAACTGCAGGGAGATTATTACATGCACAAAGGTGGAAAGATTCAACATTACCCACCACGGTGGAATGGTTGGCGAAGATGAAGGGAGTTGCAGAGAAGGCTAAATTGGCTTCTTTGATCAAAGACAGTATCAATATTTATCGCTGACTGGAAATCCCTTATAAATCTTTTGCATGAAACAAAAAGAAATAAACTTATGATTTATGGTTTGGATGTTTAGACAGAATCTGTACACTGTCTAAAACCATCCTGGCTATTTTTAGTAAGCTTCAGTTAGCACAAATGAGGCATCCTAGTGTTACAGTTTTTGAATCAAGCTACCTCAAACCTGCTAACTTAAAGAAGGCATACAAAATTGAGGACTTGTTAATCCCATGGAATTGAAATTTCAATCTTCAAACTAGCTGCATTCATAAACCTGTGGCCGTTACAACACCTCATGGTCAGCTGTGGTCACATGATCTGGATTTTGGACACTCCCTGTTAGTTTCCCACAAAATCAATGCTTTTTATTTACCAAAGGATGAACCACCAAACATTGTCTAGTAGATTATAAAAAGAAGTGAGTTAGGTTGTAACCGTAGAATAAGATACAAATTTATAACTGTACTTATCACTGCCAAAGGTTGCTAGCTAGCAGTGTGCAGAAAAAGCAGCCAAATAGTGGGGCTAAAACGTACAAAGAACAGTTACAGGAGCACCCACGATTTCTGGAGGCAAAGCTGTTCCACTGGTTGACTGTCCTCACTGTCAGGAAGTTTCTCCTTAATTCCAGGTTGCTTCTCTCTTTGATCAACTTCCAACCATTGTTTCTCGTCCTTCCCCCTGGTGCTCTGGTGAACAACCTGGTCCCCTCTGCCTTGTGGCAGCCCTTCAAATACTAGAATGCTGCTATCATGTCTCCCCTATTTCTTCTTTTCTTTAGACTAGCCAAACCCAAGTCCCACAGCCGTTCTTCGTATGTTTTAGCCTCCAGGCCTCTGATCATCTTAGTTCTTAATCTTCTTCTAAAAAGAGCTTTAATAACATTGCACGTGATATTTCCCACCTATTGGGAGCGAGTGGATGAGCCTTGACTTCCTGAAGGAACAGAAGAGAAGAATCCAAACAAAGAATGGCAGGCACATGGTTATTCGAACACGGCCTCTTTCCCCAAGGGGTCTAAGCATTTCTTACAGTAGCTTGGCAGGCATCTTAGAAATCCTTGGCTGACAGAGGTTCAAGAGTGAGACTTCTCTTCCCAGCCTTTGACGGTCTTGAGTTGGATGGAGAATAATAAATAGCTTTGCTTCCTTCCAAGTGGGCAAGCCCTCCTCCTTCGGTTCTATCTCACGGCAAGACCTAGACAGAGGGTGAAGTCATCCAGAACCAGCCAGTACAAGCAGAGGACTTGAACTCCTGCCCAGCGCTGCTGCTTTTTTCCAGGATTGGCTGTAGGAGTCGAACCGAGTCCCTTCGAACGCCCTCTACGGAGCCAAGTTTCTGGTGAAGCCTGCCTGAAGTCTGCGGAATGGCAGGAAGTGGAGATTAACCCCAAGGAACTTGTGCTATAAAAAGATCTCGGGAGTTAGCTTAAGCCAAAGAAAGCTGCATTTCATGAGCCAGTGTGGGAGGCCACTCCCATCTGTCTTTTTCTCAGAGAGTTTGGGTTTGGGATGGGGTGGCTCCTGTCTCTTTTTTCTCTTTTCTTTTTGGGAGACCCTGCAGGAAATAAGCACGAACGTTTGGTATGGACAAGGTAGCTCTTCACCAATAGTACATTGAGTTTTTAATGATTACGGGCCTCACAGTTTAAGGAGTGGTATCATACTACAGTTAGGGCATGCTGTGTTTTGCTCACGTGCAACTGACAGAGATTGGATGCCCTGTTGCAGGGGTCTTCAAACCTGGCCCTTTTATGATTGTGGACTTCAATTCCCAGAATCAATTCTCACTCCCAGAATCAATTCTGGGAGTTGGAAGCCCACAAGTCATAAAAGCGCCAGGTTTGAAGACCCCTGCCCTACTGTGATTTTAACATAGGTTTTAATCTGTCATTTATGATTTTATTCTAGAAGTTTTAACCGGATATTCCTTGAGTGTGTTTAACTTGCTCAGCTATTAGATAGGTGGTTACACCTGCCAGGTATCTTAGTCAGTTGGAGTCAGTGAACCACTGGAAAGCATTCTCGCTTGTACGGTGCCGTGCGTTTCCATCGGCCACCCTGTACGGCAAGTATGAAAAGACTCCATTGGCTGAAAGACTCTGCGCCTGTGGCTCAGGAGAGGTGGGGACCATTGGACACATACTCCTTCGATGTTCCTTCTATAGAGCTATTCGGAAAAACCGTATCCTCCCCATAATTGATAGGTATTCTGCTCATTCGGAAAGTATTTATCTCCAGTGGCTGCTTAAGGACGAGCAGGCAGTGATCACGGTGCAGGTGGCTAGATTCTGTGCAGCAGCATTGGGGATTCGCCAGAAACAAATAATCGTTGTAGATCTTTTTTCATAATCTTTTATAATTAATTTTATTATGTGTTTTTATCCAGCATTAGACTATACTCAATGTATTTTTATTGTCAGGTCAGTATGATTCAGTTTTTCTGAAGGTAGCTCATTTTAGTTATTTGTTGTTGTTGTTGTTAGCTGCGAAGTCGTGTCCGACCCATCGCGACCCTATGGACAACATTCCTCCAGGCCTTCCTGTCCTCTACCATCTTCTGGAGTCCATTTAAGCTCACACCTACTGCTTCAGTGACTCCATCCAGCCACCTCATTCTCTGTCGTCCCCTTCTTCTCTTGCCCTCAACCTTTCCCAGCATTAGGCTCTTCTCCAGTGAGTCCTTCCTTCTCATTAGGTGGCCAAAGGATTTGAGTTTCAGCTTCAGGATCTGGCCTTCTAAAGAGCAGTCAGGGTTGATCTCCTCTAGGACTAACCGGTTTGATAGCCTTGCAGTCCAAGGGACTCGCAGGAGTCTTCTCCAGCACCAGAGTTCAAAGGCCTCAATTCTTTGGCGCTCAGCCTTTCTTATGGTCCAACTTTCACTGCCATACATTGCAATTTTTAGTTATAGTGTCTGTAAAACTAGGCAGACCTTGGTCACCCATTGATCACATCATTGTCACACATTGCTCTGCCTTCTTGTGTTGGTTCTGTGTAGTTTTATTTTATTTGAATGTTCAGTTTATGCGTTGGCCTTTGGCTGTGATAGCAATAAATTGAATTCAACTTGCTCAGCTCTCTGTCTTTGTGATAAGCATTGATTTGACTTACCAACGATTAGTCTCCAAGGTGCTTTTTTGAAAAGGCAACGGGACTGTTTTTTTTTCCTTGAGGAGGAAGAAGAAAACGTTTTGCTCCTCATCCAGGAAGCTTCATCAATTCTGAGGGTGGTGTCAACTGTCTGTACCTATCCTTCCATCTCCCCGCTATCAGAACTGATGAAGCTTCTTGGATGAGAAGCAAAATGTTTTCTTCAAGGGGGAAAAAAACAACAACAGCCCGGTTGCCTTTTGAAAAAACACCTTTGAGAGAACTGCGACCTGGTCGACTGAGAACGTCCACAGACATTTATCAATGGTTCGATTGAAAAGAGAAATTATATATCCAGAGGTTCTTAAAAAAAGAAGAAGAATCATTGGCTTGTGAATTTCCCACAGGCATTTCCTTGTTTCTGGATGAACAGATGTGTCAAACACGATCACCTTCTGATCTGATCCAGTAGCTTTTTTTTTTTTGATTGACACGTGTGACTCTAGATTTCGGTGAGTTGGGTGTGACCCACGTCAGAGCCACGTGGCAATTTTTGACCCATGGACAAAGCAACGATTAAATAATTAGCTCAGTGGTAATGATATTGAAAGTTTAATTGCCTTGACATGCAATCTTGGTCTTGCCTTGCCTTGGCCCGGGTGTCATGCAAAAAACATTAGCGCAACCCTTGACCCGAAACGGTTTCATGCCCTTGTTTGGAAGTGTGTGTTCTTTTGCTCAACTGCAACCTCTTCCCCCATTTGCTATCTGCAAGAGCCCTGCGGCTATTATCTGCACAATACTGAAAATGAAATACAGAAGGTTAGATAAATGCTCAAAAGTGCAGTTAGGAAGACAGCAATCCCTTCCTTCTTCATTGCGTTGAAATGTATCTTTATTTTTTTTTAAATAGGCGATTTCTGTGATGTAAATCAGTGCCAGAATGGAGGGACTTGTCTGAAGAGTCTGGATCAGTCTCCTTTCTTCTGCCTCTGCGCAGAAGGCTTTACTGGGCCTACCTGTAATGAAACTGAGAAAGGTGAGTATGATATTCTTAGCCAGATGTTCTCTCTTTCCTAAATGTTCCAGATGTAGCGTGACTAGTCACCGATCAATTTTTGGCCACTGTACTGCTAAAGTTTGATGGCCAGAGCAGAGAAGACTCCTAGGGCTATGGCGGAGAGATCCAGGAGCCATAGATTGCCCTGTGTTATAGAATAGACCAGGGGTCCCCAATCCCGGTCTGTGGACCCTCACCGGTCCACAACATGCCAGCAAGCGGGCTGCACAAACAAGCAAAGCCCCATCCTTTGAACATCCCAGGCAGTGTTCAAAACCATACCCTTTCTGGTCCCTGGTGCCCAAAAGGTTGGGCATCTCTGGAACAGAATCTCCCCCTAAGCCAGAATTCTTGTGAAGGCTGCCTTAATTGAAGGCAGATCAATTCCTCTAAGCTTCCTGTGCTGAAGAGGGCAGCCCAGGAAATCTGAACAGCCCATAGGACGATTTCTTTAGGGATTAAATACAAGCTGCAATCTCTGGGCTCCTTTTTCCCCACTAATGGGCCAAGCCACCAACTTTGGTATATTCCTGCATCCGTTTTGGTTTTCTAATCAGATCTGATGGAGGTTTACAACGTGCCATTTGTCTGGAAATGATAGCCACACCAAAGGCCATTAGAATATGCGAATCATCGTTGCTCTTAAATTTAGGATTCAGCCGCTGTTCATTCTTTCTTCTGAATTAAGAGGCAGGCAAGGGGAAGAGGGCGATGCTGCTGCTTTGGGTTCTTTTAAACACAGGCAGTCCTCAACTTGCAACACTTCAATTAGTGACCATTACAACCTTTCCAGCCCCCCCGGTCACGTGATCAAGATTCAGACTCATGTTTATGACGGTTGCTATGTCCCGAGGTCACGTGATCTCCTTTTGCGACCATCTGGCAGTCAATGGGGAAGCCAGATTCACTTAACAGCCATGTTGCTAACTAAACAACTGCAGTGATTCCCTTAACAACGGTGGCGAGAAAGGTCGTACAGTGGGGCAAAAGTCATTTAAGAACCATCTCACTTAAGAGAGATGGTTCTTGCAGAGGCTGATCAAGTTTCTTTTCTTGCCAATTTTCCTCCTCCTTTTTTTAAAAAAAATAATATTTTATTAGTTTTCTATATTTACAATTCATAGGTGCTTGGTAAACAACGCGTTGCCTAGGTCTGTTTGTTTGACTTAATACTGTAGGTAAAGGTTAAGGTTCTCCCGCACATGTGTGCTAGTCGTTTCCGACTCTAGGGGCCGGTGCTCATCTCCGTTTCAAAGCCGAAGAGCCAGCGCTTGTCCGAGGACATCTCCGTGGTCGTGTGGCCAGCATGACTAGACGCCAAAGGTGCACGGAACGCTGTGACCTTCCCAGCGTAGTGGTCCCTATTTTCCTACTTGCATTTTTACGTGCTTTCGAACTGCTAGGTTGGCAGAAGCTGGGACGAGTAACAGGTGCTCACTCTGCTACGCGGCACTCGGGATTCGACCCGCCAAACTGCCGACCTTCTGATCGACAAGCTCAGCGTCCTAACCCACTGAGCCACCGCATCCCTTGACTTAATAACACACAGTAAATTCCTAATCTCTGCCCCATTTCTCCAGCCGTTGATAAAATACGTCCCCTATTTGAAAATATTCTGTATCTTCCTTTTTCATTCATCTTTAGCCCGAGTCTATCTGTTTCTGCACAGCCCAGCATTTTCTTGACTATCTCTTCTTTAGATGCTGTTTCTTCATTTTTTCCTGGGGCTGAGCAAATACAATTCTTGCTGCTGTTAATACATGCAACATTATCATATATTCCTCCTTTTGCATCTCTTGCTTTTAGGTCCCTGCCATCCAAATCCGTGCAAGAATCAGGGGGAATGCAGGTTGCTTCCCAATCGGGGTGATGCCTTCAGCGAATACATGTGCATATGTCGTCCTGGGTACAATGGCAAACACTGCCAGTACAGTGAGTATGGTTGTCTTCTGGAAAGAGATCACACAGGCCGCACTAGAGCAGCTTCTGCTAGTTTTGAACCAGTCTCCGAGAAGTTCACAAAACCAAGGGCATTCCTACCCAACCCACTCGGGTCCATCCAGAAAATGTCAAACCATTTGTGTGCCATTTTTGCCACCTACAAGACTCAGCAAGAGCCTCTCCTCTCCTCCCGGCATCGGTGGTGTGCGAAACCTGACAATGAGCCGGTGTTTCGGATTCCCGCATCCTTCATCTTAATCTTGTGTTTCTATTTTGCAGTGAAAGAAAGGGCATTTTGGGATAGGATGCTCCTCCTTTGCGATAGGCCAAGTTAAGAAACAGGCACCATTGGGATTGTAGGAATATCTTTTATGGTAGTAGAATCTTGAACGCATGCCCAGGTCTCTGTCTCTCTGCCTGTGACCAAACAAAATAAACACCATGTTATTTTTGAGTTCTCACGTGGGATCCGTGGCCTTGGTTGTTTTCTTGCAGACATTTCATTACCCAAACTAGGAAACATCATCAGTGCTAGTAGGCAGTGAGGAGGAGGAGGAGGAGGAGGAGGAGGAGGAGGAGGAGGAGGAGGAGGAGGAGGAGGAGAAGAAGAAGAAGAAGAAGAAGAAGAAGAAGAAGAAGAAGAAGAAGAAGAAGAAGAAGAAGAAGAAGAAGAAGAAGAGGAGGAGGAGGAGGAGGAGGAGGAGGAGGAGGAGGAGGAGGAGGAGGAGGAGGAGGAGGAGGAGGAGGAGGAGGAGGAGGAATAATCATCCTTGGTCCTCTTTGAGCTTAGTTTCTTTCTTGCAAACATTTCATTACCCAAACTAGGTAACATCATCAGTGCTAGGCTTTTCTCATGTTGTCTTCTTTTTAGGACTGAGTCATCTTTTCTGAAAGCCATCCCCCACTCCTCATGGTCTCTTTCATCCTTCTCTATTCCCCAGGTCAGGTCCACACTTGTTCATTTAGGGACAGAAGTGTCCCTCAGCCTTATAAACATTCATGATGGCGGAAACCATGTTCAGTGCAACATGGTTAACAAAGCTGTAGTGTAATGCAATGCAATGTGTTGTACCCTCAAGAGAAAGGGGGAGGGAGGGAGGGAGGGAGGGAGAGAGAGAGGGAGGAGAGAGAGAGAGAGAGAGAGAGAGAGAGAGAGAGAGAGAGAGAGAGAGAGAGAGAGAGAGAGAGAGAGAGATTGTTGTGTGACAGACCTAACTTTTGCCTTCTTAACAGCTAGTTATGCAGCTAACAAAGAATGACCTTGAAGGACCCCTCCCCCCTTTTTCAATCATAAAACATGAAGCTTTAGTTGTCCTCTTGTTATTTCCCAAACCATCAGTTTGGAACAAAAGAGCAGGAACATGAAGTCCAAACTAAACATTTTCTGGATTTTCCAGAAAATAATGAAGACGCAACATGACATCCTTCTAAATGAATATCGTGTGTGATATGAACCAGTGCTGTGTTTTGAGCCACAGACTGTTAACCTTTTTTTTAAAAAAATAATGGAACGTGTTGGACCGTAGTCCTAACTCTTACTAGGCAGGGCTTGATCTGACTCTCCTGAAAGGTTAGATTTGGGCGTTGTAGCCGGGAGTGATGGTGCCGCATCTGTTCTTTCCTTTTGCCCTAGATGTGAATGAATGCCTTTCTCAGCCCTGCAAGAACGGGGGGACCTGCCTGGATCTGAAGGGCAGCTATGACTGTAAATGCCCCTTGGCCTATGTGGGGAAGACCTGCCAGCTGCGTAAGTCTTTGGTCCACCTGATAGTGAGTTGGAAGAGAGTTAAGAAATGAAGAAGGCTCAGAGCACCATGGCTGGATCTGCCTGCACTGGGAAGACAGGATATTTTTCAGGCAAAGGTCACCTGCATTGGCCCCAGGGCTGCAATTCCTGCCGTCCAAGGAATGCTGAATGCCCATAAGTTTAAAGTTTCCTTGGATCTTAATTCCTGGTGGATTTTGTGGAAATCTCCAGGCAGTTTTCAAGGTTGCAATGGATGCTTCCGCTCGGATGATTTTTGATTTTGCAGGCTAGTAGTTCTCACTGTCCTTTCTCCTATCCAAGCACTAAGCAGGTCTGACCCAGCTCGATTTCAGACCTTCACAATCTCCTCTTTGCCTTCCCCACCTCTGTGCTTGTCTCTCTAAACTACTGAACAGCAGTGAGGTCACCCGTATGTCTCTGTCACCTTGTTCTTTCCCTCTGGACCTTACCCATCCAGCTTCAAAGAGGGGGAAAGAGACAAGCAAATGAACACCGATGGCTATTGGGAAGAAGAGGTGGGCATACAGAAAGCATTCTGTCTGGTGAACTCTTATGTTCCGCTGATAGCAATCCTCTTCTGAGTATTTGTTCCTGATGGACCTCAAAGCATCCTGGAGATACCAGCAGGCTTGGGGAAATTTTAAGATTTTGAAAGTAGAACAAAAATATCACAGTGGAAATCTACAGATGGACAGATGTAGCAGCTGGGGATTGAAGAGGATTCCTTCCTTCCTTCCTTCCTTCCTTCCTTCCTTCCTTCCTTCCTTCCTTCCTTCCTTCCTTCCTTCCTTCCTTCCTTCCTTCTCCCAGCCATTCAAGGTTGCTTGTTTCCTGCTCCCATTAACAGAGTTAGAGATCTTGAGACAAATCTGGCTGTCCTCCACCCCTCACCAACCCCAATTCCCCCCCCCTTCTCAATGTCACTTGTTTCTCACCTTTGAAAATCAACAATCTGCAAGCAATTGTGGAGGAGAAATCTTGTAGCCTCCTTTCCCTGCCCCAAACATTCCCACTCAGGAACCCTGGGACGGAGGAAATGGAATCATTTGAGAATTTGTATGAGGAAGAAAGTAATTCCACGTGCATCTGGCTATGCCCTAGCTAGCAATTTTGAGGACAAAAAAAATTCTCTTCCTAAGCGGCGTAGCTCCTCATAGATATCATCATGATGATTTTTTTTAAATAAAAAAATGGATTAGGTAGGTCTTTGGTTAAGATCTGCCTGTTCCTCTTAGTGAACCTTTGTATCCAAAAGCAGAGTGATTGGAAAAACCCCCAGCCCCCCCCATTTGAACTTAATGGCTCAGTCATAAGGCAAGAGAACTCATACACATTTTCTGCTTTTCTGAACAAATGCAAAAGCTGGCTTTCATCGGCAATCCAGAACGGCGCAAAACAAAACAAGCTGCACAAAAGGGCATTGCGCTTTACTTTTTTTCTTCTTTCCGAAACGCGTTTTTTAAAAAGCATAAAAAGAGCTTTGTCTTTTTTTTTTTGCTTTTGTTCAATCCCACCACCGCCCAGTGAGGTAGGCTGTGTTGCATCAGTTAATGGCTAACTTGAGGCTGTCCAACATGGCGTGAAATCTGGGTTAGAAATTTTGAAGGACTTTTTTTTCTAACCACTTTGATTCTCTGGTTATTTATTATTGCTTTTAATTCGGAGGATAACTGGAATCCTCTGTTCACACTTTACAGTCTGTTTCTCCTTACTGAAGGATAATCTTAATAGCTTGGCTGTAACAGACAGACGTGTGTTTATTCGGATATTTATTTAGGGGCAAAGGAGAGGAGACATTCAAAGGAAAAGGAGCTGGGGCAAGAAAAACTGCTTATTCCATTAAATCCCAAAGAAATCCATTAGGAAGGAGCTCTCCAACCTTTGATGCTATTTTCAGATGACGAAAAAAAAAGGGTTGGCAGGGAGATTTCAGCGAACCTGACTAGAGAATAGCGCTGCCATCAAGAAAAGCCCCAAGAGAAATTTTAAAAGAAATCCTCAAGCAATTTGAGCATGAAGTTGAAAAATGGAAACCCTTTTTGTAAGAGAGACCCAACTGGGGACAGATCTGGAAACAGGTGTGAGGACCTGGGATGCCTTTCTTGCAACAGGGCAGGGAGCCTGGCCTGTTTCAGAACACTTATGTTGATCAGGTGCGTTGCAGACACCATGGAATTATATCAAATGTAGAGAGCCATCTCCCTCCATTTTCTTTCTTTTTCTCTTTATCTTCCTCCCTCCCTTCATCATCTTTCCTTTCTCTTTCTCTCTCTCTCTTTCTTTCTCTCTTTTCCACACTTCCTCCCTCCCTAGCTTGTATGCTATCCATCTCACCAAAGGCGACTTTTGGCAGCTTACAGACATTCCCCCACCCAAAGTTTATTTAACACCTCTGCAGAGTTCAGCTTCCCTCTGAGTCATTTCTTGAACTGCCTGATGTGTGAATGGTGCTTCTTTCATTGCAGCCAGATCCATGTTTTGGAGCCTGAGTTCCCCAAGAGTACGTTGGATGATTCGGTCCTAATTTTATTGGACACTCCGCTGTTTTGTTTTGTTTTTAAATTCTGATTCTTGCGTTCCTCCTTGACCCTTTCATTCCAGCTTTTTCCAATGCTCTTGTTTTCTTCTTTCTCCCTCTCCAAAATTCACCCACCCAGGCTGTAAAGATGAGTTGGGCATGCAGACGGGAGCTATTGCAGATACTCAGCTTACAGCATCATCGGTATACTATGGCTTTCTGGGTCTGCAACGCTGGGGTCCTGAACTTGCTCGCCTCCACAACAGCGGACTTGTGAATGCCTGGACAGCCAGCAGCTATGACCTAAAGCCTTGGATTCAGGTATTGGTGCAAGAGGAAGCCTCTGTTCCAAGAGCCAAAAAGGGGAATGGAAGCATATGGCCATTATCAGTGGTGTCACAGTGGTTAGAATGTAGTATTGCAGGCTGACTCTGCCCGCAGTCTGGAGTTCGATCCTGACTGGCTCAAGGTTGACTCAGCCTTCTGAAATCAGCAAAACGAGGACCCAGATTGTTGAGGGCAATATGCTGGCTTTGTACACTGCTTGGAGAGGGCTGTAAAGCACTATGTAATGATCTATAAGTCTAAATACTATTGCTATTGCTGTTATCTCTGTATGAACTGGCCTCAGAGCCATGTCATGATTATGACACGACACGACAGTGAGATGACACAGTGGATTCTTCACCCAACCTGCAGCCACCCTGGGACATGCAACAATTAGCAGATAGTAGTTGTAGGTTCCAGGTCAGGGATGTCAAACTGCCAGCCCATGGGCCGGATGCGTCATGCCAAAACCGTGCCCACCCCAGCTCCTGCAATGGGGGAAAAGTCACGATATGTCGCGACACATCGCGTGATGTGGCGAATTTGACACCCCTGGTCTAAGTGTGGTTAGATCGCAGCGCCTTGTATCTTTTTAGTTGAACAAGCCTGCTAAGACCGATGAAGTTAAAGAACATCTGGAGAACTACACATGCCTGCCAAGATTAAAGTTCTTTTTATGCTTCCTTTGATACCACAAAAGCTTTCTTTAAAACGTAAACACAGTGTCAGAATTCGCTGCTGGTGATGGAAAGGCAGGGCAAGCTTTCTTATAATCCTGCCTCTTTTTATTTTAGCCAATTTTATTAGTTTCAGAAAGAGAATAAATTACAAAAGGACAGGAAAAGAAGGAAGGGAATCAAGGAGAATAAGAAGTTAGGAAGGACAAGGGAAAAAAATGGAAAAAAGAAATACAAGGAGAGTGATTTCCGACTTTCTTCAGTACCGATCCAAATATATAATAAAATAACCTCTTAATCTACACTGAAACAAACAAACAAACAACCCACAGTGATAATGTAAAAAGTATGTCAGTTTAACAATCCTACATTTTATTCATAGTGAGACGGGAAATAAAACTCTGTTACATTTTTAAAAACAATAACCAAAAAGCTTGAGTTGGTCTTTGGTTAGATAGAGCTTGGCATGGAAATTCTTAGCGAATTTTTCATTTTCTGGTAATAGTTCATGTTACTTTATATTTCTAGGTGGCATTGGCTTTCTTTGAAAAACAAACAAACAGATCCTTGCCCTGGGGAGATTACCATTTAACCTTGTCTAATGGAAATTACTGTACTGAGCTAATTAACAAAACAATGCACATATGCAGAACAGACTCAAAGAATAATGTCACTTCAATACAGTCTTTAAGTTTTGACACAGGATCAAATACTTGGTTTTGCTGTTTTCATTTGGCTTTTTCCAGGCAATTTGACTCCTTCTGCCTCTTTTAAAGTCCTTCACCGCCCCCCCCCTCTTTTTTTTTTATTCCATGCAGATCAATCTGTTGAAAACAATGTTCATCTCTGGGGTGGTTACTCAAGGGGCAAGCCGTGGAGGATTCTCAGAGTTTGTTGAGACCTACAAAATTTCCTACAGTCTAGATGGACAAGTATTTGAATTCTACAAAGATGAGAATCAAACCCGCGAAAAGGTGGGTAAGAGAGAGGGGCTGAAGGCGAAAGAAGGAAAGGAAAACAAAGGAATTATTTCTAAACCACGCTTAGGATACGTAAACATTTTGGAACGATCAGAGTTGCTTTATTTACATGTTATCCTTTCAAGAGCATAACGTTGGACGCCAAAGCATTATCAGATGTGCTACAAAGGGGAGACCTTTGGCTTCCTTTAACTCTTGGTTAATTCTTCCCTTAATTCTTGTATCCAGTGAAGCAGAAGCCTAAAGGCTTCTCACACAAAGAGGAATATCTCTTCTTTTCTCTCCTCCCCTCCCCTTCTCTTCCTGTTTCTTTCCTTCCTTCCTTATTTCCTCCCTCCCTCTTCCTGTTTCCTTCCTTCCTTCCGTCCTCCCTCTCTCCTGCCCCGTCTCTCCTCCCCTCTCCCCTTCCTCTTCTCTTCCTGTTTCATCCCTCCCTCCTTCCCTCTGTCTTTCCTCCCCTCCCCTTCTCTTCCTGTTTCTTTCCTTCCTTCCTTATTTCCTCCCTCCCTCTTCCTGTTTCCTCCCTTCCTTCCATCCTGCCCGTCTCCTGCCCCGTCTCTCCTCCCCTCTCCCCTTCCTCTTCTCTTCCTGTTTCCTCCCTCCCTCCTTCCCTCTGTCTCTCCTCCCCTCCCCTTCTCTTCCTGTTTCTTTCCTTCCTTCCTTATTTCCTCCCTCCCTCTTCCTGTTTCCTCCCTTCCTTCTGTCCTCCCTCTCTCCTGCCCCGTCTCTCCTCCCCTCTCTCTTCCTCTTCTCTTCCTGTTTCCTCCCTCCCTCCCTCCTTCCCTCTGTCTCTCCCCCTCCCCTTCTCTTCCTGTTTCTTTCCTTCCTTCCTTATTTCCGCCCTCCATCTTCCTGTTTCCTCCCTTCCTTCTTTCCTTCCCTCCCTTTCTGTCTCACACGTAGTAAAAAGCTTCCCATCAGGAACACGTATGAAGTTGCATGTGTAAAGGAAGCAGTATGATTTGCATTTAAAAGAAGGGAAAGGCCTTGGCAGTTTATCTGTTGTAAATTATTGTAAGATGTATAGAAATTATTTCTATTTTATGGAATATTATAAACGTACAAGGGGAGAAAATGTTCTGCGATTGTTTTTCTCAAACCCCTGGAAGGGGTTTTTTGGGGGGTGGGCGTGTGCGCGCGCACGTGCGCCTTTGAGTCTGTTAATTCCTGGCAACTGCCTGGATAGCAGTAGTCCCTGCAGTTTTCTTGGCAAGATTTCGGAAGTGGATCGCCATTGCCTGCATCCTCAGGCTGAGAGAGAAGGAGGGACCGGCCCAAAGTCACCCAGCTGGCTTTGGGTCTAAGGACCTAGAACTCACAGTCTCCTAGTTTCTAGCCCGACACCTTAATCACTACACCAAACTGGCTCTTGTATAGAAAATTATATAGTAGTGGCCAAAATTGCAGAAACCTTTTGGGGAAAGTGTATGTTTTCAAGTTTGATGGCTAATAACACCACTTTTTGTTGGAGTAGTACCATAAATGTATATATCTATGGAAAGATAATTTAATCAAGAATGTAATGCAACAAAGTTTGTTCAATGATCTGCACTGTATTCTATGAAAGGTTAAAAAGGTAAAGGTAAAGGTTCCCCCGCACATGCGTGCTAGTCGTTTCCGACTCTAGGGGCCGGTGCTCATCTCCGTTTCAAAGCCGAAGAGCCAGCGCTTGTCCGAGAACGTCTCCGTGGTCATGTGGCCGGCGTGACTAGACGCCAAAGGCGCAGGGAACGCTGTTACCTTCCCACCGGAGTGGTCCCTATTGTTCTACTTGCATTTTGACGTGCTTTCGAACTGCTAGGTTGGCAGAAGCTGGGATGAGTAACAGGCGCTCACTCTGCTACGCGGCACTCGGGATTTGACCCGCCAAACTGCTGACCTTCCGATCGACAAGCTCAGCGTCCTAACCCACTGAGCCACCGCGTCCCTTACATGAAAGGTTATAGCTGAATAACCAGAAAAAGGAAGCAAAACTTGCTTAGGTGGATATTGGGTAGCTTTCCTTCATCCGATTGTAGCCAATGAGCGTGAGTGTTTAGAGAGCCAATCAGGTGTCATCGTGTTTTGGCAATGAGCCAATCAGATCACAGTAGGATTCGATTGTTGATGTCATGTATTGAAGTTGAGAGGAGGACATTTGTCAGTGTGTTACGTGATCCCTATCAAGTCGGTTGGGTTTTTTTTGTGTGTTTTCATTTGGTGAGCTCGTAAAACATAATAAAATCAAAGTAATGGTGCAAAGAGTTGACTGGTCACCCAGAAAGCAATGTAAAATAGTATTATTAAGTGAACAAGGCTACATCTATAAAGAAATTAGAAGAAAAATGGGTGGAAACTTAACCAAAGGTGGCATTGCTACTGTACACTTTTCCCAAAATGGTTTCCACAGTTTTGGCCACTACTGTATGTTATGAGATATTGTCAACATAAAACGGGGACAAAAGTTTTCCGTGACTTAAAAAAAAAAAGCTTTGGAGTTAGGAGGTATGTGTGGGGGGGATGACTTAGGATTTGCATTGCTAGAATTCCATTCCTATAGACTGACTTTTTAGCACCTTGCCCTCCCCTATACTTAATGCTAATTATATTTAATTTTCTCCCGGCTCCAGATGGATCGGTAGTAGCATTCAGTTTATAGCTTGAGGGTATTTGAAGAGCTTCAGTTGGTGTTAAATATTTGGAAATCCAGCAGTTCTGATTTTTTTTTTGCAAGCCCTGACAAGTAAGATAATCAGAAGCACATTTCTCTTCAAGCATCGTTGACTTTGTCAGTTCTTCTTGGGCATTCTTTCTCTCTGCTGCCCCCCCCCCCAATTTAAGTTCTTCTCACCTTCTTGGGGGGGGGCGGGAAAGGCACAAAGCGCCTTTGAGTGAGTTAGTTCCAGTATTAACTTGAGGCATGTGGGGTGTAGCCTCTAAGATCTGAATGCTGACTTGACCTCCTTCTAAAAAAATATATATGATTATGTGTTATTCTCCAAGCCTCGGCATTAATGAGCAATCAGAACTGGGGAAGCTGTCATAGGAATTTTTCCAGCATCTTGTTTACTCAGGACTGAACTTTACTCGATCAACCAAAGTTTGTGGATCTAGTTAAATTAACCAGGCGGATTGCATCCTTCCTCTCTTACTCAATATTACAAACAAAAGTCTTTTTTTTTCTTTTTCTTCAGCTGAATGCTAAACACTAAAATGATAAAATCCCACATGCTGGAACTGGGTTTAACTAGTTTTATTTTATTTATTAAATGTATATGCCACCCATCTCACTCTCCCACTGGACAGCTTATAAGGCAACAAAAGCATAAATACAAAAAAAATAAGAGTTTAATGGGGACTAAAAACCAAGAGCATGAATGGTTTTGCTTAGCTGCATACAATTCGACTTGCTCTTCTCCAAAATTTCACAAAATATATTAATTTTTGACGAAAGGGACAATAGTAGGATGGGACGAGAAGCTTCTGCTGTATATGAATTGAATGTATATAAAATGATATGTCGTATCTTTTCATGTGAAATCTAACAAATGAATATTGTTTGGCATTGATTAATCTGCCAGTTATAGGAGCCGTGTAGTGGCTTAGAGGTGGACTTCTCGCCTCACAATCAGGCTGTGATTTCGATTCTAGGTAGCAGCGGATATTTCTCTCTCTGGGAACAAAGAGAAAATATCTGTTGTGAACTCTGCATAGGCATCAGGAAGGGCATCCAGCCAGTAAACACTCAGCTCCATTCAGCCATCCCGATGCAAGGGATTACAAGGTCATTAAAAGAAAAATTATCTGTCAGTTACGGTCTTTAGTTTCTCTACATTAATCAGTTGCAAAACATTATGTTCTTTAGTTCGTCAATTATAAGGATTATTTTTATTTATTTTAGCAGTAATATATAATAGTATCATTGTTGAATTGTATTATCCTACGCATGTAGCTTACCTTAGTACAATGCAATCTTTATTTTGCTCAGTGATCCGTGCACAATAAGATATAAAAGCTTATGAGAACAAATAAATATAGAACAATCGGGGATATTAGTACTTGATGTGTCTTAACTTCTGCCACAGGAAATTTGCCTATGGGGTTGTCATTAGTATTAGAAGGCACATACTTTGTACACCAAAGATTTGTCCATCTAGAACAGGGGTGTCAAACTGCCGGCCTGCAGGCCGGACGCGTCACGAGGAAATTGCGCCCACCCCATTGCCGGCAATGGGGAAAAAGCTCCGATATGTCATGCGACGTCGTGAATTTCACATGTCTCATCTAGAATGCTGTTGCAAGACAAGCAAAATGAATGAGTGCCTTATATTCTTGTAAATGTTATATGGCACAACAGTATGTGAATGATGGTTTTGATTTCTCTTGAATTGGGTGGACAAATTTGTTTACTTAAAGGTATTAATTATCAGTTCAAGAAAATAGGCAGCAAGATGTTATACTGTGTCCAAACAAGTCCTTTTCAACCTAAGGAAAGGGAGAGATGTTAGATATTTGGTGAGTATACAGGTCATCCTGGAATCCAGGTTTTGCCGTTCTATGGGATCCAACCGATCTGTAATTTATATCCTTCATGCTCTGAAGGAATAGGTGGGTGATACTGTAATCCAAAATAAAGAATACTCAGCTGAAAGACCATAGAAAGCTACCTTGGATTTTATAAGATCACTCCAACTTGATTTAACTTTTCACTGTCAATACAAGGTGTAATTAGAGTCAGGTTGGGGAAAATGTTGAACCATTAGATCACTTGTGGAACCTTTTATGACTTGTGGACTTCAACTCCCAGAATTCCTCAGCCAGGCATACTGGCTGAGGAATTCTGGGAGTTGAAGTCCACAGGTCATAAAAGAGCCAAGTTTGAAGACCCCTGCTTTAGAGAGTCATCAGGCACCAAACCAATATCTCAGCTTGGGGCACCCTACCTCAAGACTGAAGATGGTAATGGATTCCATACACATCTTTTGGAATGGTCAAAATTGCTCCAAAGAACTTAGGTTGCAGCATTTATATTGTGTTTTTATGGCATAGATGCCCATTTCCGAGTTCGTTTTAGCTTTGAAAAGCTAGATGGAGTAGGAGGAACTAGCTCCCCCCTTTGGTGAGAAAAAAAAACAGTGCTGTCTAGAAAATGTCATTATGCTATCCTTCCGAGAATCCTCGTTATCAAAAAGCACTCCTAGATGTTTCAAAATATGGATCTGCTCAATCTTGTTAGACTGTATGATCCAGGTTCTTGGTTTAGCTTTTTTCTTACCCCACTCCCTCATTTTTTTTGATATATTATAATTAACTGCGAGTTAATTATAGAGGGTAATAGCTTCCATGGCTTATTTGAGTCCAATTGGGCTTTGGGAACTTAGATTAGTCTGCATCCAGTGGTGGGATTCAGCTGGTTCTCACCACTTTGGCAGAACCGGTAGCTAATTTTTTGTTACCCAGGCCCAGAATGGACTTCCGGAAGAGGCATCCACGCAGAGAACCAGTTGTTCACATATTTGCATCCCACTGCTGTCTGCAACTATGTAGGTCAACCCGTGTTCCTGTCATGCCTACTCATGAAACTTGACTTAAAAATAGAAGTGGTTCAAGACAAATTATCCGTGTATCCAAAAAGGGATTTGCATTCTCATATCTGTGACCAAAGCCCCATAATCTAGCCGTTATGCTATTATTGTATTGTACATATATATGGAAAAGCAGCGTCTCCAGGACTGTGTAGCACTGGAAAGGGGTTCACATTCCTACTTTTAAGATACTCTTCATTTTATATTTTCCTTCCTGCAGATTTTCTCAGGCAATGCAGACAAATATACTGCAGTGACCAACATGTTTAATTCTCCAGTCATCGCCCAGTATTTCCGAATCCACCCAGTGAAGTTCTATCGTGGCTGCACTCTGCGGTTTGAACTGATTGGCTGTGAGATGAATGGTAAATGCTTCCCATTGGTCTAATGAATTTGGGTGGAGGTGCATACTCTTGCATGGATAATTGGGCAACAGGCTTCTGGTGCCTTCACATAGATTTCTTTCCCTACAACATTCTTTTTCTGAACTGGGGATGGAGCAAAGGAAAGCAAAAGTGCTGACAGAACCGCAAAGAGGTTCTCTGGAATCAAAAAACTTCATTTTAGAGGTCCTCTACTTTCTAATAGTCCTTGAAAATTAGGCCTGTCATTCTGAGCACTTGGAACAATTTGCCAGCTTGGTGTAATTGAAAAATAAAATAAAAACGTTGCCTGGGTGGTTTAAATTATCCCTCAGGAAAGCCAGAATTTTGCAAGCTGTATGAAAGATGTAGATGAGCTTGGTCAGCCTTTTTGCATAATTCCAGGGCTCTGCTGCAAAAAAATGGGGAAGGCTAGAATGATGGACTCTTTTAAGTAGATGGTGACATGCTGATGCAAAGAGGGGATGCTGATGGACCATCTTAAGTATTTTCTTTAGGAGGCAAGTCTATATTTGGCATTGCTCATCATTTAAAATGGGTACCTGCAGCTTAAGGATGAGACTTGCCAGCATGGCTGACTTAAACTAGGTCTTCAGCGAACTTGACTTATGGTCCTGGGAATCTTTGTTGCTAACTGTGAGGTCTCCATATTCCAACTTATGGGGGCCTGGACCTCTCTCCCATTAATTGCTTTCAGATGGACAATCTCTAAACATCTTAAAGCATCGTAAAGTTGTCTTGGTCCCATCTCTTTGTCCTTAGTAGATTTCTAGTTAGAAAGTAGAGGTATTCAGAAGACTTCATTTCAAGCCTTTTCCAAGACAGGTCATTTCGCACGCGAAGCTTTTCTGCTGCTTTGATTGGGAGCAGGCCAGAGTTGGTTATAAGATGGGTGGTTATGTGAATGTTTTAAATGCAAATAAATAAAATGGCTTGAAATGAAACATTTGCATGCCCTTAGTAGAAAGGGGGAAAAAATGAAATTGGCAGGAAAATACAGAAGAATGACAAATGGAAGACGAAACCATCTGTTCTACAAATGGCCGAGTATTGTAAATCTGTCGAGTTGATTTCATTTTTTAAGATTAGCACTAAAATACAGTCCTCTTTGGCGCGCTTTTCCATAAATCTAGTCACTATTCCTTGCAGTTTTACTTAATGCTACTTTTGTAAATGCTTTGCATTTTCTATATATTCATGGAAGTGTGACTTTTTGTCCAAGCATTTTCCCAGTTCCCATCTTTTTTAAATTGACGAGGTGTGTGGCAACGTTTAGAGGGTTGTGCCTTTCAAATGCTAACTAATCCTAGAGTTTGGAGATGGGCTTGAGAATGCAAAAATTAAATACTTTCCCATTTCAGTGTCAGTGACTGTTGATGCAAAACTAGCTAAATGTACATCCTTAATCTGGGGTGTAGAATTCTGGCAGGTTGTTACTGCATAAATGCCAACCAAGAGCCGTGGTGGGGCAGTGGTTAGAAGGCAGTACTGCAGGCTCCTTCTGCTGACTGCCAGCTGCCTGCAGTTCGAGTCCCACCGGCTCAAGGTTGACTCAGCCTTCCATCCTTCCCAGGTCCATAAAATGAGGACCCAAGTTGTTGGGGGCAACAGGCTGACTTTGTAAACCGCTTAGAGAAGGATGTAAAGCACTGTGAAGCGGTATATAAGTCTCAGCGCTCTTGCTCTTGCTATCCTCTGTCTGCATCAGTGATCACCAGGATACCCTCTGGATGTCTTTTGTTGCTTTAAAAAATTGATCTTCCTCTTGGGGGACTTTTGGGAGAAGTTTCTCCTTGAAGGCACCCCCCCCCTTGGGAGAGTCTTCTTGCTTCCGAACTCTTGCCTTTCACTACGTCTATAAATCATTGTGTTACAGTGTATTTCAACACGGCAGGTTGCTCTGAACCTTTGGGCATGAAGTCCCATCGCATCTCTGACCAGCAGATCACAGCCTCCAGCGTGTACAAGACCTGGGGCTTCAATAAGATGACTTGGCACCCTTACTTAGCCCGCCTTGATAATACAGGGAAATCCAATGCCTGGGCCGCCCTCACCAATAAGCCAGGCGCGTGGCTTCAGGTATGTCCTTGCCAGAAGGGATCAAAGCTGGTGGAAGAAGAAGAAGAAATGGTTTTAACTGGAATCTGTGGGGTGGGGGTGATAAAGGTGGTCCTTGCTGTGATCATCCAGCTCCCTTGCATAATTTATAATAGAAAGAAGAACGCACCTGACTCAACCGCTGTTCATTTCATAACCATTCTGTTTACAATAGCACTGGAAAATAGTGAGTTACGATTATTTTTCACGTGACTGTGTAGCATCCCCGTGGTCACATGATCAAAATTCAGAGGCTGGGAAACTGACTGGTATTTATGACAGTTGCAGTGTCCCGGGGTCATGTGATCCCCTTTTGTGACTTTCTAATGAGCAAGGTCAACGGGGAAGCTGGATTGACTTAACAACTTAGTAACAACCATCTTACTAACTTAACAACTTGCTAAGCAGCCAGCTGTAAGCACTGGACTACCTGTACTATTTAAAAAATAACAGTGAGGTTATTTTTCCACTTAGAAAAAAAAGAGCTCGCTAGAAACCAGAATGTTTTACTCGGTCAGTTTGGGATCTGGTCCATTTTTCAATAGCTCTTGCTAAACAAAAGCATTTCTTCAGTCCTCCTCAAAAAACCCCAATGGTGTGTTTCTCTATTTATGAGTAGCTTGTCTCTCATCCTACCAGCAAATAGTCTTTCTTTCTTTCTTTCTTTCTTTCTTTCTTTCTTTCTTTCTTTCTTTCTTTCTTTCTTTCTTTCTTTCTTTCTGATAAATGAATATATTGGATTCCTACCTTGTGTGCAGAGGCAATGAAGCAAATCTAATGTTTCAGGAAGGAGAGGATTGCAAATGTAGTGAGAAAAACTGGATAAGGATATGCCAGTTTGCTTGAACTGGTATATTTTAACTGAGTCTTAAAATAATGATTTTTGATCTTGGAGGATGGAGAGTGCCGTTTACATTTGGCAGTTCCTTGATAGATTTAAAACACTTCCCTTGTCCTTCCAACCTCAAATCTTGGTCCAAACCAATTCTGTTCATTCACAGAATTGTTGAATAAAAGCGGGCCCTTCTCAGCGGGTTTCCAATTATTATTTTGATGTTTTTTCAGGACCTCTTTTCATTTCAAAGAATATTGAGTTTGCAAAGCCTTAAAACCTTAGCACAAAAGGCAAAGAGGGATGGGAGAGAAGCAAAGGATGCAAGCTCCATCTGTTCAGTTTTTTGTTAGTTTTTAAAGGGCAATATTCCTCCTGATTAAAAACAAAACAAAAAACCTCTCTCTTGAATGCAGTTTAGGGTGCTAAAGATTTCCTGTTGAGAATAGCTTGTTTGAAGCACAGTAGCTCTTATTCCCTTATACTTTTCCATTGCTCCCATCTCCCTTTATATGATACATTATGATCATCCTTTTTATTATTATTATTAAATTCAATATAGAGAGAGAGCCCAAGTGCCAATAATTCTGGACAGTTTTACTTTTTAGTTGAAAAGTAACTCCTAGTTAGCTTTTTGCTTTTTACACTCACTCTCTCTATATATTTTAATTTTATACCCTTTATATAATTCTTACATGCAACATGCAAGGTAAAATGAGGACCCAGATTGTTGGGGGCAATAAGCTGACTTTGTAATAATGCCGCTTGGGGGGGGGCCCAAAAGCCCTAATAAGCAGGCATATACATAGAATGAAGGCTACTGCTAAGTTTGTAAGCCGCCCTGAGTCTTCGGAGAAGGGCGGGATATAAATGGGATTAAAAAAAAATAAATAAATATTTTTTATGTTTCTTCATAACAACTGTACTCTATCCAGTGATATTCATTTATGGCTATAAAGAAGACTGATTTGATTTGATCAAGAGAATAGAATAGAATAAAAACTTCTATTGTCCCTTTAAATGTACACTAATCAGCATACATTAAAATGAAATTTTGTTGCAGTCAGCTCTCAAAACAAATACCGTTATGCATAAAGCCACATACACACTCACACACACACACACACACACACACACATGACACAGAGAAACATCACTGTCTAGTTCAAATATATTCATATACATGGCGGAAAAAAGAATCCTGTGAATTTATAAGAGGGATGGCATAAGGAACAAAGCTGTTACAGTATCTAGTAGTTCTGCTATAAATATTTCAAAACCTTCTCCCAGAGGGGAGCTTTTACTTCCACCAGGGCAAAGATTGTGTTTTCTTTCTGCAGATTGATCTTCTGAGAGTGAAAAAAGTGACTGGGATCATAACACAGGGAGCACGAGATTTTGGGCACATTCAGTACGTAGCAGCCTACAAAGTGGCCTACAGCAATGATGGGAAATCCTGGACTGTCTACCACGACAATAAGACAAACAGCATCAAGGTAGAATTGGGCAAAAAAGTGTTGTAGGATTGAGAGTCAATGCCAGGTCTTTCTTGGACTAAAAACCATTAGCATCCTGGAGTTGGGTCTTTTCAGAATAATTGTGTGGTAATGTTATGCGAAGAAGCTTCTTGGATAAGATGCGAAACGTCTTCAAGGAAAAACAAAACCCACTTGCCTTTTGAAAAAACACCTTTGGGACAACCTTGACCTGGATGACTGAGAATCTCCATAGTTATCTCCAAGGCTGTGTTGTTCCCTTATTGTCACACCAGGGGGCAGCACTTCATCTAAAAATAGCTAATCAGGGTCAGATCTGCTTAGCATTAGGAAAGTAGACTATCAGGAAATCCAAGGACTGTACACTAGATGGGGGAGTTTTAAAAACATTCTGAAAGAAGCCCATAACAAATTATTTCTACAATGTTCCCAAGAAAGCAACAGAGTCATTTGGAGTTAAATATAATTTGAAGACACTTGACTTTTATTAACATTTCCTTTTTTTAAAAAAAAACAACTGGTGCCAGCCTCTTTATTTGCCTGTGGTTTCCCTTGCTAAAAAAATATCTGGAGTCTGTCTATGAATATATATGAGGCATCAAAAGAACAAGTAAAATGCAGCAGAAATGTGTTCCGAGCTTGGGATTCTGTTTTTGTTTTTTAAATTTTCCCAGACGAATTTAAGTTAGTTATCTCAATCCGCCTGTGCAGGTCCTCAACTTATGACCACAATTATTACTTATTATTTTACTTATTAAATTGGTCTGCAAGGTCTCTCTCTCCCCAAATTTCTGTTGCTAATCAAGACAGTTAAATTAAGTAAGCTTCGCTTTTTTTTTCTTGCCGACGTTGTTGAGTGATCTTTGCTAACTTCTTAAAAATTAACCTCTTCTTCTCTCCTCCTTCCCTTCTCCGCGTAGATATTCCAAGGCAACCACGACAACAATTCCCACAAGAAGAACATGTTTGATGTGCCGTTTCACGCCCGCTTTGTCCGCATCTTACCTGAGGCTTGGCACAACCGCATCACATTGCGAGTGGAACTTCTGGGATGTGACGAGTAGATGGTTGAGCCAAGGAGGGATGGTGTCAAGAATCGGACTGCTCCACATCTCCCCAAGGATGCTTTTCCCCCTCCCCGCCCCCACCCCAAGAGATCCTGTGAGGCTTGCAGTTCCAGCATCATCTCCTCCATCTTTTATTTTTGCACCGTTTGTAAGAATGCCTCATCTTTCGCAGGTTGGGCGTTGCCAAACTTTTAGAGATGGTTTACCAGAAGAAATCAGAAAGAAGGAACTTTCAGTATGTCCCACCTGGTCCTTTTCTGCTCCCCTTTTGCTTTCTCAAATTATAGGGCTGGCTTTTTGAGGCGTGGCTGCCCGGTCTGTATGAGGCTTCCACAGTGAGGCTTCCACAGTGGGTTCCCAACTCTGCACTTTAAGGACCTTTTTTCTGTGGCACGCTTTCTGTTTTTAAGGTCCTGCCAAGTTTGGGGTTCTCCTGGAGCACGATCATACACTGTAGATTTAAGTGGGCTTAGCAGTCATTTCTCCTCTCTAAGGCCCCCTCAAAACTATTAATTCGGGGCAACTTTGAGCTCTCTAGCCGAGATCCTCCCTTCCTCTAGAAATTACAGTCCCCAGGATTCTCTTTTTAGACAGCTGATGGGCATTTTATGGACAAAGGAACAAGTAGTTTTGCCACCTCGCTTTTGAAAATTAAACAGATGCGCCCAGTTTTATATATACAGTATTTTTTTTCCCCTACTCCAGTTGCTGAAGGAGAGTTAAGTCGTCTTTGCCAATCCTGCCTGAGGAACACACGCAGCACAATTTTCTCAGCTCCAGCCAATTCCCACCTGCGTTTATATTTAACTTTGCCACCACGAGGGCTGGAAACTTTTATTTTTTTTTATTTTTTTTTTTTAGCCACGAGAATGAAATTCTTCACTCACATTCATCCTGCTGTTTTGTCTTCTTTAGCTTCCCGCTCAGACTCTTCCGAAGCCGCTCGACCTCTTCGTTCCCCCAAGTACGCACGCCTTTGCGGACGGAAAGAACCGAAGTGTTTTTCTTCCTCCCCGCTACCCTTGTGCCACAGCTGCCATCGAGAATTCTACACCCTCATGTCAACCTCATGCTTGGCAGAGACACTAAAAAGAAAAAAAGAATTTTCTGGAGGGGAAGAAAAACATTTTTTTTTAAAAAAACAAAAATGCAAATAAACGTGGGCCGTTCTTTTGGCAGGGCCGAGGGAGGGGTGGGTTGGGACATATGTCTTTCTGTAGTCGGTGGCTGGCTTTGGGGTAGAGTGGGGAAGAGCTGAGGATGTGCATTCTGGAAGTAATTAACCCAGAGCAAAGGAATCCAAAGTTGTAAGCAATTCTGATGACGGCTGTGACTTCGCGACGGGGATGCAGTGTTAAAAGAAGGACGGGCAATATTAAAACAAGAACTCCGCTTTCTAATGTCTCTTTCCATGTACGGAACTCAGAGAGAACTTAAAAAGAGCTTTTTTAAATAAAAAAAAGAGAGAGAAAGAACCAGTGGATGGGAGGGCGAGGGAGCTGGGGTGGAACAAATGAAAAGGTATCTTTCCTAGACGGGTTACTTTGGGGAGACTCAGAGAAACCCTTTGTCCAAGTGGATATCTCTAGAAGTCCAAACTAAGTGATGGACAGCCCCAGCCCCTTTTGGGGTCCTGTCAGGCTAAGCCTGGAGAAAACTGACCGCCTGGTTTATCCCCATATTGAGGCAAGAAGCAGATGGACATGGCTACTTCACCAGTTTGGCACATCCACGTTTGCAAAGCTCAGCTTTGCGAAAGTTGGGTGGCATATAGTGATGATGATGATAACCATTCAATCGCATCCGACTCTTGGCGACACGACGGGCCAGGTCTTGCCACATCTTCTGATCTTGCAGTATTTCTACGGGTTTTTCTATCCTCTTATCACCTTAGATGGGCTGGTATTCCATTTAATCCTGCAATCATACCTTTAGCGCCATCAAACAACACCTGCCTATCCCAGATCCTTGGGAAGGACTCGATAGGTGAATAATCCAGTCTAAACATCTGGCGGACTGTGCAATCAAACCGCCAGCATACAAACCTGTGTGAACAACAATAAAACTCAAACTTTCCCCTAATTCAGCCCTGGCCATAGGTGTGGTGCAGCCTCTCTTGATGACTTTTGACTTTTTCCAAAAACTGTGATGTGTGTTTCTTGGTCATCAGAGGGTTTCCTGCCATTGGTGTAACTGGATGTCGGGGAGCCTTAAAGCAAGGATTCTCCTGAAATTTGACAGTGGAAAATAGCTAAAAGTTTCTTGATTTGCCATATGGAGCTGAT
Organism: Vipera ursinii; assembly: GCF_947247035.1. Lineage (NCBI taxonomy): Eukaryota > Metazoa > Chordata > Lepidosauria > Squamata > Viperidae > Vipera > Vipera ursinii. The sequence goes on along the minus strand of NC_139524.1, from coordinate 11,383,747 downwards.
TCTGAAGACGGAAACTGGCTCAAAGTGGATTTCGCTGTTTCTCTCTCTCTCTCTCTCTCTCTCTCTCTCTCTCTCTCTCTCTCTCTCTCTCTCTCTCTCTCTCTCTCTCTCTCTCTCTCTCTCTCTCTCTCTCTCTCCTTTTGCTGAACTCTTGTTAAGCAGTGAACGAGGAAAAGGAATTGTGACTTTTCATTAGGCTCTCAAACATGGATCTTAGGATGCCAGGATCAGACTGTAAGTCCCAAATTTGATGAGCTGCTGGATGAAGTTGATACTTCAAGTTTAAGGGCTATGCCACTTGTGTAAGAATGTGAACACTATTTTCTGAGGACTGTTTCAATTTATTGAAAGGAAGAGACTTCAGGGGAGTAAGTTAGAGGAGGGATGAAGCTGGAGACCGTTGGGATCTTGGCAATGGGCATGTATTTATGACGCATCCTGGCATCGTGTGATACCTATTTGTGACTTTCCCATCCAGTTTCTGACAAGCAAGCTCAGTGAAGGAAGCCAGATTTGCTGAACAACCATGTGGTTCACTTAAGAACCGTGGCAATTTGCTTAACAACCATGGTAAAGGTTGTCAAATTGGAGGACAAATTGAATCCTTGGGCATCTTTCCTGTTGTTGAGGTGCGGTTGTGTCACATGTCTACACATTCTGATCTGATTGCTTTCTGAGCCCACCTTGACCATCCATCCACCCAGTGCTTTTAAGCTGCTTCCATTGTACCCTTTAAGCAGTGAACAATATTATTGAATCATTTCATGAAAACCAAATCAATAAAACCACATCATATATACCACTTCACAACCATCTGTGAGCGATTTACAGAGTCAGCATCTTGCCCCCCACAATCTGGCTCATCATTTTACCAACCTCGGAAAGATGGAAGACTGAGTCAACCTTGAGCCAGTCGGGATTGAACTGCTGGCAGTCAGCAGAATTAGCCCGCCATACTGGGTTCTAACCACTGCACCACCAGGGCTCTATTAAATTAAAGCACAATATGGTCAATATCTTGGTGTGCAACATGTTATGAGAATAAAAAACATCAAGAGGGTCGTGCCTTCGATGGAGGCATTTAAGCAGGACTTGACCAACCATTGATCCCATATAGCTAAGATTCTTCTGTTGAGCAGGTGTGAATCTCAATGCTCCAAAGTCAATAATTCCCTTGAGTATGGCAGCAAAAGGCAGCAGACCTTGTCCTCTTCCCCACACAACGAAGTCACAAAGACACACCAGGAGATTCTGACCATTTATTGTAGGGCAATTCTCTTTTTCCCCCCTATATTCATTTTTTTTTCCACTGGGACAATTGAACCCTTGAGTCTTCAAAGCAACCAAGACAGTACGCAACACAAAAATGTACAAGGAGTAGCAAAGAGTGGGTCAGATGTAGTTCAAGAGTAAGAATTGAGTTGATTGAATTGTCCTTGGCTGGGGGATATAGAAAGTGTAAGAGTACAGCAGAAGCATCTTCTTCAGAATTATCTCCAGGGGTTTGGGGATGGTGCAGGGTGGAAGCGAGGCAGTCTGGCTGTGCTGAAAGATGCTGAGGATAGATGTTTTTGCAGTGGAGGAACCTTGTAGCAAGTTAAGCACTGATAGGTACTCAGAGGGAATAGCAAATTGTTTTATTTCAAGAACAATCCGAACAAAATCATGGTTGAGAAGACTTTAGAAGAGTGCTATGGGAACCAATAAGCTCCACCCAGCTATCTCTATTAATCCCCTTTTACTTTCCCAGTGGTCAAAGTATTGAATTTCCCCAACTCCCCCTTCTGTTTATCTTTAGTATTCTTTTTCCTAAGCAAGGGCTTGTCTTCTTTCCAAATGTAACCTAATAACATCACTGAAAAATCCTTTTCTGGCATCTCTGCCCGATGCACTGCAGATCTCCAGAGAATTAAACCCTTTGCTGAAGACAATTCAGGGCTTAAAAATTGCAGAGTGCTTTGATCTGGACCTGAAAAATCCTCAGGAACCAAAGCATCTCCTAGCTGAGTCTATACAGTGCCCTTCAGGCAAATCCAAGGGACCATATTGTGACTCGACATGTTATCTGAATCGAGCCTTTGGGATGTTGTAAACCATGGCTAATAGTTGACCAAGTTGTGTGCCACGTAAACCATGGTTTGGCTGATGTGTACACTAGACACCCGATTCTTGCATTGACTGGTACCTAAACTCTTAAACGAGGTGAAACCTAGCACCTTCACTCTACAAGGGCTTGCTGTGCTACTAAGCTGGGCTTCTTCCCCATTCCAGTCGTTTGCCCCTTGAAGAGAGAAAGACTTCAATTGCTGAAAGCAATGACATTTCAGATCCTCAGAATAACTCTTTTTAAGATTCCCCAGCACTTTGTGGGAAATTTTCGCAGGACCCTGATGCCACAGCCCAATTGTGCTGTGCAACAACTGCCAACTACCAATTGCAACTGAGCGTTACCCAAGCTGTGAAATTAGTTTATACTTCGGTGGGTTGTGCCAAAAACCGGCTTGAGAAACCATGATTAATGACATAGAAGCGTGTCGTGCGAAGTCGCTCACCGAGCTGGAAGAAGCTGGGTGCATTTCAAAGGTGGCTGAATAAATCCGTCTTGTTCTCACGGGTTTGTGAGCCGTTAGGAAAAGGGCATCTTTCGCTGTATTATTATTATGTTTAATTGTACTTTACTTCAAGGTTTTGTCATCAGGCCATGCTTCATGGATGCTCTCATTTGGGCATGGCTTATAGCCCATCCGGGAAGACTTTGCTTCTCTCCCTGGGAAATTGGGAGGACCCCAGACCCAGAGGAACTGTTCAATTGCAGCTCTTCCAGAATCAAAGGTTTTGAGGTGCTGGCCTCGGCGGGAGCATGGGACAGTCTTAATTGCTCAGCAGCTACTCATAAATGCTGGGGCCTTGGATGCTGTCCGAGACAGGCACAGCTCTCATAAAAGGGGTGCCAAGGTGGGAGAATTGTTCTACCAGCTGCTTTCACTCCCCCTACTCCTTCCATTCTCCCTACTCATGCTTTCCATTCAGTTAGGCCCTCCCTCCCTCTCACCTCACTTACACGGTTGTAAATACAATTGTCAGCTCGTTAAACATTGGGCAGATCAATTAGCTGATTAGCGTTTCATACACTTTTGAGAGATAGTCTCACACTCTCTCTATATACCCTTTTCTCACCTAGGGATCCCAAATGATACTGGGAGAATTTATTTAGTTTTGCTACTTTTTTTTAAAAAAAAGTACTGTAACAGTTTGGCTTTCAGCGGAGGCATTCTTTGATCAACTCTGGTGCACTCATGAGCTTAATGCTGCTTTTCAAGATCCTTAATCCGCTGTATAAAGCAAACAAGTCGCCATGACAGATGATTATAAATTCTCCCCCTTACCTTGAATTTACTGGATAACGTTTGGTTCTGTCTATTGCAGTTTTGGAACCTGTTTTCCAGGCCTGTTTGCAAGCATTACAGATTGTAAGGAGGTATTTCTGTGTGTGGTGGTTGTGGGTGGTTGTGAGTGCATGCATGCATGTGTGCGTGCACGCATTGGTGTGCCTCTCTCTCTGTGTGTGTCCCATTGCACTAAGCCATGATGCATTTTGTTTGGTTTTGGCTGAGCCTGAGTGTGAACCTAGCTATGTTGGTTTATTGGATGAACCAGATTTAAAATAAATCACGGCTTATGGTGATTGTGAAACCAGCCGGCAAGAATGCAGCATTCTCTGAATATAGATAGACAAGGTGCTATATAAACTCCCTCCGATTTATTTATTTTATCTATTTATTAATTTTTTTGTGCCACCCGTCTCTCCTATAAGGCGACTCTGGTATACTCTTAAGTTTGCTTTGTGCATTGAACCAGGAATATTTACTTTTTTAAAAATTCATTCTGAAAAGATTTTGACTGGCTGAGTTTAAAGGTCTCTCTGTGTCTGCCTGTCTGTCTCTCTCCCTTTCTCTCTCTCTCTCTCTCTGTGTGTGCGTGTGTGTTTGTGTGTGCGTGCACATAGCTGGCTCACAATACACTGACACTTTGATATTTTCCAGACCATGGACCTAACAGGGAATGGCCTGTAACCAGCTTTTCCTGGTAACCTCTGTCTTTTGCCACCAGCATCCTTCCGACATTTTTTTTCCTGTGGAGCAGAAACTGATAAAAGTCTCCAGAATATCAAGGCAGGAAATAGATGGGAATCCTGTCTCTCTCTAGGTCGTGCTGCAGAGATAGACACCGTCTCTCACTCTTGCATATCAATCTGCTGGTTTTGCCAGGTGTCTGGAAGACAGCTGCACCGGAAACACAAGGCTCTGGCCATCCTCCCTTGAAACCAGGAAATTCCTGGCGAGAGATATGAGGCTGAGCCAGAGAACGATGCCCTGGGAAGACTCTATCTGAAGTCCATCATGAAAGCCGCTTCCTGGAAGGAGTGAAAGCCACAATTTCCAATTCATCCTCACAAAAACCTGGCTGGGTATGCTGGAATAGAATAGAATAGAATAGAATAGAATAGAATAGAATAGAATAGAATAGAATAGAATAGAATAGAATAGAATAGAATAGAATAGAATAGAATAGAATAGAATAGAGAGATTGTAGAATAGAATAGAATGGAATAGAATAGAATAGAATAGAATAGAATAGAATAGAATAGAATAGAATAGAATAGAATAGAATAGAGAGATTGTAGAATAGAATAGAATAGAATAGAATAAATAGAGAGATTGTAGAATAGAATAGAATAGAAAAGAAAAGAATAGAATAGAATAGAGAGATTGTAGAATAGAATAGAATAGAATAGAATAGAATAGAATAGAATAGAATAGAATAGAATAGAATAGAATAGAATAATAGAATAGAATAGAATAGAATAGAATGGAATGGAATGGAATGGAATGGAATGGAATAGAATAGAATAGACTGGAGAGATTGTAGAATAGAATAGAATAAAATAGAATAGAACAGAACAGAACAGAACGGAATGGAATAGAAGCTGGAAGGGACATTGGAGGTCTTCTAGTCCAGCCCCCTGCTCAAGCAGGAGGATCTATACCATCTCAGACAGGTGATTGTCCAGTCTCTTTTTAAAAACTTCCAGCCCATGATTAGTAGGAGAAGAGGTCATGTGACTGTGCCCAATAAACACAGTAAGAATGGTTGACTGTACAGAATTGAGACATAAAGCTTCTCGACCTTGCTGAATTATTGCTGGACATGAATAAGGGAGGTCCTTGCAGATTTGGGCCATGGGTGCCTCCAAAGAGAACTAAGCTCTACTTTTCCTCCTGTAGGCATCCACCTCCAGCTTTGAATATGATGTGTGGGGTCATGGTGACCCAGAGGCTTTTGCCAATCTGTGACAGCTGAATGATTACCCTGGAGTTATCCCCAGGAACAATTACCACCGGGGATGCACCCCTTCTGAAGGAGCAAGCAATGTTGCACCCACACCCCCTGGTCTGCTCATGGGTTACCTTGGCTGGGACTTTCCACTCTCTCAGAAATGACTTAATTTTCTAAGATGTGCTTTTAAAGGAAGGAAGAAAAAAAAGAAAGAATTGGCAACCGGGTCATTAAACAATGCGTTTGTCTTTTACTTGCAGGAGTGCTTCTGGATTCCATAGGTAGCCACAGAAAATCTTCAGTGAGACATTATGATTTAGAACAGATATATATAGTGGAGGTTTACAAGCTTGGTTAACCCAGCATACTTTACATGGTGACTGACTTTTATTGTTCAAAATAATCAACTGAGTTAGTTCATTCTAGTCGTAACTGTGGAAGGGGCAAGGGGAGAGGGACAGAGTGTTGAAAATAGTCTCACAACATAATTCCTGTCCCTCTTCTGTATGCATTGTAATGGACTGAAGGCACAACTACAGCATGTTTGTGTCACTCTAATGAAAGCAGGGAGAGCCTGCAAAGGCTTTTAGCCATAAAAAAAAAATCCTAACCAGAACTCAGTCTAACCAACCTTAGCCATTTGTTCACACAGGTGTTTAATTTTTAATTTGTTTTGTGTTTAGTGCAGCACAGAGTCTTGCAGCATTTGCAGCTTCATAATGCGTGGACTTTTAAATGCATGCCTCCCCGTTTATGCTCCCCTGGAATAATTTCAATGCCATGAAATAGTCTAAGATGCCACATTACCTCCAGTGAACATCTTTTCAAGGAAACGCAGAACAAAATTTGGAAACGGAAAAGAGCAACACAGATGATTAGGGGCCTAGACTAGAGGCTAAAGTAGGGGTCTTCAAACTCGGCCCTTTTATGACTCATGGACTTCAACTCCCAGAATTCTTCAGCCAAGCACATTGTCTGAGGAATTCTGGGAGTTGAAGTCCATGAGTCATAAAAGGGCCGAGTTTGAAGACCCTTGGGTTAAAGCATACGAAGAACGGTTGCAGAAATTGGGTATGGCCAGTCTAGTGAAAAGAAGGACCAGGAGTGACAGGATAAGCAATGCTCTAACATCTGAGGGGCTGCCGCAAAGAAGAGGGTGTCAATCTGTTTTCCAAAGTACTAGAAGGCAAGACAAGAAACAATGGATAGAAAATAATGAAGGGAAGTAGCACCCTAGAACTGAGGAGGAATTTTCTGACAGTAAGAATAATTAACTAGCGCAGGGGGTGTCAAATTCAATTTCATTGAGGGCCACATCAGCATTGCGGTTGCCCTCAGGGGGCCGGGTGGGTGTGGCCAGGGTGGGTGTGGCCTACTGGGTGGGTGTGGCTAGAGTGTGTATGGCCTACTGGGTGGGCGTGGCCATCTCTACATCGTTCGCATCAAGGGTGCCTATGGGGGCCTGGGCAGGAGTGGGACAGATATGAGGGTCTCTGGCAAGAGGAGGGTCTCTGGGCCGGGGCCAAGGCAGTGGGGGCCGTTCCCTCACTGTTTCCAGGATGGCTTCGTGGGCTGCATGAAACCACTTTGGGAGCCGGATCTGGTCCCCGGGCCTTGTGTTTGACATGTCTGAACTGGCAGAACATCTTCCCTTCATAAGTTGTGGGTGCTACATCACTGGAGATTTTTCAGAAGAGACTGGACAGCCACTTGTCTGGAATGATACACTGTAGGGTCTCCAGCTTGAGACCTCTAAGGTCCCTTCCAACTCTGTTATTCTGTTAAACACAATCCTCCCTCAGTTTAGTTGCAATTTGAAGTTATTTCTCTGCAGTATTCCTTTCAACACTCCTTTCCTACCCAAGATCGCTGGGCTTTGGCTTAGCACCCCACTCTCTTGGCCAAGGGTCTTCAAACCTGGCACTTTTATGACTTGTGGACTTCAACTCCCAGAATTCCTCAAGTCATAAAAGGGCCAAGTTGGAAGACCCCTGCTCTTGGCTAACCATAATTCATGTGGTAGCCATCAGTGGCCATTTCCCCCTTCGGTGATGTAAGGGGAGGCCAGAAAACCCTGGCGGCAGAGCGTTGAGCTGTCTTGTTCCTTGGAGTTACACCGAGTCAGTCAACGGAAGCCCAAGCTATTTTCTGTAACACGGAAGAAATTGGTCCTAGTACCTTTGTAGAGTTTTGTAATCCTTGGCAAGGAACTGCAATCAAGACCTTGAATCTTCAATCAGCTCTGTTTCCAGGAACGGGCCGTGCACACCTCCGTACATTCCTGAAACCTCCTGGGAGCCATTTGTGCTCCCTTGCCACACGCAAGACAGCAGGCGGCGTTTTCCTTTACCTGAAACAATGGAGTAGGTGACTCAGCATCTTTGGCATTGGAAATTGTGCATCCCATGATTGTGGAGGTGTTAGAAAGGGCAACACTTCCGAAAACAGTAGAGGAACAAGAGCAAACACTCTAAAAAACAAACATGTTTTTTAGACGGTTAACCCAATGTTTATGCCAACAGTGCATAAGAGACCTTTTACCTTTTTAAGAGCTGAGAAGATCATAGGAAGCTCGCTGCCTGGTATTCAGGATGCTGCTTATAAGCACTATGCTTAGAGCTCAAAGCATTGTTAGGGACCCCACACACCCACTTTACGGTTTGTTTCAGAGGCAAATTCCCTTCCATCAAACCAAGTGTGAATGGATGGGGTGGGGTGGGGAATGCAAGGACATTTCTCAAGCTAGCACTAAAAAAAAATAATAATCCGAATGTTGGGGTTTGCAAAATGACCATCATCGGTATTGAATGGAGGGAGTTCATTCCAAGAAACAACAAAAGCGCTTCGTGGAAGTTGGGGGATAACCTGCTCAACTGGGGTTTCATCTGAACCAATGTTCTTTTCCCGGCACCATCTAGACGCTCACATTCTGGCGCCTGATTAGAAAAATTCTAATCCAAAATCAACAGCACTGTGTGATACATGAAACCTTCAATCTCCTCTTCCTTCTGTGTAGCCAGGTTCCCCCTCCTGAACTTCAATCAGATTTTTAACCTCTATTAAATGTTTCAGCATTTCTTGTACTCATCCGTTGCCAAGCTATTTTTATTAAGCCACGTGGGAGCAAGAAAGAGAGGAAGAGTCTATGGAACAGTTCTTGGATGTACAACATATTTTGCCGTATAACGAGAAGTCTCATGCTAGGAAATGCCTAGGTTTTTAGAGCTTTCCATTTTATTTTAAGAACAACATATTTTTATTATGCTCCTGATAGCATACTGTTCCCCTCAGCAGATCTAGATACGACAAGGTCTATGGCTGCAACACAGCAACCCAAACTGATAATGTTTCTACATGACAGAGAATAATCCACAAGGACTCCAGAGCGTATGAAAATAATGACAGACGTAAGTGCTCAGAGATTAAAAAAACAACAACACCTAATCCAAATCTGAAGCAAATGTGTTTTCCTCCAGAGCCTCAACGGGTGGTAGGGAATTATTTCAGCGCATGTTAAGCGCGGTTGAATAAATTCTGGGATGAGAGATTACACAGAGAGATTCCAGAGTGGTTGGCTAGACTAGACCATTGATAACTAATCACCAAATGCAACACTGGGGAATCACATCTGTATTATTGCATTTGATTAAACAGAGATCCTATATTTGTCCCCTACAGGCATGTAGAAATGGGGCTGGATGGACTGGAGATAAATTTGTGTCAGGGGTCTGGGAGGGTGTTAATGCACACACAAGGCATTGTTGCTCGACTTTTAACAACCAAAGAGCAGTGGTAAGTATTGCTATGGTGGTCTTTCCATCACTCAGGCACGGTTGCTCAACCTTTTGGCTTCACACACTGAGTGAAGAGGAATCGTCTTGGGATGCATATAAATATATAATGTGGGTAATGTATATAAGTAACGAACCTTAACTCTGATGCGAACCCTAAATCTTATGGAGTGAAGGCCCCAAGGTGTAGTTTAAAGTAAATGTGTGCAATTTTTTTCCCAGGTCAAAGTTTGACCTTTGACTTGGTGAGCCAAGCCTGCATTCCAAAAAATAGTGTCTGGGCTGGATAAAAAGTAAAAAAACCCTTTGTGTTGTTGAGCTTAGCTCCTGGGAGTTAGATGCCTTAAGCAGGCAAACTCAGGAAAGAAGAAAGACTTGGATTTCCTTGCTAGATCTTCCTGCTGTGTAATGCAACAATATCTTGAAAGCGATTCTCTAGCTCAATTTATACCAAGCCGAAATAAGGTGGAGTTGGTCTGAGACTTTTTCTTTCCATTTTCCCCTCTCCTTTGGACTCAGGAATGTTTTCTGTGACAGCTCCTATAATGATGACCTTTCTCCCTTCTCTGCATTCTCAGGATCTGTGGATAGCTGTTGATAGATCTCTGTTGATAGATGACTGTTGGTGGATACCTTCATGTTCTTTCTTTGACAAAGATGTGGAAGTTGTTTGCCATTGATTTTTTTCTGGATTTTTTTTTGCTGAATAAAGACAGATCCCTGCAGGAGCTACCTAGAATCCTAGAAGGAAGGCAGGAGAAGACGTTTAACAGAATAACAGAGTTGGAAGGGAACTTGGAGGTCATCTAGTCCGACCCCCTGCTCAGGCAGGAGACCCTATGCCATTCCAGACAAATGGCTGTCCAGTCTCTTCTTAAAAACTTCCAGTGTTGGAGCATCCACAACTTCTGGAGGCAACTTGTTCCACTGGTTAATTGTTCTAAGTGTCTGGGAATTTCTCCTTAGTTCTAGGTGGCTTCTCTCCTTGATTACTTTCCCCCCGTTGTTTCTCGCTTTTACTTTTAATAAATCTGAATTCCCCATGTGCTCAGTCTGTAAATACAAATACAAAGAAACATTTACACACAACGGCAGCTCCTTCTTCGGGAACATAATACTGTTCAGTGAGGCCAGACTGCAAATAGCAAGGAACAGGTCTCGGGTGCAAGAGAGAAGCCTGCTGAAATAAGAAGTGTGTGGATCTCAGACTTTGCCTATCCAGCACAGGATACCTTGAAAAGGTAACTGCAGAGGCAAATACGTTTTACCCTCCTCCTTTCTAGACAAGGCTTCCTTGTTTGGGGACCAGGAGACAGGCTGGTTTTGCCTGATAAAGCCGCTCGCTGTTTATCAGAGAGACAGAAAGAAAATAGTTGTCACCCTTAGCCAGGCTACTTGGGCCCCCAAGATCAAAGAAGGAGTCTGAGAAGGAGCAGCATCTGGGTGAGAGATAGCTAGATGGCTAGGGCTGCCCCCCCCCCCGCACCACCACCACCACCCCGTGCAGAGCAAGTGAGCCAGGAAGGGAGGTCTGGGGAAGCCACCAGAGACTTGCTAGCATGTCCATGTTAATTAAGTAAGCAGAAACAGCTGTCTGGTCAAAAGATGCTCCATAGTTGAAGGCTAGACCACAGTCTTTGCTTCCAAAGATCCCCAGATTTAGGGTGCCATCCACACGTGGTGCTCCAAGTCAGGCAGATGTTTTATTATTATTAAAATATATATATATATCAAAGGCTGTTTTCATTCTACTTTGAGCAGTTCCTGATTGGATCCAAACCCCATTTCCTCATCCTAGAATAACAAAGTTGCCCTTCTAAGCCGCAGCCCGGAGGGCCGAGAGGCCAACGGGTCACAGTGCACACAATTTTCCAATTCCTTTCGGTGCAACAGTCCAGCAGCTAGCAATGACAGGCAGAAGTGAGGAATTTGTGCCTGGGAGGCAAAAGGAACGGCACAGTCGTCTCCCCCCAGTCAGGGTCCTTACAGATGTGTTCGGCTAAAATTCCCACCGTCCAAGCTTAACTCATCTTAACCAGCCTGAGATTGGATATTGGTTATCTTCTTTCTTCGAGAGTCCCAATTTAGCAGACTAAATTGAACTTTTCTGGAACTTTATCTCCCCGATAAATTCAGCATTCTAACTAGCACAAGTGAAATCACAAAATCACATTGATTTGTGCTTCTTAGATTGTAAGCCGCCCTGAGTCCTCGGAGAAAGGCGGGATATAAATGCGATAAAAAAAGAAAAATTGCCCTTGATAATATCAGGGCATAAGGCATCTCGTTGCAACATTTTGCTGCAGATCTGAACACCTTTCTCTTGCATCCATTTTCTTCCCGTCTTCCCGTAACAAGCTGCTTGTCAAGGTGACAAATAACATTACCAAAAATTGTATCAGAGCAGGGCTCATCAAACTTGGCAACTTTAAGATGGGTGTCGGTGAAGATTCTCAGTTATCCAGGTCACAGTTGCATCAAAAGTGGTTTTTATTTTGGAAAAGGCAACTGGACTGATTTTTTTTTTTTGAGGAGGAAGAAGAAAAAGACATTTCGCTTCCTATCCTGGAAGCTTCATCGCTTCTGTTGGATGGCGTGGGAGATGGAAAGACAGTTATTGACAGTTGAGATTAGTTGGTGGGAGGGGGAAATCATAGATTCAGACAGGATGGTGGTGATGGGCAGGATGGAAAGACTGACTTCAACTCCCAGAATTCCCCAGCCAACATACTGGGAGAGTTGGTCCACACATCTTAAGGTTAAAGAACTGAAGCTAGTTGAGGTCATATGGGTGATTCGGACTGTTAATGGATTAATTGACATGTTATCATAATCATATCATAATAGTAAAGTTGGAAGGGACCTTGGAGGTCATCTAGTCCAACCCCCTGCTCAGGCAGGAAACCCTATACCATTTCAGACAAATGGCTGTCCAGTCTCTTCTTAAAAACTCCAACAGTGTTGGAGCATTCACCGCTTCTGGAGGCAGGTTGTTCCACTGGTTAATTGTCCTCACAGTCAGGAAGTTTGTCCTTAGTTCCAGGTTGCTTCTCTCCTTGACTAGTTTCCATCCTTTGCTTCTTGTCCCGCCTTCAGGCGCTTTGGAGAATAGCTTGACTCCCTCTTCTTTGGGGCAGCCCGTGAGATACTGGAACCCTGCTATCATGTCTCCCCTCGTCCTTCTCTTCATTAAACTAGACATACCCAATTCCAGTAGCTGTTCCTTATATGTTTTAGACTCCAGTCCCCTGATCATCTTTGTTGCTCTTCTCTGCACTCTTTCCAGAGTCTCAACATCTTTTTTTCATCGTGGTGACCAAAACTGGATGTTCTTTGATCAGGGGATGCCTTTATTGACTGCAGCACTTGAGGAAACAATAGGTTACATTCAAATTCCATGCAAGTTGTGATAAAACGGAAGGCGCAGAATTGACATGAAATAAATGTGCTAAGCCAAACCAAATGACAATGGAATTATGGCTCAGAGCGATATGGAATTGTGGCTCAGAGTAGTGTGACAAGACCTGAGGGGAAAAAATAAAAAAAGCCTTGGGCACATGAGTGGAAAGCTACTGGGGCCATCATCAGATCAAGGCATCTAAAGAGATGACTGATGAGGCAGAAGATAACTCAGACAATAGGTCATCCTTCCTGAATGTTTCATTTCAACAGACTCTTTTCTCATGCTGTTAACATAAGATTAACATTCGAAATCTAAGCAGGAAACCACTTTCAGAAATGGAAGGCTGAAATGGGCAAACTCTTGGTTCCTTATTTTTCTACTTCCTATCAAGGATCTCAGAAGTTGAAGAACATCTAAAAAAAAGGGATTTTTTTTTGCAGCGGAACCTTCATTCTATCTGCCCAGAATCAGCCACACTCAAAGGAATTCGCTTTCCCAGAGTTTTATGATTTATCCATCATCCATTCCCTGAGGTCCTAAGAGCCATAACTCAACATTTGAGGGATCTTTCTTGGAAGATCTGCAGATTTGTATATGGACCTCAGACAGCACCTGCAGCTAAGCCCAACATTTTTTTATTGCTTATTTACATTTCATTCCCCCCCCACTTTTGCTCAAGGGATCTACCTAGTCATCTGCATTGCTCAGGTAAGGAAAACTGCCTGAGAGATAATGATTAATGCAGAATCAGCAGAGAAACTTCCTGGGGAGAATGGGAACTTGATTCTGGATCTTTCCCATCTTTGGGCAATCCTAAATGCTCCGTGATGATTAAAGATAGGAATTCCATGGAAAAGGAAGATGTCATGCCTTAAAAACCGCCAAAAAAAAATCTACTACATGCCTATACTGATACTATACACCAATGGAGAGTAAGAAAATTGTGGAAATGGCTTCAAGATAACCTTAGGCAACCCCATTCCAGCAGACTGCAATTTTTATTATTCCCAGCTGGCATAACCAGGTTGGCTGGGATAACAGGAACTGTGGCCCAACACATGTGGCTTTTAACCATGGCTAGAGCCCAAGAATGTAAAACCCAAGCCATATTTCTTGGCCATTGCTCAATAATACATTTTGGTGTAAATTGATTGAGAAAACAAAGTGCGGTTTTCCCTGGTAGAAAATTGGATGCCATCTATCCGGTTTTTTTAAGGAATGCATATTTCACGTTTAATGACAGAAAGGTGAATTGTCAGAACTATGTAAAGTGATGTTTTCAGCATAAGGGGAAGATGATCATGTTTTTTTTTTAAGAATAAGCCTTTGCTCACCCGTTTCCCCCTTCAATCTAGCACGATTCCCTTATGATTATGAAGATCAGCTCAAGATCTTCTTATGGATCAGGGGTTAACCCGACACACACACACATGCTTAAAAGATCAAAATATTGTGCCTTGCTTTTTTCATTCAAGCTACTCCTCCTGCTGTAGCACATCGATAAATAAATAAATAAATAAATAAATAAATAACAAAAGGACAATCCCGGCACAAGACATATTTTGCAGTAATTATTGCAAACTCTTGCAGTAGCTGTTACCAAAATTAAAAAAAATATATATCCTTTGGCACGTTTCTAACGGGAAGCAGCCGGGAAATATTGAAAGCGCCGAAGCCAAGCCGCGAATAAAGAAAGGCTGCCTCTGAAGCAAAAGGCGTGAATACGAATTAGGGAAGGCTAAACTCTGCCCCTGCCTGGGGGGAACTTTTCCCAACTTTCAGACGAGACGGGGGTTGCCGAAAATCACGGCGCGAGGAAAAAGAGAGAGAGAGAAGGAAGCCCACGGAGACCTTCCCGGGGTCCCCGGCTCTGGGTGAGGGAGGGGGTGGGTGGGTGGGGGAGGGCTGGCGTGTTCCTTTAAGGGGGCTGGTCCTGCCGCGGTTTCCTTTTGGGTCGCCGCCGCCCCGCCCTGCGGCTCTCCAACCCACTTCGCTAAAGCTGCGGGAGGCTCAGTTGGGTTTTGCCCGACGCGGAGGGAAGTTTCAACTTTCTCGGCTGCTGCTGCTAGAGTCGGTTCAGGACGCTGCGGGCTGGTTATGCCCTCTTGCTCCGTAGGTAGGAGAGGGACAGAGGGAGGGGGAGAGAAAGAGGGGGAGGGAGAGAGAGAGGGACAGAGGGAGAGAGAGAGAGAAAGAGAGAGAGAAAGAGAGGGGGAGGGAGGGAGGGAGAGAGAGAGAAAGAGGGGGAGAGAGAGAGAAAGAGAGAGAAAAAGAGGGACAGAGGGGGAGAGGGAGGGGGAGAGAGGGAGAGAGGGAGAGAGAGAAAGAGAGAGAGAAAGAGGGGGAGAGAGAGGGAGAGAGGGAGAGAGAGAGAAAGAGAAAGGGAGGGGGAGGGAGGGAGAGAGAGAAAGAGTGAGAGAGTGAGAGAGAGAAAGAGAGGGACAGAGGGAGAGAGGGAGGGAGAGAGAAAGAGAGAGAGGGACAGAGGGAGAGAGAGAAAGAGAGAGAGAAAGAGAGGGGGAGGGAGGGAGAGAGAGAGAAAGAGGGGGAGAGAGAGAGAGAAAGAGAGAGAAAAAGGGACAGAGGGGGAGAGGGAGGGGAGAGAGAGAAAGAGAGAGAGAGAGAGAAAGAGGGGGAGGGAGAGAGAGAAAGAGGGAGAGAGTGAGAGAGAGAAAGAGAGGGACAGAGGGAGAGAGGGAGGGAGAGAGAGAAAGAGGGGGAGAGAGAGAGAGAAAGAGAGAGAAAAAGAGGGACAGAGGGGGAGAGGGAGGGGGAGAGAGGGAGAGAGGGAGAGAGAAAGAGAGAGAAAGAGGGGGAGGGAGAGAGGGAGAGGGAGAGAGAGAGAAAGAGAGAGGGAGGGGGAGGGAGGGAGAGAGAGAAAGAGGGAGAGAGAGTGAGAGAGAAAGAGGGAGAGAGGGAGGGAGAGAGAGAAAGAGGGACAGAGGAAGAGAGAGGGAAAGAGAAAGAGGGAGAGGGAGGGAGAGAGAAAGAGAAAGAGGGACAGAGGGAGAGAGAGAAAGAGAGAGAGAAAGAGAGAGGGAGGGAGGGAGAGAGAGAGAAAGGGGGAGAGAGAGAGAAAGAGAGAGAAAAAGAGGGACAGAGGGGGAGAGGGAGGGGGAGAGAGGGAGAGAGAGAAAGAGAGAGAGAAAGAGGGGGAGGGAGAGAGGGAGAGAGAGAAAGAGAGAGGGAGGGAGGGAGGGAGAGAGAAAGAGGGACAGAGAGAGAGGGAGGGGGAGAGAGGGACAGAGGGAGAGAGAGAGGGAGGGAGGGAGAAAGAGAGAGGGAGGGGGAGGGAGAGAGAGAAAGAGGGAGAGAGAGAGAGGAGAGGGAAGGAGAGAGGGAAAGGGAGAGAGAGAAAGAGGGAGAAGAAGAGGCTCTGACTTTCATCCCTGGGGGGGGGGGGCTGAACCAGGAGGAGGCAGGACCAGAGTGCGGGAGGCACCAACGTGTCTTTGCCCAATTTTAAGCCCCTTTGCGGTCCAGCTGCTAGAGAACCTGATCAGCGGGTGGGAGGCGGAAGGTGAGAGAGACGTTAAGGAGAAATTTGCAGAATGGGAGAAGAAGGGAGGAAATTTGCTGGGGTTATTGAGGATGCCACACACCTATAATCAGGTCGGCAATAGACCTTGCATGGACAGAGCCTTGACTTAGGGTTTATCTCAGTTTAAGGTTTGTTTCCCCACCCATCCTTGGCTCAGCTGGTTTGGTCAGGGGTATGTCTGTGTGTGTGTGTGTGTGTGTGATTAAGTGTATTGTGCAACCCAGAATATGTGTTAATTTGGTAATTCTGCACCTTGCGGGAACTCTTGTCCCGAAATGGTATAGGATCTCCTGCTTGAGCAGGGGGTTGGACTAGAAGACCTCCAAGGCCCCTTCCAACTCTGCTATCCTGCTAAATCTACCAAGGGGAAGATTCCCTACCATTAAGAGGGGGGAAAGAGACTTTGGAACATCCCCGCATCTTATTGGCGTGTTGTCAGGTTGCACAGAGCAATTGCAGTACAAGTTGATTTTATTTGATCTTTTTCACATTTGTGTTGGAGAGCAGCGGAGGGGATCGAGCTGCTTTGAAGTTCATCCCAACGGCGCCTGGATCCTGAGAACGAGGCGACAGGACCGATGCCTGCAAGCATGGAGATGCCTCTCATATTGTCCAGGTGGGCTTTGCTGCCGAAGAGAACTGAAATGTACGGTCTGATCTTGTGGCATGGTTGGGAAATGTCCTTTTGCACTTAGTGGCCAGTGACATCTTAAAAAAAAGAATATGAAAGAGCGAGCCAACCTGTGCGTACGTATGAAATTGCCTGGGCCACGACACTACCTGAAGGCAGGGAAGAAAAAGGAGGATGGGAAT
This sequence comes from Vipera ursinii, assembly GCF_947247035.1. Lineage (NCBI taxonomy): Eukaryota > Metazoa > Chordata > Lepidosauria > Squamata > Viperidae > Vipera > Vipera ursinii. The sequence goes on along the minus strand of NC_139524.1, from coordinate 11,366,862 downwards.
CCATTCTCAGCCCAGCAGGCAGAGAACTGCTGATAGGAAAGAAAGTTTTAGCAGGCATAAAATTGATATCTAATTACAGCAATCCCTGGATGGATCCAGGATAAAGTTGAAGTGAATAAGGAAAGGGGGTGGGGAAAATTTGCCCAAAGTAATTTTATTTTATTGCATCCCACCTTATTATTTTTTTTATAAATAACTCAAGGCAGCCAATATACTTCTTCCTCCTCCTATCTTCCCTACAACAACAATAATCTGTGATGTGGGTTGGGCGGAGAGAGGGACTGCCCCAAATTCATCTGTGCCTAAGGTGGGACTAGAACTCAACCGCTCCTGGTGATTGGCCCAAAGCTACCCAACTGGCTTTCATGCCTAAGGCTGGACTAGAACTCACCAGCTCCTGGTGATTGGCCCAAAGCCACCCAACTGGCTTTCATGCCTAAGGCGGGACTAGAACTCAACGGGTCCTGGTGATTGGCCCAAAGCTACCCAACTGGCTTTCATGCCTAAGGCGGGACTAGAACTCACTGGCTCCTGGTGATTGGCTCAAAGCCACCCAACTGGCTTTCATGCCTAAGGCGGGACTAGAACTCATCGGCTCCTGGTGATTGGCCCAAAGCCACCCAACTGGCTTTCATGCCTAAGGTGGGACTAGAACTCACCGGCTCTTGGTGATTGGCCCAAAGCTGCCCAACTGGCTTTCATGCCTAAGGTGGGACTAGAACTCACCGGCTCCTGGTGATTGGCCCAAAGCCACCCAACTGGCTTTCATGCCTAAGGCGGGACTAGAACTCAACGGGTCCTGGTGATTGGCCCAAAGCTACCCAACTGGCTTTCATGCCTAAGGCGGGACTAGAACTCACCGGCTCCTGGTGATTGGCCCAGAGCCACCCAAACGGCTTTCATGCCTAAGGCGGGACTAGAACTCAACGGGTCCTGGTGATTGGCCCAAAGTCACCAGCCAGCTTTCATGCCTAAGGTGGAAACTATAACTTACAGTCTCCTGGTTTATAGTCTGGTGCCTTAACTACTAGACCAAACTGATAAACCGATAACCAGGCCAATGTAAATAAAAATCATTCTCCTAGAAAAGGAATAGCCTCTTAACTGTGTTTTCTAGCTGAATGAGATGAACTGTCAGATTGCCACCCAAGAATTGTGAAATTGCATGATTATTTGACCCATTCACTTTTACCTACTGCTGATGAAGTATTTGCAAGACACCATGACTTCACTTCAGGCTGGGGAATTCTATGCATTGTGTATGACTACGCCGATGTGATGAACTCTTTCCATCTGGCCTATGGGTTGGGACGAACTAAGGAAATACACAGCTGGGTGTTTTGCACTGCTCGTCTCCTGGAATCTATGAGAGCAGCTTTGCATTTCTGCATATACTTGGAAACCTGTCCCCCTGAGCTTGCAAATTTTCTTAATTTCCTCCCCTTCGTGTAAACGTGTGTCGGATTGCAGCATTGGTTCCTTCAAGATGAGTTTGGGGATCTGTTGATAATGCTGAAACGCTGATGTCTTAAACCTGCTTTACATCAAGTGTCCGTTTCTTTTGGGGAGATGCCAAAGTCTTTTCTTTTGTAAAAATAATAATAATAATACACATTTCACCTGAAAAATAGGAAATCTCCAACCTTCTTATCTAAAACCCAAACCATCTCAGATTATGATACATCCCCATATCATAACTTTATCAATCCTATTATACTCCGTTAGGTATAGGGTTTCCTGCTTGAGCAAAGGGTTGGACTAGAAGACCTCCAGGGTCCCCTCCAGCTCTATTATTCTATGTTTGACAGGCATTGTAAGAGGAGAGCCCTGTTAATCGATGGGGGAAAAAAACCAAAACACCAGGAGTCCTTAGCATCTTTTCAGAGTAACTCTATGGCTCTGACGAAGTGGGTGCAAGTCACGAAAACTTGTGCTTTTTAATAAAATTGTGAGTTGGAGGAGTTGCTTCTAGCCTCCTCTTGATAAAGAAAGGCAGTAGACAGATATGTTGCAAACTATTTATTTATTTATTTATTTATTTATTTTAATTCCATTTATATCCCGCCCTTCTCCGAAGACTCAGGGCAGCTTACAAGCTTAGCAGTAGCCTTCATTCTATGTATATGCCTGCTTATTAGGGCTTTCACACACACCCCAAGCGGCATTATTACAAAGTCAGCTTATTGCCCCCAACAATCTGGGTCCTCATTTTACCTACCTCTGAAGGATGGAAGGCTGAGTCAACCTTGAGCCTGGTGGGATGCGAACCTGCACTAATTGCAGGCAGCTGGTGTTACTTAAGGAGGCATTAGCCCACTGCTCCACCAACTAATTAAGTCATCATCAGCTGAGAGACGTGTTTGATTTTTTTTTTCCAAAGTTCCACTCTGACTTGGCACCTCTTATTAATGATGCCAGGGAAACTATTCTGAATTCACCAAGCTTTTGGAAATTCACGACTCATCTTTGATTCAAGTACGCCTTTGGAACCCAAATCCTAATGTTGGCCATGTATTTTCTGCTACTCTGGCGATCCTTTTACTATCAGGCTTGTAACGGATCCCAGCCGAAGAAGGATGAAGGGATTCTTCTATCTAGCTCTTTTGTGTTGGCAAATGAATCCTGTTCTTGCGATAGCTTTTTTTAAAATCTAATTCTGTAACTGATTACTTTTACCCCTTTGCTTCTTCAGAAGAGAAATTGACTTTGGGAGACAGGTAATCCTCATCTTAGGGCCACGACTGAGACCAACATTTATGTTAAGTGAGTTTTGCCCCATTTATGATCTTTCTTGCCACAGTTGTGAAGTGAATCGCTGTGGTTGTGAAGTTAGTAGCACGGTTGTTAAATGGACCTGGCTTCCCCACTGAGTGCTTGTCAGAAGGTTGCAAAAGGGGATCAAGTGATCCCCGTTGTAACTTTGATCGGTCACTAAATGAATTGTTGTAAGTCAAGGACATTCCTGTACTATCAACTAACTTGACTTCCCAATTCAGTTTTCTTAAGGGTGTGCTAATTTTGTTAAGATGTATTCCGTTGCCCATGATGGCCAACCTACTCCTTAGACGTATTAGTGCGGCCCTTTTCACCAACACTTCCTTCCCAAATAAATTTGGTCAGGATTGTAGTTAAAAGTCAGTTAAAGTAGATCATTATGGGATCTACTTCATTTTTATTTGAAATCCCGAGTCTTCCCTGTGCGAGTTAATAAATCTGGAAGTTAACTAGCTTGGCTTGAAGAACTAGAATGTCTGGAAGAAGTACTCAGTCCAAGAATTTATTAGATTTGAATGGAGGCTCTTTATAAAGTCCACTCAAACTTTGCTACTGTGAACAGAAAATTGTTTTGTAGCAAATGGGGAGAAAAAAAATCATGACCAATCTTAGGGACTAGAAACTTGTTTATCTCCTAGTGAGAAGGTAGAGCTTTCTTGACTCCCGTCAATTTCATAAATTGACTATAAACCAAGAGGAATCTGATAGCACTTCTTTTGAGCCAGCAAATAACTATTCCTTGTTCACCGGATCCCCGAAAGATCCACATCTTTTTTGTGATAGGGGGACCAAAATTGGCTGCAGAATTCCAGGTGTGGTCTCACTAGAGTCAAGCTGCATTTCTAGCAACTTCTTGGACATGGTTGTTTTAACTTATAGCCTTGGGATTCCTTGGTGAATTCCTTTGCAACCACTAGTCCTCCTTAGATTTTGTAGATCAAGGAAGATTAACTACGTCCGGAAGAAGTAGCTCTTTGAAATGCATGGGACTTGCCTCCGATGTTAGTTTACGCTTGGCTGTTAAAAATCTGAACGAATCTTCTCGGCACCCCTGAATTGGGTGGCGTGAATAGGTAAAAACTAATAGCAAAAGCATCAGGTTAATCGTTCTACTTCCCACTTGCCAGTTAAAAAGGATTATCTTGTTTGGATTGTGTGTAGCATTTATGCTTCTTCCTACGTTAAGCCCAAATTTGATAGATTGGTGATCCCTATCCACTTCTGTTTTATTTCGTCATTCCTGTAAGTTAACTTTCTTTTTTTTTAAAAAAAGTGTGTAGAATGTACAAGGATGTCTTTGATTTTTTTCTTCTTCTCTGTGGGAAATCTAAAAAGAATGGCAACATGTAATTTACCCTTGTCAGTGCTATTATTATATGATAAATAATGGTGGGGCTTTGTAGAGGCACTGTGGTGGTGTTTTTTCAAATAAAAATCCTTCCAAAGATCGTAATCACAATTTATAGTGGACAGTTTTGAGAGAAATAAAGGGTTTGGGGGAAGAGAAGATATGGTTAGCTGCACAAAAGGTGAACACAGAACACAGAATGACAGAGTTGGAAGGGACCTTGGAGGTCTTCTAGTCCAACCCACTGCTGGAGCAGGAGACCCTATACCATTGCAGACAAATGGTTGTCCAGTCTTTTTTTTTTGAAAGCCTCCAGTGATGGAGCACCCACAACTCTTAAAGGTAAGCTGTTCCCCTGATTAATTGTTCTCACTGTCAGGAAGTTTCTCCTAAGTTCTAGGTTGCTTCTCTCTTTGTTCAGTTTCCATCCGTTGCTTCTTGTCTTGCCCTTTGGTGCTTTGGAAAATAGTTTGACCCCCTTTTCTTTGTAGGAGCCCCCCAAATATTGGAACAGTGCTATCAGGTCTCCCCTAGTCTTTCTTTTTATTAGACTAAAGGTAGAGGTAAAGGTTCCCCCGCACATGCGTGCTAGTCATTTCCAACTCTAGGGGTCGGTGCTCATCTCTGTTTCAAAGCCGAAGTGCCAGCGCTTGTCCGAGGATGTCTCCGTGGTCATGTGGCTGGCATGACTGGACGCCAAAGGCGCACGGAACGCTGTTACCTTCCCAGCGTAGTGGTCCCTATTTTTCTACTTGCGTTTTTACGTGCTTTCGAACTGCTAGGTTGGCAGAAGCTGGAACGAGTAACAGGCGCTCACTCAGGATTCAACCCGCCAAACCGCTGACCTTCTGATTAACAAGCTCAGCATCCTAACCCACTGAGCCACCACGTCCCTATTGAGCCACCGCATCCCTATTTTACTAGACTAGACATATCTAATTCCTGTAACTGTTCTTTCTGTGTTTTAGCCTCCAGCCCCCTAATCATTCTTGTTGCTCTTCCCTGAACTCTTTCCAGAACCATTGGTTCTGTTTAAAGACAAGTGATAACAGCTCCAACTAAGACATGGACAATTTGTAATATTAAGCATATTTACGTTATTTTCCGCCCAGTGGCACCCACTTAGGTCTATCTTATGTCAGATTTGTAAAGGAGTTATGCAGTTTGGGACAAGAAATTTAAGCACAGCTACTGCTCTATTTTTGACCCACCTTCCATTCAATTCTCGGAGTCTGCCTGGACAAGTCCTTGCAGTTTTCTCAGCCAGGTTTTTCAGACGTGGTTTGCCATTGCCTCCTTCCTAGGGCTGAGAGTGACTGGCTCTTCGGCTTTGAAACGGAGATGAGCACTGGCCCCTAGAGTTGGAAACGACTAGCACGCATGTGCGGGGGAACCTTTACCTTACCTAACCTTGGGTCAGTTGGACTTTGAAACTAATTGATGTCTCCTAGTAGTTGTGAGGATAAAGTGTTACAGGAGTGGAGAGAGCGCACTCACAACTGTGAATTTGTGGAAGAAAAATTGGGCTGCAAATGTAATAAATACAGGTAGCCCCAGTGGTGGGATTCAGCCACTTTGGCAGAACCGGTAGCTAATTTTTTGTTGCCCAGGCCCAGAATGGACTTCCGGAAGCAGCATCCATGCAGAGAACCGGTTGTTCACATATTTGAATCCCACCACTGGGTAGTCCTCAACTTACGAGCCCAATTAAGCCCAAAATTTATCTTGCTAAGTGAGAAATTTGATGAGTTCTGCCCCCTTTTTACGACCTTTCTTGCCACAGTTGTTTAGTGAATCCCTGCAGTTGTTAAATTAGTAACAAGGTTGTTGAGTGAATCAGGTCGCAAAAGGGGATCACATGACCCGGGGACACTGCGACCGTAATAAATATGAGTCAGTTGCCAAGCGTTTGAATTTTGATCACCTGACCCTGGGGATGCTGCAGTGGTCATAATGTGAAAAAAAAGGGTGATAAGTCACTATTTTCAGTGACGTTGTAACTTTGAACTGATGTAAGTTGAGGACTGCCTGTAAACGCAACAGAAGACTGGCATGATTTAAATGTCAAAAGAAAGCCAATTTTGAACGCATTTACTAATGCCATAGACGTGGTTGCTGCTTGGGAAGTTCTGAATTTAAAATGATAAGTTGGCCATAAGTTGGATCTTTGCTTTTACAGCCTCGTTGACAGGGTCTCTCTCCTTTGCTTCCTCACCTTATTTTGCATCTTGCATTCAAGGGACTAAAATAAACAGAGATTTGGCTGAAATCCTAAATCTTGATGCGCTCCATAGGGCTGTGTCTATATAAAGATGTGTACAGATGCTCCGCTAGGCAGCAGCCTAAGTCTGGCTCAGTTCCATGACAGCACATTGGAATCAGCGGTACTTAACTTGCATAGGATTGAGCTGTTAGCTCAGAAACATGGGCAGACAGACGGATGTGCAAGCAAGCAAGTAAATCCTTTTGCTGTAAAAGTGAAATATGTCTCCAGTGCATCTTGATAGTAAAAAGGACAATTGCCCTGCGTTTAGGCACACTTGGACTTAACGCCAGGCATTTTGCTTTTAAACAAATGTGGCTTGCACAAAACCAATATGTGGTTGGCTGGGTTTGGACTTCATATGCAGACTCAATCACTGTGGGTTGTTAAACCAGGGACAAGGACCTGAATTCAAGAACCTGAGCTGGCTTATTCAAGAAACAGAACACAGAATCACAGGGCCTCAGGGGTCTCCTAATCCAACACCCAAGCAGGAGACCTTACCATCCCACTCAAAAGGTTGTCCAGTCTATTTTTGAAAACCTCCAGTGATGGAGCATCCACAACTCCAGGAGGCATGCTGTTCCATGGGTTAATTGTTCTCACTCAGGAAATTTCTCCTTGGGTCTCTCTTGAACAAGCTTCCACTCATCACTTCTTTTCCTGCCCTCTGCTGCTTAAATGTGGCTTATTCAAGAAATGTAAGCGAATTGGAGGATAGCCCAGTTTGCCAGGGTATCCTGTCCCTTGATTCCAGAATATTGATAAATGAGGTCTACAAAATACCTCAAATAATAATAATAATAATAATAATAATAATAATAATAATAATAATAATAATAATAATAATAATAATGTTGGAAAGGACCTTGGAGGTCATCTAGTCCAGCCCCTTGCTCAGGGAGGGAACCCTGTACCATTTCAGACAAATGGCTGTCCAGTCTCTCCTTAACAATTCCCAGTGTTGGAGCATTCACTGCTTCTGGAGGCAGGTTGTTCCACTGGTTAATTGTTCTAACTGTCAGGAAGTTTCTCCTTAGTTCTAGGTTGCTTTGGAATGCTCCTATCAGCCAGCTGTTTTCCTGATACCTGCTTTTCCAGGCTCCTGGGGTTCTGCCACCCACTCCCAACAGCAAAGCCTTCTCTGATACTTTGGCTGTATTTTGCCGTGATTTGGCACATCAGCTTGCACTTACCATAATGACTGCCTTTTACATCTTTCCAGGGTTCAGAAGGGCTGAGAAAGGCACTCATTATTGGGTTCCGTAAGCAAGAAGCCACGAGTGTGAATTTCTGCAATATGTGGCTGTGACGAGGAAGGCCATTTAAGGACTTCGATAAGAAGATTGGAGGGTGGGGGGGGGAATCTTCTTTATAAAGGTGCAGACAGGAAGATGGCAGTTTTGAAAGGAGGTTCAATGAGTTGACCGTGGCGAATTGGCTGTGGTGAGTTGGCTACGGCGAGTTGTCCCATTCTGCCAATCTTTGCCTAGCCCAGAGGCCAAAATGTCAAATGTCTGAGCAGACGATGCTTACAGGGGAAAAAAATTAGTGATGGGTGCAAAGCGCCCTCTGTTGGCAGAAAGAAAGAGTATTTTGAGATCCCATCTATGGTGCAAAGCAATTTGCAGTAATTTTGCCCTGCAATAGAGAGAGAGATCCATTCTTGCATTAGAGGAGAAAAAGCAATAGCATTTAGACTTATATAACAACCCCCCCACAAATAGCACTTTACAGGATTCTCTCTGGGCAACCTACAATGCAGAAGCATTATTTGTATATTGCCTCCAACAATCTGGGTTCTCATTTTACTGACTTTGGAAGACCCATTCATGATGTTACCTTAATCAGCTGCACCGTCTGTAAGATACCACGATGAAGCTCTTTTCTATCAAATTAATTTTTTTGAGAGGATTGGGCATGGGATTTATATGTGTTTCACCAGAGCTGTTTTTTATTTGAGAGCTTATATTTTTGAGGCTGACAGCCACAGTTAGGTGGTCCCAGGTAGCCTGCTAGGGAACGTCCTCCGAAGGGTGGATGGTCCTTAAGATTTGATTTCTTTTTCATTATTTAATCCAGGTCTCAGGAGGTGGAAGCAACTGTCTGATCTGATTTGGGCTGGCTAGTAATGGAATGAGAGTTCCTTCAGGAAATCTTGGCTTGTAAGCTATATGGAAGAAGAAAAAATTCTAGAAGAGTCCAAAGGTGCTTTTTTAAAAGGCAGCTGGAATTTCCTTGTTGTTTTTTTTCTCTTGAAGAACGTTTCCTTTCTCATCCAAGAAACATCTTCAGTTCTTCAGACTTTGTCAGCAAGGTTTGGAAAGCAAAACTGGATCCAGATAAAACTTCCCCATTCCAACAAGTGAGGTTGTCATGGGAGGGAAGAAGCAACTGCTACAAGCCAGCATATTAGGTGACAGAACTAACTTCAGCCCAGCCCCAGACCACATATATCCCATGCTGGTCCTCTGCCTGACCATGACCTATTTTAAATCAGAACTGAGGAAGCTCCTCGGATGAGAAGCGAAACATCTTCAAGAGAAAAAAACAAAGTCCGGTTCCCTTTTGAAAAAGCCTCTTTGGGACAACCATGACCTGGATGACTGAGAATCTAGAAGAAGGGAATCCCAAATTCCTTCCATCTTTTTGCTCTCCCCCCCCCCCAATTTCCATGGCGGTATCTACATAATTACCAAGATTTGAACTCAGTTGAAGAAAGCAGTTACTTTTTACCAGTCTCTAAGAGACACAACCATATATTTATACTTTTCTGGGCTAAGTGAGCCCAGGGCAGGCAGAAAACCACGAGTACAAAAATGCAGCATCATAAAATATCTTAGATTCAAAGAATAGAAAAGAACAAAGATGTACCGAGAAGTGGTTTTCCCAGTGGGTTTTTAAAAAAAAAACCAACAACCCCCCCCCCAGGTTTTGGAAACTTTGGAATTAAAATGTTTTATGGTACTTGGAGAACCATAAAAGCATTCCGAAATAGTTTTGCCCAGATAGGTAACAGTACTTAGCTGACCTTGGCTGATCATAAAAAAGGCTAAATAAGGAGGAGACATCCGTAGGAAATTCCGGAATTATAGGCTAGGTGGAAAAGTTAGTAAAACGTCCTTGAAGAAGGAAATTATAAGCCACTTCAGGACTGCTGCCAAGGAACTGGCCATCTTTGTGTTGTCACCGGGAATTGAACTCAAGTTAAAGGAATCTTCTGTGCTGTTATGCACTCAAGGATACTTGCATCATTTAAATTTTTAAAAAAAGTGATGAAACACAGCAGAGGAAAACCACGAAAAGTGGCTTATGGAGGAATCCATGAATTCTGAGGGAAGAGGAACAACCTTCTAAATATGTTCATTTTATGTATCAAATGTAGAGACTACCCATCTCACAGGGTGAAAAAAAAAGGATGATTTCATGAAGTCATGACGCTTGGAAAGGACTGTCAAGCTCCAGCTTTTGAATACTTTTTCCAAGAGATGCAGATAAAAGTCAGATTCTAAATGCAAAGAAACCAAACCAAACCAAACCCTCTTCCCAAACAGGATATGAGTTTCTAATAGACTATTAAAAAAGGTCCAAGCATCATTTGAAGTTTAGAAACCAGGCAGAAATTCAAAGGTGGGAAGCATGGATGAACTCGGGTCCTTAAGAAGGCCGTTTAAAAACCCTATTTTGTACCGAGACATTTATTTTCCTTGGAATACAATGGACAGATTGTAGAATAGAATAGAATAGAATAGAATAGAATAGAATAGAATAGAATAGAATAGAATAGAATAGGACAGGACAGGACAGGACAGGACAGGACAGGACAGGACAGGACAGGACAGGACAGGATAGGATAGGATAGGATAGAGTGGAGTAGAGTAGAGTAGAGTAGAGTAGAGTAGAGTAGAGTAGAGTAGAGTAGAGTAGAGTAGAGTAGAGTAGAGTAGAGTAGAGTAGAGTAGAGTAGAGTAGAATAGAATAGAATAATAGAATAGGATAGGATAGGATAGGATTGAATAGAATAATAACTTTATTGTCACTTTAAATGTACACTAATCAGCATATATTAACATGAGATTTCATTGCATATAGCTCTCAAAGGGTAATACACTGCATAAACGTAACAAAAATAAATAAAATAAATTATGCCTATACCCACATGCACACACACATGTGGCCTAGAGAAACAACACAGTCTAGTTCAGATGTATATATATACGTGGCAAGAAAAATGAACCTTGTGAGTTTACCAGACCAGTGGCCTGAGGAACAAAGCTGTTACAGAATCTGGCGGTCCTACTACATGGTCTAACCTGGATGGTTTCTACCTTCACTCAACAGGTTTTCCTTCCAGTTCTTCCTCCTGGTTGTGATGCTGCTACAGATTGGAAGTACTCATGGCAGCCTGCCTTTCTACAATGGCTTCTACTATGACCGAGACATGAATGATAAAGGTGATGATAAAGGGGACGGAGATGGTAGCGTTTGGGACAGGAAAATGTGCACCTGGCTTGGTGGGCAGAGAAAAACAGTTGATTCACTGAAAATTTATAGAAAAATCAGGGCTCCAAAATGAGCACCTTCTCCCACTGTAGTTCGCCTGAGACACACCTTCTCCCACTGTAGTTCGCCTGAGACACACCTTCTCCCACTGTAGTTCACCTGAGACACACCTTATCCCACTGTAGTTCACCTGAGACACACCTTCTCCCACTGCAGTTCACCTGAGACGCACCTTCTCCCACTGCAGTTCACCTGAGGCACACCTTATCCCACTGTTGTTTGCCTGAGGCACACCTTATCCCACTGTAGTTCACCTGAGACACACCTTGTCCCACTCTTGTTCACCTGAGACACACCTTCTCCCACTGTGGTTCACCTGAGATAACACCTTCTCCCACGGTAGTTCATCTGAGATGCACCTTCTCTCACTGTTGTTCACTTGGTACACACCTTATCCCACTGTTGTTCACCTAACTTGGGATTTTGAATGGTCTTGCCTGACATCTGACCTTGGCTTCTTCCTTTCTCAGCTCTGCTCAATGGCGTTCGACTGTTGGTGGAGACCTCTGAAGATGCCATTTTTACCCAGCGTGGTGCCAACATTACACTGCCCTGCCATTATCACTACGCACCTAAACTGGATGCCCCTCGCAGGATCCGCATCAAATGGTCCAAGCTTCGGGAAGACAACTCTAAAGATCGAGACGTATTGGTGGCATCTGGGCGAAATCACCGCAGCTTTGGCGAGTTCCGTGGACGGACTCATCTGCAGCAAGATTCTCCTGACGAAGTTTCCCTGGTGATCAACGACTTGCGCTTGAATGATGCTGGGAAGTACCGCTGTGAAGTCATTGATGGTCTGGAAGATGAAAGTGGAACCGTGGACCTAGAACTGCAAGGTGGGTAGGATGGAGCTGATGTGACCAATAGCCTGAGGTATTATGACGTGATTAAGAAGTTGGCCTTGAACTGGGGAGACCCAGTTGATCCCAGAGCTTCTGGATGATATTGAGAGAGACTGATGCTGTCAGGCAGGAAGAATCAGAACTGCACATTAAGTTCCAGTTAGGATGATTCTGTTGATCACCCATTTAAGATGGTCATGTTTTTTCACAAGAATCAAGGCAACTAATGGTCAGCACTAAAATGGCACTAGATAAAAATCCACAGAATTCAAGGGGGCTGGACTTGGATTGCTTATGGCAATGAAATGATTCTAGACTGATTACTCTCTTGACCCCACCCCCAGGTTCTGCCTGCTCTTCTAAAGATACATTTTCCTCACTAGGTTATTGTAGTAATAAAATAGAGGGCAATTTCCATATATGCTCTCTTGAGCTTTCAGATACCTTTCAGGCAGATCCAAAAATATATTAAAAATGTACAACACAGCCACAGAACGAGATGTCTCCAAATTGTAATTATATTAAGATAACATTGCATAGTGATGAATATATTCTTGAAAAACAAATTAAAGGGTATAACTTATGGGACAGCTATGTACACTAGACAAAACAGTAAGGAGAAATGTGTATTGGAGAAAGAGATGCAAAAATGTATGTGAGGCTTTTAAAAGTATGTGTATGGAGTGAAGATATGAATGCAAAATGCAAAAATGAGACATTTAAATTGATGCATTAGCTTCTGAGTAGCAAGAAGGTATTTTGCTGTTTTATTTAGAAACTTAGTAAGATCAACAAAGATGATAGCTCGATAGCTAGATGGATGGATGGTAAGTGACCAGATAACATTAGAGTGTCGTCTTCTTTCTGGCCACTAGATGTTACTAGCAATCTGTCATTTATTGGTATCATTTTGATGTAAGCAGTCTATTGTGTGATTGCTTTGACATAATCCAGATCTAAAGCAAAGATATGCCCTCTGCAATCTGGAGATATATTTTAAAAAGCATTTAAAAACATTTCTTGCTGACTAAAAATTCCAGCTGTTCCTATCAGTAGGGCTAGCGGCGAGGGATGCTATGTGTGTTCCAGTGTCTAGATTGCTACAAGATGCCCACCTCTGTTTTACACATTTTTCCCCCCAAGTTAAAGTCATTTAAGTTGGGCTTGATTCACTCCTCCAAATTCCGGACATCAATGTGATTGTGTAATTTGTTTTGAAGGTTGCGTTATCCCGTTATGAAATGCACAGATTCAGTAATCTTTTTCATTTACTGTACATTCATTCACTTTTCCCAATTAAGGGGTGGTCTTTCCTTACCAGCCACCCCATGGACGCTATAAGCTTAACTTCCACGAAGCCAAGAAGACCTGTGAAGATCAGGATGCAGTAATAGCTTCCTTTGACCAGCTCTTCAAGTCTTGGTTAGACGAAGGCTTAGACTGGTGCAATGCTGGCTGGCTGATTGATGGCACAGTCCAGTACCCTATCACGGTACCACGGGAACCTTGTGGTGGGCCTCACTTACAACCTGGTATCCGAAGCTACGGAGAACGTCACAAGAACCTCCATCTCTTTGATGTCTTTTGTTTCTCTTCTGCTCTGAAAGGTGAGTGCAGTTATCTTAGGGACAGCGACTATTTTTAGAAGCAGATGTATTGAGAAAGAAGTAATAGGCTGGGGATCTTTTCTCTTCTTTTGGTGATATCCGTGTTCTGATATCATGGGTAATCCAGTGATAGCATGTCCCGTACACATGTCTGCCTTGGAAGGAGCTTTGGAAACAGCAATTAATCAAAGGAAAACTACCAAATGACTACAGTATGGACTGTTCCCAACTGATGGGAACATAGGGAGCTATCTTCAAAGATAGACTATGGCAGGGGTCTTCAAACTCGGCCCTTTTATGACTCATGGACTTCAACTCCCAGAATTCCTCAGCCAGCATGCCTGGCTGAGAAATTCTGGGAGTTGAAGTCCATGAGTCATAAAAGGGCCGAGTTTGAAGACCTCTGGACTATGGGTTCATTGTTGGACCTGTTAGCTTAAAGAGATCAAGGATGGAATAACTTTTTCATGAGAAACAAAAAGGGGTTCTTGCATTGAGTTGTATTTTGTAGCTCAACATAATAGAACTTCACTTTTAGATACATACATAACAGGAGCTAGGCTGCGAAAGTGTCTCCCTAGAGCAGGGGTAGGCAACCTCGGCTCTTTTATGACTCATAGACTTCAACTCCCAGAATTCCTGAGTCAGCATAGCTGATTCAGGAATTCTGGGAGTTGAAATCCATGAGTCATAAAAGAGCCGAGGTTGCCTACCCCTGCCCTAGAGAAAGGTGGCAGGTTTCCTGCCTTGAAAACTTTAAATGTTGCATCATTTTACTTATTTTGTTTGGCTTTCGGCTTGAGCTGAAATCAACCTCAACTACAATTTTGCTGGTTTTGGTAGTCCATTAATCTCCCATCACCTAGTGAGTGCCCTTGATATTTATTGAACTGCGATTCCCAACACCCTCAGCCAATGTTCTGTTAACAGCTGTCATTGTGTACAAATAAGACGACACTTTTTTTTTTAACAGGGATTCAACTCACATATCACTTGCTTATCACTTTAAACTTTAGGTTAGTGCAGCGCAGAAACTCATCCAACAAGTCTTGCGAACCACTGTTTATGGCTTAGCATTGTGTCATCTCTACCCCTCTGACTGGTTTAACAAATCATGTTTAGCATAAACTATGTTAGCCAACAATTGGCTTGTTTGATTATAAGAAGCTCAACTGGTATATGCAAACCTAAGCAGTTGCAGTACATTCATTCTCTTTTCTATTTAGCCATTCTGACTTTTTATTTTATATATATATATATATATATATATATATATATATATATATATATATATATATATATATATATATATATATATATAATACATGAATATCAGTAAAATATTCTTTGACCACCCGAATAGGGACTGTCTACTATCTTGAGCACAAGAAGAAATTCACCTTAGAAGAAGCCAAGCAAGCATGCCAGGATGACCAAGCCGAAATTGCCAAGGTGGGTCAGCTCTACTCAGCGTGGAAATTCCTGGACTTGGATCGCTGTGATTCTGGCTGGCTGGCAGATGGCAGCGTGCGGTACCCCATCACTTCTCCCCGACCCAACTGTGGTCCGCCGGAACCAGGCGTCCGAAGCTTTGGCTTTCCCCAAACTGGGAAATTTGGAGTCTATTGTTACAAAATGAGCTAAGGAAAAGCTTCCTTCATCAGTGGACGGGCGTCCTTTTTATCACCACTAGAGTTTATTATTTAAAGGGCCAGTCTCTTGGGGGGGGGGGGAAGGTCTGTTTTAACTCTATGTTTTCAAGTTTCTTTTTTCTTCTGTGGTTTTTTTTTTGTTATTTTGTTTTTTTAAAAAAACACTTTTGTAATGAAACCAAAAATGCTGTGAGTTGGAAATTGAGTTGCCTTGGTGCTGATTGGAAGAGCTTCCGGCTTCGTTGCCCATTGAATCATGCGGTCAGAAAACCTGAGCTTAGCGATGGGGCACATGCAAGTGAGAAGAGGCTCATCTTTTTATGATGTTCTTTCACAATGGGCTCCTGACAACACCTGTCAGTCAGATTAGGAAGCCGTCTGAAGTACCAGTTAGGCAGCTGTTATCCTAACTCTCTTGAGAAAGGAATTCCTGCTCCAGTGCAATGTTCCCAATTCTTAGTAGCATATGAGCTCATCTTAAGTGGTCCAATATTTACAACTTTTAAACCGAAGTGGCTATTTTAATGGCTCAGGACACTGTATGATAAGTGACTACATTATTACTTAAAAGGCATCGAAGGATCAGAAATAAGATCTGTTTGCCTTCTGGCTGATTGGCAAGAATCTCCGGGCAAAAATGGATGCAGAAGAGGCTGTTTCTCAATATCTTTTCCCCTGTTCTTCAGGATGTCAGTATGAACCAGGGAAAATGTAATTCCTTCTGATAAGTGATGAATTGGACCTAGATCCATATTGAGCAGCACCTGTTATGTCACGAACTAATCCCTTCCTCATATCTTTTTATAAAGTGACAAGAAAGTGGAATGGCTGGACGGAATTAACGCAATAGGCTCTGCTGACTTGTATTTTTTATGGTGTCGGCTTTGATAGTTGTGCAACCTCAACCATTCAGTAAACCATAGTTAAACAATGGCTTGGAATAATGTATGAATCAAGGTTTCTGTCTTTGCACAGCCATACACATAAGCCTCCTCTAATTTAGAGTTAGACCAGTTTGAGGAGAAAACAGAGAGTCATTTACAATCTGATGTTCAGCTTGCTATAAGGGCAGGCAAATCTGGGCCTGGATCAACACATCTGACTAAGCCATATTGTTTTGTCACTTTTTGTATGCAGAAGAAGCGAAGGTCCATTAGGACTCTCAGCCAAACCATTATTCTGGGCAACAATTGCTTCCATACCTTTTGTATTGTCAAATGTGACTTGAACATTGTCTTGTGGGGGGTCTAAAGATGGGGGTCTCTGGGATGTCTGCTAATAAAACTGGAAAGAAACCACACAAAGAGGTAACTTGGATATCAATCACATACTCCATCCCGATTACAGAAGCTGGCCATCAACCAATCCTCAATTTCTCCAGATGTCTTTTTTTTCCCCTACCAGATTCTACTGGAACAGAAATAGCACTGAGGTGGGTAGTGGGATACCAAGATTAATTCGAAGCATTTTTGGAGCAGAACGGAACGAAAGGGTTGAAAAGTGAGATGCATTGTGGGTGGGAAGGAAACATGGTGGGGGGAGCGGAGGGGCCAAAGGAAAAACTGGAAGGCTGATGGAAGGAGCTTTGAATGAACTACATTCATCATGACTAATGAAAGGTCTCTGCTGTTTAGAGCACACATTGAAACTCTCTGCCTAAATATTCAAATCAAATTAAACTCCCTCTGTATGTACAGAGTCTAAATCGTTTGCAGAGGTTGCTCTACTGGTCTTGCAGTTAAAGGCAGATTAAGACTGCAGGGGGACGTTGCCAAGTTTGGGCTCAGGTGGTGTTGACCCCTTTGCTGTGTGTAGGACAGCACACAAACCGGTCAGTCCTAGAGGAGATCAACCCTGACTGCTCTTTAGAAGGCCAGATCCTGAAGCTAAAACTCAAATACTTTGACCACCTAATGAGAAGGAAGGACTCACTGGAGAAGAGCCTCATGCTGGGAAAGATTGAGGGCAAGAGAAGAAGGGGATGACAGAGAATGAGGTGGCTGGATGGAGTCACTGAAGCAGGAGGCGTGAGCTTAAATGGACTCCAGAAGATGGTAGAGGACAGGAAGGCCTGGAGGAACATTGTCCATGGGGTCACGATGGGTCAGACACGAGTTCGCAGCTAACAACAACAACAACAACAACTCTTTCCTGCTTACTTTCCTAATAGCTTTGTACCAATAAAGGAGCATATTTGTGGCTCAGGGTTGAACTGAGAGGTCCTTGGTGCTCTCGCAGCTTGCTTGCTTTCTTGCAGGCGTTTCATTACCCAAACTAGGTGACGCCATCAGTGCTAGTCCTGATGATGCTATCTGATGTTATCATTAGCGCCGATGATGTTACCTAGTTTGGGTAATGAAACGCCTGCAAGGCAACAAGCAAGCTGCGAGAGCACCAAGGACCCCACAGTCGTCATCGTCCTCCTCCTCCTCCTCCTCCTCCTCCTCCTCCTCCTCTTCCTCCTCCTCCTCTTCCTCCTCCTCCTCCTCCACCACCATCACCTTCTAGCACCGATGATGTTATCTAGTTTGGGTAATGAAACGCCTGCAAAAAAATAAGCAAGCTTGGAGAGGACCAAGAACCCCACATTTGTCCTCCTCCTCCTCCTCCTCCTCCTCCTCCTCCTCCTCGCACTGATGATGTTACCTAGTTCGGGTAATGAAACGCCTGCAAGAAAACAAGCAAGCTCGGAGAACACCAAGGATTCCTAATAGCTTTGTCCTTACACTTTGGTCATGAAGCCCTCGGCTACCTTCTTCCCACCCACTTGGATGCTAGCGCTGTTATGACTATAAAATGGAGCTTTCTACCACCCTCCTGTTAAAGAGAAAAAAAAAACAATGATTTGAGGATAAGAACCATGTGACTGTAAGAAAAGTAAGCAAGCACAACGGGATGAGCATGGGCGAAATGTTTTATATTTATCATCCCATTTTTAATGGTTTCAATCAGCAGTCATCTTTGGCCTCTGAGAACAATTATTGGAATTACAGTAAAAAAAAAAGTACCTGTATCTTAGCTCATACGGTCTTTAACAGGATGATAGATTATTTATTAAGCCAATAGAATTGACTTTCTTTTAAATGCCCTGTAAACTGCCCTGAGTCCTTCGGGAAAGGGCGGTATATAAATCTAAATAATAATAATAATAATAATTTGTAAGTGTTAACAAACCACCCATAAAAGGATGTGCAACACAGGAGGATGCTTCAGCAATGTCAACTCTTCAAGACTGATGTTAGGTGTACCTTTTGAAGTCCCTGTCACCATTTTCTCCTTGTGGGTCTTCTGGGCTATGGGGGTCTTAGCTGTCCCTCCTTTTTGGACATGACCAAGTGGGTCATTTGGTCTGCCCTACAGCACCCACAAACGCTGCACGTAGCCCGATGATCAAATACATTCATGCATCCGGGTGCCCCTCCCTCCTCCCCATGTGCATGCAAAGAGCACCTCAGCCAGGATAAATTACAACAACTTTTATTGTACAGGATTCACCACAGCACTAACAACAATAGGCTTGGCTTTTTTCCCCCCCATTCCAGAGTTGCCTTTTTGTGCACAGGACTTTAAAAGAAGAAAATTAAAAATTCTGGGGCTCTTTTCCTTGATGTCTTTTTTTTCCTTTTCCTTTTGCAAAATGAAAAGCTCTTCCTGGTTGTGTTTGCCCCTCCCACTCTTCCTCTGCCCCAGACATTTTCCCCATTCCCCATTGAATTATAAAGCACATACTCAAAGCTGGACTCCTACCAGCATCGCAGAGACATTGGCAAGTCCATTTAAGTTACTGTAAAAAAATGACTTCCTCTCGATTTCCTCTCTGTTTTCAGTTAATCTAACACATGTATTTTAAAATATATATATATAAATAGGTGCAGGGAATCCCAAGTGCCCTGCACCATTCCCTGTGAGAGAGAATACACCATCTCAGGATGGGAGCTGCTTTGCCTGCCACATGTCCTGGGGAATAAAACTGCAGCAAGAAGAAATGTAGGCATGTGAAACTTGCGTGACCATTTGCCCCAGCCCATGCCCACAAAATAAAAATGGGGGTGGGGTGGGGGGAACGAGTCAGAAAAGATGCAGGGTCAGGTTCAGCTAGGACCACCAGAATCTGACCGCAAAGGAGCTGAAAAAGGGCAGTAAGGTGTGTAGTTTTGTTCTGCCCCCTTCTTACCTGTTTGCATCTGAGCGGATCGGATGCTCTGGCCAATTTCAACTTCCACAAGCGATTTGACATTTGGCATTTATTTAAAGGAATGAACATATCCCAAAACAAGCAATCACCCGTTTGCACTGACGAGGAGGTGTTCAGAAGAGTTGAAAGAGAGGTTTCCTGACCTGTTTCCCCTTACAATACTTTGGCCCCTTTGGCATGTTTTTCGATATGCTCACTTCCTCTCTGTAGCTCCCACTGAATCCCAGGATGTTTGCTGCAACATGGAAAGATGGATTGGGAAGGAGGGGGGGGGGGCTGTTAAAAAGTACTTGTGCACTCTGCAATTTTTAAATTACACTTCTTGTGAGATAAAAAAAATCAGGATTCCCCCTGTCTTCCTGCTCCTCCTCTCCCTCCAGATAATCTATTATTTAACTTAACCCTATGTAGCCTTCCCTGTCCCTTCCCCACAAAGGCACAAAGATAGTTGGCTCTATCATTATATATATATATATATATATATATATATATATATATATATATATATATATATATATATATATATATATATATATATATATATATATATATATATATATATATATATATATAGTTTGCTTCCTATTTTGCAAAGGGTTTTTTTCCTCCCCCACTTTTTTTGTTCTTTTTCTTTATATATACACACATTGATCCTTATATAATGAGACTTCCCCCCCTTAAAAAGCAACAACAATGAAAAATATATCAATTTTGTTAATATAACTGTTCCATAAATTCTCTCTCTCTCTCTTTCTATCTGTCTGTCTGTGTCTCTCTCTTGCTCCCCCGTTGCTCTCTTGAAAGGGTGGATCATGCCGTCATCTTTCCATTGGCCGTTGATCGGGACCGTGAACTTCTCTTGTGTAGTCTGCGTTTATAGGTGGAGGCTGTGGGAGGAGGGGGAGAAGAAAAGAGACCTTGTTAATTCAAGAATGATGGCTACAAAGGCCCGGCTTGTCCTGAGCTGGATTGAGTGAGGTTTTTCCTTCCCGCTGGCTCGCGCTCTCTCCTTGTGGAAAAACACCACGGAGGCCGCAGCATGTTGTTCCTCTGGCTGCCCGTGGCAAGTGTGAGACGGCGCCAGATTTCAACCTCTTGCACAATTGTGCTTTTTCTTACTTTTGCAACCCCCCCCCCGGGAGTTGATGTATGAGTTGGGTAGGGATTTCTTGATGCATTGGGAGCCGTGGGGGGGGGGGGGCAGGCAGGTCCTGTCCTGCCTTCCCCCTGTCCCTCTACTCCTCCTTCCCACAAACGGAGATCAGGGATTGCCAGAGAGAATTCCATTCCTGTCCCACGGGTGAGCAAGAGAACTCTTTGGAGGGACCCAGATGGAGAAGGGGGAGCTGTGCGTAAATGAAAGCCTTGTTAGCATGAAGGGTTAGGAAAGTTTAATCTCTCGAATAGGTGGTTTAAAATGAAACAGGAGCTCACCCCCACCTTTTTTTTTAATGATGAAGGTAGAAAATGGTCCAAGACTTTCTTAAGGTATGTCTAGCCCAGGGGTCTGCAACCTTGACAACTTTAAGACTTGTCGACTTCAGCGCCCAGAATTAAGAAGCTCCTTAGATATTACAAATAATATGTGAAGGACATCAGGAGTGGCTTGAGAGAGACTTGGGGAAACACTGCCTAAGGACTAGTAGTACTGCAGCAAGTGCTTATGCTTAAATTCCCCATAGTGTCATAGTCCAATGTGGCACGGAAGCATTGCAGGATATACAGTATAAGTAAAGACTTTATTATCTCCACAAGATATCTATTATGATCTTCTCAAGTTGTCCTCCCAGAAAGAAGAACAAAGGTCCACAGGTCTTAAAGTTGTCAAGGTGGCAGACCTCCTGGGCTAGCCTATCAAAAAGAAGGATTAGGGTGACATGATAACTGTCTTCCAGGACTTGTGAAGAGAGAGGGGATTGGCTTATTCTCCACAATACTAGAGGGCAGGACAAGAAGTAGCAGGTGGAAACTTGTTAAAGAGAGATCCAATTAGAATAGAATAGAGCTGGAAGGGACCTTGGAGGTCTTCTAGTCCAGCCCACTGCTCGAGCAGGAGAACCGGTGCCATTTCAGACAAGTGACTGTCCAGTCTCTTCTTAAAAACCTCCAGTGATGGAGCACCCACGATTTCTGAAGGCAAGCTGTTCCAAACTAGAACTAAGGGTAAATTTTCTGACAGAACAATCAATCCAAAACACGCCTCCTGGAGTTGTGGGTGCACCATCACCGGACTGGGGTGGTATAAGGTCCCCTATCTTGAGCAGTGGGGGGGGGGTTGGACTAGGAAACCTCCAAGGTCCCCTCCAGCCTTATGGCTCTTTGTTCTATGAAGAAAGTTATGCTACCATTTCTAATCAAAGAGCCAGCTCAGATGAACTACTATACAGATACACACAGATTAGGCAGTTCTGTGGTGTAGCTCAAACTCGCCAGCTGGGTTAGAATACTGTTTGAATAGAAAACCAGTTTGGTGTAGTGGTTAAGACACCAGGGTAGAGACCAGGAGTCTGTGAATGGGTCCCGCTATAGACACAAAGCTAGCTGGGTGACCTTGGGCCAGTCACCCTCTCTCAGGTCTAGGAAGGAGAAGGCAATAGCAAAGCACTCCACAAAATCTTGCCCAGAATAATGTAGGGACTTGTCCAGGCATATTGTCTGGAGTCAACAGTCATTCAAAGGTGCATATGCATTCTCACGCACACCTTCCGCAGCGATCTTACGTTGTACCCCAGAGCATGCAACTTTTGAACAAAGGAAAAACTACATGAGTTGGGCAGGGAAATGACCACATCCTGCAATGTAGGACTGTTTTATTTCCTTGCCTCTTGGCTTGCCCAAAACAAATCCATGCATCAAAAGATCAGGCTTTTATCTTGTGGGATAGGAACCTTCTCCAAAATGCCATGTTGCATGTGTTAGCAAACCAATGTTTGCTTCAGTTTGGAGTCTGTTCCCTACACCCATCTTTTTCGGAGTCATGCGATGTGCAGGATGTGCTTACATGACCATTCCAGGAAATGTTGAGGCTACAGAGGGAGAACAAGAGAGCCTGCCCTGGAACTTCACATTCTTCTACCGCTGACCAGTTGGCTGGGCTGAAAGGTTGAATTCCAAACCCCTGGAGGCCACTACTTTTACCCCTCTTTAATTTATACTCATCCTGTCTTACCAGTTCCTCTACTTCCTCCTCTTTTCTTGTGCAGTTCTGAGAAAACCAAGATTTATAGAAGTTTGCTGAGGAACACATGTTGTCCAAGAGGACCTTGCCAACTATCGGCATTCCTTCAGTTAATTAAAAGACTCAGTGCTCCATTACCAGCCAGCCCCTGCAGTCCAGCTTTTTTAGGGGAGGCTTAAACTCGTAATCTCTGTCGTGCTAAAGCAACTGTCAAGAGCATTTCCCCACGTATGGAGAGGTCCAAGGGAGCAGCTTGCATGTTAGACTCAAATCATCTGATTGCTGCTCGCAAGGAAAGGAAAGCTAGAAGAGAAATGCAGGACACCAGGGACGCTTCTGCAGCAGCGCAGGCATTGTCTTAATTGAAAGCAGGTTTAAACCTCATTTGTGGAAAGTCTTTCAGGGATTTCCCTGCTAATTAAAAGAACACTGCAAATGAGTAGGTGGTTCATAGAAAAAGTGTGAACAGGATAGAGAGAAGCAGCTCTAATTCTATCAAGAGAAAAGACAACGTCTCTTCTTCTACTTTATTCCCACCCCCCAGTTGTCTACTTCACTTAGTCACCCCAGGCAAATTCTACCCAAACCTTACCCCCTCCGCTTTTCCCCCCTTCTAAAATCCAGAAATACTTAATATAGTTTTTGCATACCAGCTACGTAGTCAAACTAGCCAGTTTGGTTTGTAAACCATGGGAATGCAAACCCAGACAATTAAAGGCATCAATATAACACCATGGATATATTATTGTCAATTTCCATTTGAGCCGCAATGCCCTCCCTCTGTTGGTTATAAGGGAAAGGGCTGTGGGTACAAATGCTGAAAACCTTACGTACGGTCTATACAGGCTATCCGAGGCTCTTCCCATTGCCCATTTGATTGGCATCGGATGATGGGCACATGCCGCTGCATGTAACCGTGATTGCACTGGTAGCGCACCAGAGCATTGATCTCATAGCGGTCTTTCTTTTTGCCAAAGTGCCTGGCATTCTCAACTGCAGGAGGGTCTCCACAGGCAACTGGGGGAGAAAAGGACATTTTTTTCAAATTGCTTTCTGCTCAAAGCAGCATTCAGCCAACAGGATGCTCCTAGCTGCTACCATAGTTATAATTTCTGATCACCAGGAGGCACCAGAACATCTAAACACAGCCAAGGGCTTGAAAACGTTGAGTATCAATATGACCTTGTGTCTGGACTCTAGACCATCCTTAGTTTCCTGGAACTTCTGAATTTTACTTCAACTGGATAACACCTGGCTGCTTAATCCTGAGAACTATTAATTTGTCATGTTTATGCTTCAACCTCTGGTTTGGCCCACTGATCTTAGCACAAGAGCATTGTGCTGGTTTTTGATCTCATCTTGCTACCTGAAGGTAAACAGGATAATATTTAGCTGTATGCCAAAATATCAGGGCAACTTTGGAGTGATAAGGTACTCTAGTGGGAATTGAGTCAGTGGTAAGAGCAATGTAACTTTGTTACAGGAGACATTAAGAAGCTCCTTAGATATTACAAATAATATGTGAAGGACATCAGGAGTGGCTTGAGAGAGACTTGGGGAAACATTGCCTAAGGACTAGTAGTACTGCAGCAAGTGCTTATGCTTAAATTCCTCATAGTGTCATAGTCCAATGTGGCATGGAAGCATTGCAGGATATATAAGTAAAGACTTTATTATCTCCACAAGATATCTATTATGATCTTCTCAAGCTGTCCTCCCAGAAAGAAGAACAAAGGTCACACAAGGCACTAAACGGGCTTAAAGAGGTGCAGAGGATTGTGTACCCAGGAGAAGTCCAAATGAAGACATGTCACCTGGAACAGCCTCATGAATGTAGCAGTATCCTTATTGTGAATCATTGCTTCCAAGAAGCCTGTTTTCTACCCCTGGTTATGATTAGCATGTGTTGCACTTGGAACAGGGCCAATAGCTTTCAATATTTCATTTTTCAACTGGTGGGACAGCCTTGGATCTGGCATGTCTTTCCTCAAGTCTTGCTTCATTGCCTGGCCACCCTTAATCATTGCTGAGTCCTGACAGTGGCTTACTACTCTACCCTCTGGATCTTGATGGCTGAGATGTAAGCCTTTTGCAGTCATGATCTTGGACTGCCTGATTGGGCTGTGAGCGCTTTTGAGCAGGACATTGAGCCTCACCTGTTCCTTTTTTGCAAGTGAAGGGCAGGTAATAATTGCAAGGGACATCATTCCATTCACCCTTCTCATGCCAGATCATTACTACACAGTCTTCATCTTTGGCAAAAAAGTTATCGGGCTGGTTAGGTCGCCAGTTCTCATATTGCTAAAGAAAGAGAGAAAGAGATCTGGGGTAAAACAGAGGGTCAGATGAAGTGGAGGGCAAAAGGAGGAGGGACAAAGTTGTCAGATCTTTCACAGCTTTCCATATTTTCAAAGTGAGGGGCAGTTGCAGCTTTCCTATAAAGAGGTCTTGCTCTATAATTTATTTTATTTATTTTATTTTAATTCCATTTATATCCCGCCCTTCTTACAAGCTGGAATTTGAGGCTCATCACCTAGGTAAGATTGTACTTTTCCCATCAAACCTTCATTTTCCATTATGAATCACAAGCACCTTTGAGGAAGGAAGGAATTTTAATTAAGGAAAGCACCTAATCCATCCTGCCTTAGAGACGCCCAACCTGTTTTTGGATGATGGACTATCTTGGCTGCTGAGGGCTACATTCTAAAGGGGGCATTTCTAAGATTAAGGATGAAGCCAAGACCAATATGGATTTAATTTGGTCACCCTCTCAATATTAGTCAAAATGGAAAGACACCATGAGTAAGATTACTCCCTGCATATTTAATCGTTCCCCTCCTGTAACATTAAAAATGATTATTTGGTGGATTCTGGAAATTCTCTCAAGACTTTGGGTTGCTCTAGGAACATCTGGGGACTTGGATAATATAGAGTAAGAAGGATGATTTGTGTCCATGCTACAAACATAGCTGCTTTCCATACTTCCTCCTGTACGTCTAGTGTTTTTCCTATGGGCACTCCCCAAGTAGTTGTCCTGTAGGATTCTTGGATCTTGGAAGCACTGATTTTGCAACAGTCCAGAAATATCTCTATATTTGATATCCTCCAGAATCTAACTTACAAGAGAATGTCCATCAGACCAGCGAAAGTCCTCTTCCACTGCTCGGTCACTTAGCCCAATCCACTGGTAGTTCTGTGCATTGCCTAGATAACACGCAGAGACAGAGAAATTAACAATGAATGCTGGTTTATTTGGAGGCAGAGGCTAAAATGCACGTTTTGCTGCTGGACTGGTGTTAATGTAGAATGAACAGATCCAAGTATTATGGCTATTTTAGAGATCTGTCAAAGGCAGTTTTTAATTTTAAAGGAAAAATATATGAATTCAATAATCAACATTCAAATAGATGGAAAAAAGCAGGGCAAAAATTGATGAAATGAATGCAGATTTGTTATTAATGATGAATTTATGATTTTTCCCAAAAAGATGAACTTGCTTCAATTTTCCATGTCCAAATAAAATTAATAACTTTTATAAGTTTCAAGTTGCTTGGATATTCAAAGGACATTCAATATTTAGATTAAAAAAATCTCAAACACCTCAGCAGAGACTGGCAGCAATTCACAAATCACAGTTTGAGAACCTATATTATAATCTAGTCTAGCTTGTCCCACAATCGCTACTGAATTATCACCTGAATGGTAATATATTTAACACATTTACAACGCACCCAATTATTTACCGAAATTCTTTGGGTGGATTAGAACATGAATAAAGTATTAAACTTCTACTTGAAAGAGAACATGAAAATATGGAATATGATACAACTGAAAAGATTAGCAAAATGGAAACAAAGAGATAAATCAAGAAAAAGATTTGGACAAGGAGCACTTGCAACAGGGAATCCTGGACAATGCCTCTTTGTTGGATTCACAAAGAAGCTTGATAAAACATGGAAAAAGTTTTGGAATGTCAAAGAATGCTGAAAGACCAAGTCCTTCAACACGACTGAATAAAGGAAGGAATATGAAGTTGGATCAGGGCTAAATCATTTGACATTTCTATGGATTCTAATGGTGTTTTGAAGGTTGATAGATTAACCTGTGGTTCTGTCAGCTGAAACATTGCCAGCTTTGGATTTAACACATCTTTTGTGCACTGCAGCTCACGATCATAATATACAGTAGCACTGTAGGTGCAGTCTATTAAAATATACCAATTAAAGCCGAGCCATGAAAAGTCAAGCTACCTAAGGCAACTCAATTCTCCTAAATGAAATTCAGAATATAATAATAATAATAAAACCTTTATTGTCAATGTACAACACGTGTACATTGAGATTATCTGAGCCTACAGCAGTATCAGTGCTGTTAAGTCCATTGGTTTGGGGGGGTATTTTATTTTTTTTAAAGAAATGTCAAGTTGCCATACTCACTGTTCACAAATTCTTGCTCTTCAGGTGTGATGATACTGCTCAGGTGGGACTGATGTTTTCGGCACAGTTTCTCTGCCTCCATCCAGGTGAGTTTCTCTTCAAAATGCTTGTAGCAGTTACCTTGAAATTTGGCCCAGCCTGTTTCACATTCTGCCAGATCTAGACATGGATACAGGAAGACAACATGAACAAGAATCAAAGCACAGAGGGACATCTAACTGTTCCAAATCTCTTTGTAGAACATTTGATGGTACTTGATAGAGAAGTTGGGTAAAACTTACTTGTTTCTTCAAAAACAATTACTGATTATTTATTTATTTATTGCCAGTAAATGCCATCACTTTAAGGTAAAGGGTACTGCAGATTGACAGAGCTTATTAGAGCTGCCAAAATAGATGGGACAAGTGTTTTACAGCCATTTAAAATTTAGAACTTCTATCTACATTGTAAGGAAACATTCAGATTATGAATAAGTGAAAAAATCATGCAGGATGTTCTTTAGTTGTGTACAACTTCATACATGTTACGGAGAAATTAATCCATACTGTTTGCTTAAGAGGGAATATGAAATTTGAAAGATCAGTTCCATGTGCTTGCAGATTTCATTGTTGTGCCCTCCTATGTATTTCCTCATACAAAAAGGGCACCTAAAGTTTTTATACTGTATATGTATGCATTTTATCAATTTATGTGACTGCCCACCTTGCAAACTGTGACTGTGGGATCTATGCTTGTCTGTAACCGATAAACATAACAAAGTAATAAAAACATAAAATGAACAGTAAGAACATAGTAAGAAACAGCTTGCTGTCAGAAATTGTGGGTGCTCTATCACTGGAGGTTTTTAAGAAGACATTGGACAACCAGTTGTCTAAAATGATAGATAGGATTACCTGCTTGAGCAGAGGGTTGGACTAGAAGACCTCCAAGATCCCTTCCAACTGTTGTTACTGCTACTGTCCCTTCCAACTCTGTTATTCTGTTGTATGTATCTAAGGTCATTGTCTTAAACCATGAAAATGAGCTGATCTAACATCGTACCCCAGTGCCAGGAAAGACCCAGATTTCTAAGGCCTTATGAAGGCCATCAAGGTCAGGTCCATTTGAATATCAGGGGGCATGTTGTGCCATAGGGCAGAGAAGACCTGCTCTCTGATGGCAATGTTTCATTGCGGGACCTGGATTATGCCTACTATCAAACATATACTATTTCATGCTTATGTACTTTGGGTTGCGTAGAGATAGACAGCATTCTTGTCATTTTTAATAAATAAACCTAATTTTGTTCTGAAAAGTTAAATGGAGAGATCTCAGTGTATCTGATTTTGTCTCCAAACATCTCATTAGTCAGAGATGAGTTTATATTTTCTATGAGGGAGACAAATGAATAGGAACATTTTGTGAGGAGAAATGAAAGAGGAGCACAACCATAAAAGTAGAACAGAATAAGCACATATTTTCTCTTTCCTTATGTTCTACTTCTAAAAATAAGTGCCCTTTTTAGTAAACCAACTGAAGGACCTTATATATAAGTCTTAAGTACATATGACACACAGGGAGGTATTTTTTGACTCTGCCTCTGTACAACTTTCCCCCATATTGAGGTGTGAGGTAATTTTGCCCTTCCAAATTCACCATGGTGCAAATAAAAGCTTGAATACAGGTAGTCCTTGACTTACAACAATTCATTTATTGACCAAAGTTAAAATGTCACTAAAAAAAAGACTTATGACCTTTTTTCCATACTTAAAACCATTGCGGCCTCCCCCTAGTCACATGATCAAAATTCAGACACTTTGCAGCTGACTCGTATTTATGACAGTTGCGGTGTCCCGGGGTCATGTGATCCCCTTTTTGTGACCTTCTGACAAGCAGAGTCAATGGGGAAGCCAGATTCACTTAACAACCCTGTTAACTAATTGAACAACTGCAGTTATTCACTTAACAACTGTTAAGAAAGGTCATAAAATGGGGCAAACTCACTGTCTCCCTTAGCAACAGAAAGTTTGGGCTTCATTGTGGTCCTAAGTCGAGAAACCTGTAATTCAGGTTTCCTTTTTCCAAAAGCTGTTGGTTAGCCAAACACGCATTGAAGCATCCATACATTGTTGTGGCTTGTATTTGAATACAAACCAGTCTATTTTGAAAGGCAAAGTGGAATGCAATTATCCTTCTGTTTTCTCTCCCAGCTTTCAGATTCCACCATACAGCTTTGATCAAGGAATGCATAAGGAAATAAATGCTTAGGGAATGAAGGTACCAAAAGAAGCAGCAGTACTTGAATAAAATGCATATTTTTTTCCAGGGAAAATTGCCTATAACAAAGGATGTGATTTTTCAAGTGGCAGTTGTAATTGAGGTTGAGGGAGACTAGCATATAGATTTAGCTAAAAGGTTTTCTTTGCTTACAAAAATTGATAACACAAACAACCAGGTATCTTAGAGCTTGAGAGCTTGAGAGAGAGAGAGAGAGAGAGAGAGAGAGAGAGAGAGAGAGAGAGAGAGAGAGAGAGAGAGAGAGAGAGAGAGAGAGAACACTAGAGTGGGGACTGCTTTTTGCGTAACAGTGTGATAACAGTGTGATAACAAACATCTGCCTTGCTCTCTCCCAGGTTCCCTATCCCATCGGCCTTCAACCTTTTTAAACAAACCTTTGAACTAAATAAAAAAATGGGAAGGTCAGTGTTTATTTCCAGCAGTGGTTATTTGCATCCTGGCCACAGAGACATTCTTAGAACACAAATATGGTAGATGATGGCACTCCATTGCTATGTTTGGAAGTGTGCCCCTCTGTCCATCAAAATGGACCCAGGTATGTGGGGAACATCCTATATATCATGACTGACCAGCCTTGGCAACTTTAAGATCAGTGGACTTCAACTCCCAGAATTCCTCAGCCTGTTTCCCCATTGACTTTGTTAGGTCAGCGATGGCAATCACGTGACTGAATCACAATCAGCAAGGATGCTGAGATGACCGCACCTTTGAGGACCAATTGCCAATCCTCTTCATTGCCCCTTTGACATTGAAAAGTCAGTGTTCGTAAGTGAAGACCCCCAGCATCAAGTGGTAAAGATTGTCCTAAGTTAAGCTGTATTCCTCGGGATTTCACAAAGACATCCCTGTTCTTTATTTACTGGCAATAATATAGAAATGGATTGCCTTCTTCTGTGATGATTTTGGAACAGGTTTGGGACTCTGTCCTCCTGCAGCAGGATAACTTGGAAAACAGAATGCGTTATGGGGGGGGGGGGAGAAGCTGGCAAAAGAAAGATCAAAGTTAGAAATAAGCGGAATGAGGCTGAGGACTGTGGGGGGAAAAGAACAGTTCTCAAATTCCCCCACTCACACTCTCCTCATAGGAAAGACAGTTGGCCAGAGGCTCAGAAAGCTGCCAACTCCTCCATCCTAAGTCCCAGCCATTCTCGCCAGGTGATTCAGAGCAGATGTGATAGCAGCCATAGAAACCCAAACTTACACCTGTGCCCCTTATTGGACCCATGGCATTCAAACAGAAGCAACAAGCATCCATCCATCTGATTAGAATCTTCTTTTATACCCCAACACAGACAGACACACAAGGTGCAGTGCATGCTCCAATTGGTCCATGGAGAGAAAGAGCATACAAACACGAGATGCTCATTCATTACCAAGAAGAAAATGCAGACCTTCTCTATGGCCTTTACTAGTGAAGGGATTGGAAAAACTCCAGAAGCTATAGGTGTCTCCTTTCTATGAGCTTAGGAAAAACTCTCCACATTTCCTGATGGCTTCCTACGGTGGCCCTTAACCAGGCCTGACTCTGTTTAACTGCCAAGCCTGCATGGGTTTGATTGAAGCCAATGGTAGATCATGATAAGAGACCATAGTGGCACAGTGGTTAGAATGCAATATTGCAGGCTAACTATGCCCACAGCCAGGAGTTCGATCCTGTCGGGGCTCAAGACATCCATCCTTTGAGGTTGGTAAAATGAGGATCCAGATTGTTGGGGGGCAATATGCTGACATTGTAAACTGTTTAGAGGGGGCTGTAAAGCACTATGGGGCAGTATGTAAGTCTGCTACTCCTGTAAGAGTACTCCCCCACCCCTGGTAACTGTTATTTTAGGAGTTAATTGTGATGAAATGAGAAAAGGCTGCAATACAATAGTATTGTATATGTTTTAGGTTGCTTTTTTTTGCTCAGACCCCCCAGAAAAAAAAGAAGGGATATAGTTAGTACGGTTAGCTGAAGCTGGGTAAGGTAAGCAGGCCATACCAACGTCACAGCGGTTCCCTCCGTAGCTGGGAAGGCATAAGCATGTGAAAGCGTGGATGCCATCAACACAAGTAGCTCCATTCAGACAAGGGCTGGAGTGGCACTCATCAATGTCTGGAAGAAATCAAGGGCTGCCGTTAGGACTTTGGCTGGGCAGAAAGTCCACAACAGGAGACTTGGTTTTCTTGATTTAACCAGAATGTAGAAGGAGGCAGTGAACTAAAGGCAACGTAGAGGCAATGAGACACATTTGGAGATTGGGGCGAAGTGAAACTGCAGCTAGTAAAGGGGAGGGAAATGAGAGGGAAATGGAAAGAAAGAATTTCCCAACCATAAAAAAAAAGCTTGGTTACTCCCTGGCTACCCTAATGTTTCAATGACCACCAGAATGACAGCCAAGCCCAGATGGAATTCAATCACACTAAATTATGGGAAGAGTGGGGTATCCTTAATTAGTAAAAGTAACAAAAACATGGATAATGACCACTTTCTTATGCTTGGTCCATTGAGGGATCTAATTTTCTTAGAGCTCATCTTATGCACCAGAGACAAATTCCTTGTATGTCCAGTCACACTTGGCCAATAAAGAATATTCTAATATTCCAATTAATAGTCTAATAGTCCAATAGTTTAATGTTCTGTTCCATTCCATTCCATTTTCTGTTATTCTGTTCTGTTCCATTCTCTATTCTCTATTCTAAATGAATTTAACCCAAATACAAATAAATTATCTTCTGCTCATGCAGCATAAGGACCAATAACTGAAACTTCACAGCACAGTTCCCTGAAAAGACTCAACCTTTTCACCGGAGAGCTGGGCTGAATGAATGGTCACTGATGACTGCCCATCTTGTCTCTTAGGCCAAGAATTTTGTACAAGTAAACCAGAATTGCCTTCAAAATATCAAGTTAGATTGTGGTAAGATCAGTGTTTCGTGAGTCGGAAGGCTTGAGTCCATTAGAAGTGTACTTTTCTGTTGCTTTTTGGATTGATGAAAAAAACAACAGTCAAAGTTGCCTGATGATGTTTTCTTAGTTCAGGAAAAAAAACACATGCCTGGAAACAATTTTAATTGTAAGAAGAAAAAATACTCAAGGCTATCAAATGGAGTTGGCTCTCGTTTATCTTTGTTAATGCAACTGTACTTTTATCCTTGAAAGCTTTGTCCTTCAGTTTTTGAGGGAGTGAAAAGCTTTAGAAATGTTGATCCTGAAATACTGATAATCTAAAATTTTCCCCCGCAATAGGGCTAGTGTTTGCTGCAAAAGTACAAAGGTGGTGACCTAGATAAGGAAAATGTTTTTCAGAAAAGAAAAATAAACATATATATATCTATATATTTATATTCATTCATTCTGGCAAGGCACAAGGTAGGGACCATATTTACACTATGGAAAGCTTTGTTGTTGCAAGTCATTCCTCGTAATGATCTGTCCAGGGTGCTGAAAATACTTCCCATTGGATATATATTCTTGACCAAGATTCTGGCCTATGTTGACATTTTTGTTCTGGTATCTAATGTTTGAATTTTGAATGCAGTACAAGATCTCACTTTCTTTATCAGCTGGCTGTGCTATTTCTCTTCTATAAATTCTGCTTCCCTGAGACATAGCAATAATCACTGGAGGCTACAATTTTGTTTCCTGGGAAAATCATCAATCTGGAAACCTCCAGATCTGTGAACTGATTTCCCAGAATTATCAACAATACCTATGGAATTCTGAGTGTGTGTATCAGTGATGTTCACACATCTGAGGGCCACCTGAGCTTGGGAAGGCTTCTATAACAAAGAACAATTCTAGAAAATTTGTGCTTTTGCCCAAGACTGCAGAGATGAAGGGTTATCAATTACAGGTAGTCCTCAACTTATAAGAGTTCATTTAGTGACTGTTCAAAGTTATGGTACTTTCAAAGTGCCATTTATCACGTGTATGACTGTTGCAGCATTCCTGTGGTCATGTGATCAAAATTTGGATGCTTGGCCACTGGTTCATGTTTATGACGGTCGCACCTAGGGTCATGTGAACAGCTTTTGAATCCTTCTGACAAGCAGAGTCAATGGGGAAGCCAGATTAAGTGGGGCAAAACTCTCTTAACAAACATCTCACTTAACAGAATCCCATCCTAGATTTACCAGATCTCAAAGTTAGACCTGAAATTTTATTCCTCCTGCCAACCTGTTATCCTTAATTCGTTGTGTTGGTTGCCTGCTACCTCTAGATCAACCTTTACTCCTTGTACTAGGTCACCACATTCTTGTCCCCCATGTTTCTGTTTCCTCCTTCTTCTCCCCAATTCTCTCCTAAAATTTACTATTCTGCTTCCCTCTTATGCTATAACAACATGAGTGTGGAGGAGTGAAGATGTCAAATGCAAATCTCCGTTCCTTCAGAATACCTGCTACAGAGTGCCAAAATAATACTGAATTATGACTTCTGGCAGCCAACTCAAGTTCTGACCAGATTGAAATGGCAAAACGTTTTTTCTTTAATGTTATAGTTTTTTTATATTCCCTTCTTGTGTGCAGCATCTTAGCTTGTATATGGGCAGTAGGATTCCTCTGGGCAAGCCTCATGGCTGCCTTCAATTTCTTTTTCTGTCGCTGACAATCAGGATCAAACCAGCGAGGTCTACCCACTTGGGCTCTTTTTGTAGTAGGTTTAGCTGTTAGGTGTTTCTTCAGTATGGTACAAAGATTGGAGAATGCATTGAAGGCTGACATCCAGTCAGTAGTAGATGACTGTATTGTTCTAGCCCACTTAGTAGCATTCTCTGTTTTAAGGCATGAGTGAAGATGAAGGTTGAAAGTATAAGCAGCCGAGGGAAAAGTTAGCCCTGTTCTCCAGAGCGCCATCGCATTCTCAAATTCCTACTATTGACAAGAGCTTTACAATT
The DNA here is from genome assembly GCF_947247035.1 of Vipera ursinii. NCBI lineage: Eukaryota > Metazoa > Chordata > Lepidosauria > Squamata > Viperidae > Vipera > Vipera ursinii. The sequence continues at coordinate 11,332,846 of NC_139524.1, read as the reverse complement.
GTTCAGTAAGAGAGACAGAGCCAGCATTCTGGGGGTGTAGTTCTGTTCCTATTTGCCTTTTCTGACAGTGCTTTTCATTTTCTAGAAGATGTAATGGATTTGAGATCAGATCAATAGCTGGAATTCAAACGCGCATTCGGAAAGCTAACTTGTCATGATCAATATTTTTAGCCACTTTGCATCCCAGTGGTTAACAATGATCATAATAAGAAGAGAACAATTGACTTTATTCATTTATAGGCCCATGCCCAAAACAGGCAATTTCCCCCCATCTCCAAGAAGTAAGGTCACTGAAGGAGAGTGAAGTAGAATAAAATAAAAATATAACAAAAGTCAGAAATCAGCAGCAGCAGGAGAAACTTTAATTTACCCACTGCAGGATAAAAGTTTCTTTATTAAAGGTCAAGGACCGTAACCTGCCATGTTAATCTAGTGTGCGTAAGTAAACATGTTTTTGAACTACCTAGTAGTGATTGCAATTGAGTGAACCTTTGTTTCGGGATTGAAAATTCAAGGGAAGAAATCAGCAAGTAAAACGTAGATAGCTTGAATTAAAAAACAGGCAGCCTGGTGGGTAAGGCGTGGGTTATGAGCTCACCAACCATAACAGAGAAGGCAATGAATGCAGACTTGGAAAAGAAGCAGAAAAGTTTGGCGTGAGGGATGTGGTGAAACTTTCCTTTGTTAGACTGAGGGCAAGACACTGAACTTGGTAAGGCCACACCTGGAATACGGCATCCAGTTTTGGTCACCACGATGTAAAAAAGATGTCGAGACTCTAGAAAGGGTATAGAGAACAGCAACAAAGATGATTGGGGGACTGGAGGCTAAAACATAAAGGGAACGGTTGCTGGAATTGGGTATGTGTAGTTTAACGAAGAGAAGGGTGAGAGGTGACATGATAGCAGTCTTCCAATATCTCAGGGGCTGCCACAAAGAAGAGGCAGTCAAGCTATTCTCCAGAGCACCTGAAGGCAGGACAAGAAGCAACAGATGGAAACTAACCAAGGAGAGAAGCCACCTAGAACTAAGGAGAAACTTCCTGACAGTTAGAACAATTAACCAGTGGAACAACCTGCCTCCAGAAGTGGTGAATGCTCCAACACTGGAAGTTTTTAAGAAGAGACTGGACAGCCATTTGCCTGAAATGGTATAGGGTTTCCTGCCTGAGCAGGGGGTTGGAGTAGATGACCTCCAAGGTCTATTATTATTATTATTATTATTATTATTATTATTATTATTATTATTATTATTATTATTATTATCTTTGCTAATGTGAATGTGCTTCTATAGGGTTATTTATTATTTATTTATTTTAATTCCATTTATATCCCGCCCTTCTCCAAAGACTCAGGGCGGCTTACAAGCTTAGCAGTAGCCTTCATTCTATGTATATGCCTGCTTATTAGGGCTTTCACACACACCCCAAGCGGTAACTCTGACATGAAGCCCTTAAAATGGATGGGAAATACATAGAACAAAACAGCCATTATTTTATTGGGATTCCATTATATCCTTTTTTAAATATATGTCTTCCTCCTCCTTTCCCATGGCTATAACACTACTTAATTGCAAAAAAAAACCCAACAACAACCCAAACCCAACAGAAGCTGAAGTAATCAAAGCAACAGCCAGTTTTCCCACACTGCTATTGTGTAATGAAACCAAGCAGCAGAAGAGATAGAATGTGTGTGTGGGGAAAAAAAATCACTTTACTAGGATCGCAAATTGCTCAAAGCGGTGAATGCAGCCCAGGAATTAAATGTTGGGTTGCGCTAGGCTGCAAGGCAATGATGAACATGAGGGAATATGGAAATATGGAAAAAGCAAGGACATCAGCCTGCAACCGAAAACAGGTTAGTTCGCCCTGTTGTGTTCCCTGTAGCAACCTGTGATTGTGAAAGCTGGATCTTAAAAAAAAAAAAAACAAGACGGGAAGAAAATTGACTTGTTTGAGCCGTGGTGCTGGGAAAAACTCCTGCATATTCCTTAGACAGCATAGGCAACTAACAAGCAACTACTGGAGCTCATAATACCAGACATGTCACTGGAAGGCAAAAAAAATCACAAAACTGCATCTCACTTATTTGGGTCATGTCACATGGGGGAATTCGCTGGAGAAAGCAATGAGGTTTGGAAGAGTTAGTGGTAAAAGAGAGCTAGGGTGGCTGGACACCATCAAAGCTGACAGCAGCCAGAGCACAGATCAGGGGTCTTCAAACTTGGCCCTTTTATGACTTGTGGACTTCAACTCCCAGAATTCCTCAGCCAGGCACACGTGCCTGGCTGAGGAATTCTGGGAGTTGAAGTCCACAAGTCATAAAAGGGCCAAGTTTAAAGACCCCTGGCATAGATAAAGTCCAAGAAGTTTGGGAGACATGGAGAGACCTGGCCCACAGGATAACCAAGAGTCAGACACAATTGAGTGGATTACATCCTCAAGAAAAAATCCAGTCTCACCTATCTCACAGTTTTCACCCATAAATCCAGGTGGGCATGAACAGGTGATGTTTCCTTCTTGTTTGTGGCAGGTCCCAGTTCCACACAGCTTCTCCTCACAACTCTTAGGCGTAGCTGCAACCCCAAAAATATATTTTTTTCCTTGAATTATTCTTCAGAATCATCAAGCTGAAAGACAAGCGCCTTTTCTACTGCAGCACAGACAGACTTTCTTGCCCCCAAATAAGGGTCTGTTCCAGGGTTGATGAAATAAAACCACTTTTCTCTTCTTTTCTATTTTATATATTTTATTTTATTTGCCTCTTAGCAGACTCCTGAAACAAACTTCCTTTTCTCTAGTAAGGCAACATTGTTTGTCCACACCTGTGAACTCTACTTCACTCACTCTTGTAGCCCCTGTAGACTTTAAGGTTTGTAAAAGTAAATTAAGGATTATATTGGGTCCAAAGCTTTGGGCAGAAAATGCTTTCACTGCTTATGACATTTGCACAGCTACCCCATGTGAGATCACATGGGAATAAATAATTCATGGTTTTGGGTGAGACAAATATAATGGTATAACCATGAGCTTTTCTTGATCGATATGCAAGTCCTTTCTGAGAATACCATGTAGTAGGTTTCAAAGAACTCTGGATTTTTCATCAATACTTTAGAGAAAGCTGAGCTTTTTATTTTCTAGATAGGTAAAACATTTTTTTAAAAAAACCCATCTGGTATAAGGGACAGATATATAGTTATATTGTTTTTGCTCCCTTCTATTTGGAAAGTTATAGAATTTATGAGTCACCCTGACATTACAATGATCTAACTTCTTTTATCTCCCTGCTGTGGCAAAAGAGATGAGGTAATAACAAGATATCAAAATAGAGGTAACTTTTTAGTAACTATTAGTATTCATCCACCCACTATTATAAAATCTATGCTGAGTAGCAATAGCAATAGTACTTAGACTTATATACTACTTCAAAGTGCTTTAACAGCTCTTTCTAAGCAGTTTACAGTCAGCATCTTGCCCCCCCCCCCCACAACAATCTGGATCCTCATTTTACCGACCTCGGAAGAATGGAAGGCTGAGTCAACCTTGAGCCTGTCAGGATCGAACTCCTGACAGGGGGCAGAATTAGCCTACAATACTGCATTCTAACCACTGTGCCACCAGGGCTCCTTAAGTAAAATACTATAAGCAAAATGTAGAAAATCTTTGGGGAGATAACTACTAATTGAAGAATTGAATGCTGCTCAGAGATAGGCTTACTGCATTCATTTATGGGACCAAACCATAAGCTTAAAATAAATAACTTATTATATATTTAATTTTAGCAGCCAGATTGGTAATTGTGCCACATTCAAAAACTCTAGATAATGTAACAATTGAATTCTGAATTAATAAGGCCTCTTCAATTACTGCATTAGAAAAAAAAAATCAAAAAATTGAATGAATGAGACATCAGAGGCAGGAACCACAATTTCATTCTATTTATGGTTTATCTCAATGGCAATAGACTATAATCTGGAATGCTTCATATATACAGCACCTGGCAAGTTTTAAAATGTGCAGTACCAGTCTGTTCTCATTGTAGTAAATCTCTTTGGCATTTTGTCTATTTTTCTGCCCTCCCCCTTCCCTGGTATTATAAATTTATATTAATGGAGTTACCTGATGTTGTTTGTTAAAAAATTGATAAAAATATACTTTAAAACATTATTAAACAATACGAGAGAGGGACAAATTTGTCCAAATGAACGTTCACAATCTTTAGCTAATCAACCCGTCAGATTAACCTTCCTGAGATTCTACTTTTGAAAGTCACTATGCCATGGGAGAAATGAGGCAAAGATCAGCCAGTGTGAAAATTCAGGAGAGTGTCTATTGGAAGTTCCATTGCATACATGTATTTCTGAATTTACCTTGTGTAATAAGCTGTATCCCATCAGTCATCTCTGATGGGAGGAGATCGGTAGCTGTTGGTGATGGTCGTGGAATCCCTGGAGCAGCAGCATCTCCTGTTTCCAACTCTGGTGTTGGATATGCACTGGGCTCTGTTTCAGGCTGAATCTCTGTTAGATGCCTTGAGTGTTCAGTTAATTCAACATCTGGACTGCTGGTACTAAGTAGGACACCTGGCAAAAAGACTTTCTCTGGTGTATCTGACACTGTTCGAGGTGCTGGACCAGAACTATCTCCATTAACCTGACTCCTTTTATCAAAAGTCCCAGAGGGAAAGCCAGTGATGAATGGTACCCCAGATGTTTCTGAGTAGCTTTCAGATGATGAAGATGTTTCTCCACCTGGTTCATAATGGGTTGACGTTTCTAGGTGGCTTTTTGTTGAGACTGAGGTTTCATCACTTGTTTCATTAATAAAAGGTGTTCCTACACTAGTTTCATGAAATGTGGATGCCTTACTACTGATTTCAGGATATTCTGGGGATGCTATGGTACTTTCAGGATACATGGAAATTTCTGCATCAGATGTGGGTCCTTCTCCACTTGGTTCAGGAAAATGGAAATGTGTTACCTCTGTTCCTCCAATCAGTTGCTGTAAAACTGTTGGTCTTGTCACTGTTTCTATGGAATCAGTTACTAAGACAATTTCTGAGATTCCAGAGACATCGCCACTAGCACTGGCTGTGGTTGAAGATGCACCACTTACATCATCAGTTTCTCTACCAAAATATGGAATGCCTGAGGAGGTCCCGCTGAAGTCAACTTTCTCAGATGATACTCCACTAGATGTTGTCACATCATATAATGCTCCTGATGTTTGTTCCTGTCCTGAAGGAAGCCCACTTATTTCTAATATCCCAGATGTCCCTTCTCCTAATTCTTGCGGAACAGATGGCTGTGTTACTACTTCCACCAAAGTTGTATCCACAAGGGAAACTGTAGGAAACCCTGATGTGAGACCACTATAATCATACGTTCCGGATGAAGTGCCACTGACAAGATCAACACCAGAGCTTCCTCCACTAATGTCTGTTTGTCCACTTGGAAGCCCACTGACTTCAGTAACTCCTGAAGCCCACCCACTGAAGTCTACTTGTCCAGAAGAAGGCTGGCCACTCACATCTAAAATTCCTGGTGTTGTGCCTGATAGATCTTCATCTCCTGAAGGTAATCCACTTATTTCTACAAATCCTTTCCCTTCTTCTTCTTTAGATGAAGGAGTTGTCACTTCAAACAAGTTAACATCAACGAAGGTAACCCCTGAAGGTTCACCACTCCCATCAGTACCTGAAGGTTGGCCACTTAAGTCCACATAGCCACTGAGATCAGATGGCCCAACAGATGTTCCACTGATGTCAATTCCTGAGGACAATCCACTGATATCTAACAGGCCAGATGACTGTCCACTAACATCAAGTCCTGATGGTAATTCACTGATATCAGGTGTGCTAGATAGTTCTCCACTGCTATCGATTCCTGAAGAAAACCCACTAATGTCACTGGTTCCATACACATCAACTCCAGAGGGCAATCCACTGGTTGTGCCGCTCACATCCCAATCGGCCGAGGGGAAACCTGACACATCTCCATCTCCACTGACTCCAATTGTCCCTTTCCCTTCCATTTCCCTTTCTGTTGCTGTGGTCACAACTTCCGTCAAAGTGGCATTCACCAGTGACACGGTAGGAAATCCAGATGTGAGACCACTATAATCATACTCTCCAGAGGGTGATCCACTGAGATCAGGACCAGAATGGTCTCCACTAAATCCAGAAGGCAACCCACTAAATTCTGGGACCCTTTTGCCTTCGTGGGGCCCAGGTATTTGTTCTTGGGTTCCTGAACTAATCCCTGATAGTTCTTCTTCTCCAGAAGGTAAGGTACTGACTTCAATAACGCCAGAAGACAGGCCACTTATGTCTCCGGAGGGTAGCCCGCTCTCTCCAGAAGGCAGTCCACTTATTTCAGGGACTCCAGAGGGAAATTCCCCAAATCCTGAAGGCTTTTCACTAGGCTCGACTGTTCCAGTTATCTCTGGAGCTCCAGAGGTCCAGCCAGAAGCAGATGTTTCTGTGATTGGAGCGTCTGAACTTGTTTCCTCTGGTATTGCATCAACGGGAAGAGCAGTTGATGGACTCACAGCTGGGGGACTCACTTGCGTGAAAGAGAAATAAAGAGCAGAGATGCAAGGGTGAATTCTCAAGCAATGCAAAAAAGATCAACTTTAGCCTATGTTCAAAACTCCTTCCTTAAAAAAAACCACTATCCTGCAATGCATGAAGTATATATTAGCATGCAAATATCAGGCTATGGAGCAAGGATGTATTTCATATCTTAAGCAAATGGTATCTCCATTTTGGTGATCAAAACTGGAGTAATATACCAAGAGTGAAATTTATAATTCTTCTCTAAATGTAATATTCAGAGTAAATTTCATATTGTTTCATTAAAGTTTTCATTGCCGCACACCTGTTACTGATCTATAAGTTCCAGATCCTTTTAATTCTACTGCATAATCTTCAGATTGTTTCTGAATCATACTTCATCAGTTTATAAATAAGGCCACACAGGTATTCTGAGTGATACAATATAAAATGTTTAAATTCAGTTGAATCTCTTTGTTTTCCCTTTTGTTTCTGCACTTATTTTTGTACTATGCTATTTATACGAAGATAAACTCAGTCAGGTGTACTAGACCATTGTGAAGAGTCTCAAAAGGTTTTATCTTTGTCGTGTTAGCAATCAAATATTGCAATCTAAACAGATTGTTCTCTCTCCACTGAATGAACTTCAGTGTTTGGCTCATCATAAAAATAAACAGTTAATAACAAAACAACAGGGGAATAATCAGGACTTATTATTTTCTTGAATTTATCCCAGAAATTTAATATATTACTTATTACTGTAATAATGTATTCTGCAGTATTTCTGTTTGTATCAGCCCAGAAATATCAACTGTTATGAATGCCCTCCTTATTCTTTTTAATCTGTTTTACTCTTTTGAATCCTGCAACATCTTGAATTTAATCCTTGATTTTTTTATTGGAGCATATGCACTTCATTACTCATTTATGCTAGTTGCTTAATACCTTTTCAATATGTATTGGAATCATACAGAAAAGCAAATTAAGTCTTGGTAAAATATTCATTTTGATAGCGGCAATTCTTCCTAGTGAGAAAAGGTTTAATTTTTAGCATCTGAAAACATCTGCTATAATATTTCTGCAACTGTGTAAATAAGTATTTTAAACCAAATTCTTATTATTTCTGACAAATAGATTTCCAAGAGTTTAACTTTTTGGTGGTGGTGTTAATGCCCATTACTTGATGCAGATATGGCTTTTCTTTCTCTGCTAAAGTCTATGCCAACATTTGGGGGATTTTTGTTATTGATCTGATAACCTGAAATTAGGCCATATTGCTGTATTTATTCCATTAACAATCCTCTATGGTTTTTTGGTTTGCCTTGCCAATTTGCATAAACATAGCATAGAGAGGTTTTTAGGCAAAGTATTTGACCTGTTTCAGAAAGCTGCAGATATCAATATGTTATAATTAGGGAATTTTCTTCAATTTTATCTAATTTATCTAATTCTCTCTTTATCTAGTTTGCCTAGAAAATCTCTGCAGTTTTCTTGGCACGGTTTTTCTAAAGTGGTTTGGCATTTAGTTTAAATATAAAACTGGCACCAAAAAGAGCCTGGAGCTGGGTTCATGTCACATGCTAAACTCTAAATCTAGAGTTACGTAGCACAAACGTATGTCATTTGTATCACTACATAGTTACAGGTGAATAAAGTATGTGACTTAATGAAACAAAGGTAGTAGATATATGCTAACAATGCAAATAATTTTTTACAGATGGGCAAAAAACACTTTTTGAGATTATCTGATCTCTGGCTATCTTCGGGGAGAGTGGAGAATAGCCTGGATCTAGATTTCATTCATGAAATTTAAAATCTGCTAAATGGGAATTCCCTTAAAGTCTACTAGAGTTGGGTTGTAGAATAGAATAGAATAGAATAGAATAGAATAGAATAGAATAGAATAGAATAGAATAGAATAGAATAGAATAGAATAGAATAGAATAGAATAGAATAGAATAGAATAGAATAATGTAGAGTAGAGTAGAATAGAAGAATAGAATAGAGTAGAGTAGAGTAGAGTAGAGAAGAGAAGAGAAGAGAAGAGAAGAGAAGAGAAGAGAAGAGAAGAGAAGAGAAGAATAGAACAATAATTTTATTGGTACTTTGAATGTACACTAATTGGCATACATTAAAATGAAATTTGAATAAAATATTAAGATGAGGTTTTACTATATTCTTACCGTTACATATATACTCATACAGTTTCCTACGCAAGCACATCTCAAAAATGTTGCAGTTGCAACAGTTTATTCTGGAGTTGAACCAATGGAAGTTATTTACCAGATAACAGTGATGTGTCAGTTGGAAATACTTCTGTTCCCCACTCAGTTTGATTTTCAGAATCAGTGGCAAACTCCACTTCCACAGTTGTTTCTTCCCCAGAAGGAACTTCTTCTACACCGGGGACCATCTGGACTGTAATGAAGTCTTCTTCTATTTCCCCATGCAAAGACGATGTTGCTAAAAGACAGAAATCATTGTTGAGAATACTCAAATAGGGAAGTTCGAGGTAGATATAGAATGAAGTTTCCATGATGTTAGGCATATGGTGATAGCCTACATAGTTGGGTTGAAAATATATAAACTATGATGTTGTGACTTTAAGATGTTAATTGGCCAATGGATGTGTAAGTGTTCTCATGGCCATAAGAGGGAGCTAGGAACGTAGCTTCTTTCTCTCTGAATTCACTGCTCTCTCTACTATTATTGTTTTTGCTGTACTGTTGGTTTACTACTGTGATAAACCTGAACTGTGTATTGACCTCTGGACCAAACTTCATGCTGGCTAGGAAATTGTGAGAGTTGAGGTCCACAGGTCTTAAAGTTGCCACGTTTGGAGACCCCCTGGTACAAAGGAATGAAGAAAAAAAGTTGAATTCTGAGTGGAAAAGATTGCTCCCTCCAGTTCAGAAAGATGAGCAGTTCCTTACCTCTGAAGCAAAAGACATGATGCCTGGATTGGGGGTCAGGGAATCCTGTCTGATTGGAGTACAAGTAAATCGTTCTCACACCAGGCTTCTCTCCACCACAGGTAGGGCGGGGATTAACTATGGGATATCGGAGGCTGCCATCAGCCAACCAACCAGCCTGGCAGATATCTTGGCCCAGCCTCCAGGCAGCATAGAGTTGTCCAGTGGAAGCCATGGTTGCGTTTTGACTCTCACAGTATCTCTGGGCTTCCAGGAAGGTGAATTGTGCTGTCTGAGTTGCAAAGAAGACCTCGCCTATAGAAAAATGATGAACAGTGTTGAGGTCCTACCTCCATTAGAGCTATGCAACAATTGGGTTTCAATTTCTCCCAAACCCTACGGAGCATGGATCTAGCACCTATCTGTAACCCCTCCAAGCAACTGAAAAATCCCATAAGTGGATGCAGCTGCTTTTGCTGGAGGTCCAGATCCAATGGCCCTGATTTATGAACACTTCCTGACCTACTGACAACAACAGGGTGTACGGATTATGTATTTCCTCTTTATCTCACCTTTCGCTTGCTCTTAGTCAGTGTTTCTTGGCCAACTTTTAAAATAGCTGGACTTCAACTCTTAGGATTCTGGTTGGAGAATTTTGGGAATTGAAGTCCACATATTTTGAAGTTGCCAAGATTAGAAAATGCTGATCTACGTGATTGCTGATCTGAAGTCACTTACTTCAGTCTTTCTTTCTTCCAGGACATATGTACCACAAAGCTCATGCTTTTGATTCTCCTCCTAGTGGGCTGTGGTTAGCTAGGGTCTAGGCTGTGTCTATCTGTACAATGATTTTCCTGTAAATAAATATTCTCTCTGCAATGAAGCTTGCTTGACCAATCTTTGCTCAGGTCAGATTCCTGCTCTGTAGAATGTTTTTTTTTTGTGTGTGTGTGTGTGTGTCTCACACAAAAGCACTTCAGCCTTCAGCATCTTAAGATGTGGCAGACACCTACAATCTTCACCTTTGGAGATTGAAACTAAAATGTCATCTAGCCGTATTTCCATGACTACCCCAGATATAAATAAAGCACTTCTCCAGAAGATCCCATAAATGTAAACATACCTTTCAGTCTTTCAATGTAACAGTAGGCATCAAACTTTTCCGATGCTGGGCGCATACCATATGATCGCACTCCAGGGAAGCTCTCCTTGTCTCCTGCACATTTACTGCGTGGAACAACAATGGGATACCTGCCCGACAAGGATGGATCTCATCAAAGATCTCAGAATTTTTCACTAATAGCTGAAGAATGCTTTAGGTAGGCTAGGGCAGGGGTCTGCCATCTTGACAACTTTAAGACTTATGGACCTCAGCTCCCACAATTCCTCAGCCAGCTATGCTGTCTGAGGAATTCTGGAAGCTAAAGTCCACAAGTCTTAAAGTTGCCAAGGTGGCAGACCCCTGGGCTAGGATCATGTAATTGTTTTCAATGTAAGGATTGCACTTAGGTTTTTGGAAATGTGTTGGAAGCTATATTCCCAAAGTAGCTCAGGCTAAAACTATTTCATGAATTTATATTTAATTAACTGAATAAATTTTACGACCACTGCATGTGTACTTAATGGAGAAAATGTTAAAAGCTGTAGTTTTGCTGATAACCTTTGGAAATACTTCAGAGACCACCCAAAGCTTTCAGCTCTGTGTACTTGGTGAGGTCACAATGGGCAGATCTGAACTAGGTTCCTCAGCTGGCACACCATGGTATTAATAATCTCTTCACTGAACAAAATGAAAAAGAATGCGACAACAACTCTGCATGATTTCAAAATTTGCATTGCTCCTTAATTTTAAGCTTTGTATTCTTCCGTGTGTGCTGTTGTCATGATTCCTGATTTCTATTTTGTTTTATAATATGTCTTTAAACCCATTGTGAACTACCTTGAGTTGTTTGCCATTCATTAAACAGCCTTACAAATTTAACACAACACATAAAATAAATAAAAGCAGGCTTCCAAATTTGTGGGGGAGAGAAAATGTAGTTCGTAATCAAGAAAATGTTTAAGTTAGAACAACACATTTCCTCTCAGCTTTGCAAACTACGTCATTGGCAGTTTCTGCACTGCAGTTTGAAGAATTTGAAACACTCCTGTGAGCTGACAAGTTCAGTGTAAATATTTTTCTGGAGGAAAAAAAAGGGTGAGTTGATAACTCTGAGGTGAACAAAGACCCAGATCTGTGCTTCAAAGCTTTGTTTTAGGCTTTAGAAGTATTAGGGGTTTACTTAGAATTTGAAGCATCATTTTCCAGGAAGAACCTCTTGGAGTAAATCCAACTCAATTTATAAACTTGAATTTCAATTGTATTATTTTAATCTGCAGTGGAAACTCTCCTGATGGAAATTTCCATTGAAATCAATCTCTGTGCCTAGAAAAATGGCAAATAAGACAGAAGGCTAAACCTTCTCATTTTCTAGGATCACAGAAGACAGATCCAGGTGTGCACAAACCTTTCCAAACTCAGGACTGGCTTTGGTTTTTAAGTGAGATACAAGAAATGTATTTGGGGATGCCAGGACAAAATTAAATGTGATTAATTACCTTTGAATTATAGTCAGATCAACTAGACACAGTCAATTAAGCCTTGATTGGGCTCCCATAACAGGAATACCAGGGGCACTAAAGATCACATTGGTCGCTTATACACAACACCATATATTTTAAATGCTGTTTAGTCTTTTGGACAGCTTGCCTGTTTCTGCAAGCTCAACCAATTTGGCTAGTCTAAAGTCCAAGACATCATGAGGACCTAGCAAAAATGGATTAGTTTAGCATCTGGGTGATGTGTGTTGCATGCAGCCCCTGTTTTTATACTCAGTAGATAATGTAAGGGGAAAAAAATGGGCATCCCAATAACAGAATCTATAGAAATTAGTGGTACTCCTGCTTAATGGGGATCCCCGGAGGCTGATTAAAATAGACAGGAAAATCTGTTCTGCAGACAGGAAAATTCCTCTGCGTGGTATGTTCCTTCCTTAGCCATCAGCCCAGAGCCTTCTTACCTAACCGTCTGGTCACTTAGCCAGCCAGCATCACACTGCTCATAGCCTTCTTCATAGGCAGCCTGTAGTTGCTCTGGAGTAGCAATAACAGCATGATTATCTAGGCAAGCTTGCTGAGCTTCGACAAAAGTCAGGGAATATCTGTTGGTGGATGGCCGGTAATGAAAAACGACACCTGCAGAGAAATCAACACAACACAAGTAGGAAGTAGGTTGAAAAAGAAATAGGATGCACGGGTGGTAGTTAAGGAAAGAAAAACAAGATAAAATATTTTTTGCTGGGAGTTATTCCCGTACTCCATACAGTTCTTGGTATCTGATTCACATGACCCACGGGATGAGGGTAGAGTTCCAGTGTGGTGCAAACACTCGGAAAAGTTTTGTTTAAAATCATGCTCCTCCCAAACTCAGCAGAGATCGTGTCTCATGAAAGGATCGAGAAGATTGTATGTGTGCCCTACAGTGTGCCCACCTAATGTTGAAAAGCTGAAGAGAGAAAAGGTATCAGAGAAGAAGGGAAAAAGCACAGAGAAAGTTAGAAGATGCTCTGGAGGTGAGGAAGACAGCCCAGAAATCATGTTCACACAACATGGTTCTCAAGGAGGTGATGCAGTTTGGGAAAGCTGTTTCCATGGCTTAGTGTAGGGGTTTCATATTTGTTAAAAATCTGCCTCAGAAATGCTCTCTCTGCCATGCACACGGCAGGATCATCTCCTATCTCTCTTCCAATCATGAAATGCATTCTCACGGACATTGCACCCAGTCTGAACCTTCAAGCAAAGCCCCCAAATCTTTCTCTCTGGCCATGCTTTTGAATAATGTTTGTTTGTTTGTTAAACAGAATTTATATGGCTGTCCCAGTGGTGGGATTCAGCCAGTTCACACCACTTCGGCAGAACCGGTAGCTAAGTTTTTGTTTCCCAGGCCCAGAATGGATTTCCGGAAGCGGCATCCACACAGAAAACCGTTTTTTTTACATATTTGAATCCCATCACTGGGCTGCTCACTCACTCTCAGTGACTCTGGGCAGCGTACAGAAATAAAAATCCAACAAACAATGTATAGATAAAAATAACCCCCTCTCACCTCCCTGGCTACAACCAATCAAACCAGCCACTTGATGGGCTCTATGCCACTCTTGGTTCCTTAGGTCCGTTGTCCAAACCAGGTCTTCAAGACATTGCAAAAGAGTGTCAAAATGGGGGGGGGGGGCAAACTAATTTCCCTGGGGATAATGGAGAAGGTCCTTCTTCTGGGTCTCACCAGATGTACCTCATTAGGGAAGGGGGCACGCAACATCCCCTGCTTCCCTACTCTGGTGGGCCAGGTAGATGTGACTGGGGAAAAACTATCCTTCAAATAGTTTTTGAGCCTTGGTGGAGCAGTGGGCTAAGGCCTCCTTCAGTAACACCAGCTGCCTGCAATTAGTGCAGGTTCGAGTCCCACCAGGCTCAAGGTTGACTCAGCCTTCCATCCTTCCGAGGTAGGTAAAATGAGGACCCAGATTGTTGGGGGCAATTAAGCTGACTTTGTAATAATGCCACTTGGGGGTGTGTGTGAAAACCCTAACAAGCAGGCATATACATAGGATGAAGGCTACTGCTAAGCTTGTAAGCCGCCCTGAGTCTTCAGAGAAGGGCGGGATATAAATGGAATTAAAATAAAAAATAAAATAAAAATAAAAATAACCTGATGCCAAGCCATGCAGGATAACAACCACAACCACACAACAAACAACAACAACAATAACAAGCTACTAATTACTTCAGTGCTTTTGCTGATAGTTTTTGAATTCTCTATCGTTTTTGTCTATTAATTAGCTTGATGCTTCACCTTAACATATAGGAAGGCGCACTGTTCATTGAAAAACAGAGGATACCCTTGGTTCTCTACCTGTGGGAGACATGGGTTTCTGAGGGACTTGATCCACATCAGGAACAGCTGTCCCTGGCACAATCTGCTCTTCTGCCGTAAATGGTGAGGCTGATTCGGATTCTGTGGCAGCAGTGGGCCATGAACTGTATTCCTCTGAGGTGGTTTCTGGGATAGCCGTGGGGAAGAGCGCATCCAGGCTTGAGGCAGTGCAATTTCCTAGCTCCTCCCAGATCCCGACCTCAGTCCTGTTCTCTGCCTCATCAGTGAAACCTGTTGGAAAGAGACCTGGACTTTCTGTGATGCCTTCATCCACCTCTAAGGAGGTGGTGGTCAGGTCTATCGGTTCCAAGGTGGCAATGCTTCCTCGAGCTTCTTCTTCGGTTGTGTTGCGTGGAAGCTCCAGCTCAATATCTGACTCCGTGAATGTCTGGATGGTGAAGCCACTGCCCAGCTCATCGACAGAGTCATCTGTGACATTCTCACGGAGGACATGAAAGTCAGCGCCTAAAGCACAAAGAAGGTAACTGTAAAGTTATTGGCTTTGGTAAAGCAAATCACAATAGGGAACTCGCCTTTTTCAGGCTGTTCCAGGACTGTCATCAAATGCTTATTTGAGAGGAAGAGAAATACACATCTGTGAATTTTTTTTTTAAAAAAAGGCGGGAAGCAGAAAATACCACAAAACATTGTAAGGAAGAACCGCCCAAACTGAGACACAATGAAAATAAAAATAAAAATAGCGCAGTGTCTCTGTTTCTACTCACCGGTGTAGCAAATGGCATCATAGCGAGAATGAGGGTAAGGATACCCTGTCTGGTTGACATAAAGATACACCGTACGTACTCCCACCAGGTTGCCACCACAGATGGGAGTTGGTTTGTTGATGGGATAGCGGACGCTGCGGTCTGCCAGCCAGCCAGCACTGCAGACATCCATCCCATCCTTCCAGGCCAGATATAACTCTCCCGTGGTTGCCAAACGTCCACCGAGACTATGGCATTTCTCCGCCGCTTCTGAGAAAGTGAACTTCTCAGCGGAGGTGGCGTAGAAGACTTTGCCTGCAATCACAATGCACAATCATGCCACTGATTAGCTCCCGAAGGATGCCCCTTCCGTTCATTTATTTATTATTTATTTATTAATTTTATTTGTATACCGCCCTTCTCCCGAAGGACTCAGGGCGGTGAACAGGGCAGTACATGTTAAAAGACAAAATACAAAAATTAAAAGAGATTAAACAAAATGCCCACAACTCTTACAATAGGTTAAAACACGTTAAAAGTAATAAAAACCCAACCGCATCCCATCAGGCCAGGCCAGCTTGTTCGAAGAGATACGTCTTTAGATCGCGCCGGAAGGAGCGCAGGTCGGGCGCCATTGAGAAGCTTCATTAGACTTTTCCATCCATTATCTTTGTTTACGCACAGGGACTGAAAAGTCCAGAGGAAAACACTGTGTGTGTGTGTGTGTGTGTGTGTGTGTGTGTGTGTGTGTGTGTGTGAAAATGGATTAGAAAACACATTTCTGAGAATGAACGAATAGAAATTTGAACTCTTGATTTCTTAAGAACTGGACCATGGAAAAATTACAGCCCCTATCATTTTAAGACAACCCCACCCATTTTATCAGTTAGGTGCACCATGAAAAATGTGGATAAGGATGGAGGTTACTCCCTGTTGGATTCATTTAAAAAGAATAACAGGCGTCCTCTATCTTTTTCTCTTTAAGATTTTCCTTCCTCAGCTTGTTCCTTCTTTCGCTTATAATACAGCTTCATTAACTACTCAGACGCTACATCGGAGAAGAGAATTATGTCACCCCTGGGAATAGTCTGCAAATTGCTTCCTCCTCCCCACCCTTGCTCCCTGCAAGTTCAACCTTTTCATTCAGTCCTAAAGATGAATCCAGAATATTAAGCTATCAAATCCACCAGCCACCCACTACAATTTCGGCATAATTTATCTCCATGGGGTGCTGAGAGGATTAAATTAGAAGCAGGGTACCAGATCTGCTATTTTCAGATTCTTGAGTGCAGGATTTAAAAAAAGTCAGAAAATAAGAGTTTTGATAAATCTAGAAAATGCTTTGAATAGGATTGATGGTACAGTTACTACAAAACAAGTTTACTTGTAAAATCTATATTAATGGACCCCCCCCCCAAATGCTTATTAAAGAGCGTTTTCTTTAACTTTAGAGGCAGCTCATTGTCCAAAATAATTTCAGAATTCAGAAAAGGGTGGTCAGTTGCTTCAAAAATTCCCTGTGCTCCTTCCCCCTCTGGCAAAGAAACAGAACAGAATAACAGAGTTGGAAGGGACCTTGGAGGTCTTCTAGTCCAACCCTCTGCTCAAACAGGAATTCCTCTACCATTTTGGACAAATAGTTGTCAAATCTCTTCTTGAAAACCTCCAGTGTTAGAATACCCACAACTTCTGAAGGCAAACCATATCGCTCTTTGGAGAAGTCATCCAGAAATTACCGTAGGTTTTGATATCATTATTATCAAGTTAAGACGTGACCCTAGTTTTGAACTGAAGATTTTCTGTGGAACTCTTCAAAAGGCATTTGTGGATGGATAAGGGGAATGGGCAAAGAAGAACAAGATGAATCTTTGCTTTGTGGGTGGATCAAACTGGTTGATTTTAACAGCTGCTCTGCCACTACTTCAAGTAGTCTTCTCAGTACTCACATTGATTGACCTTGAACAGCTTAATTTTTGTTATTGCCTTTAACTGTGCTGATTAAAATATCCACAGTACTCTTCCTGAGTATTGTGGATTTTTCCAATATTTTAAGAGGACAAGAATTCCCATTTAATAATCTTTGTACACGTTGGGTTGAGATCTCATAACCCTAAAAAGCATCTCAAAGCACATCAAATCCATGTGTTTATTTTTCTGCTTAAATCATTGAGCAATGTTTTAAACCCTGCACAAGTATCATTAATGCCTTCTATTTGAAGAATAGAAGTGTGTTAAGTATAACAAGAAACTATTACCTTCCATTTCCTCTGCGTAACAATAGACATCATATGTCTCATCTGTATCTCGAACGCCATATGTTCTCACTCCAGGAAATCCATCCTTGTCACCATAACAACCTTCTCGAGGATGGTGCATTGGGTACCTAGTTTAATAAAAGAATTAGGGAAAGGAAAATGTATCTTCAAGGGAAAAGGATGGAGAAGGGAAACAGTATATTCTGGGATAGGAATAATTTCTAGAAAAATCAAAAAGATAATCGAGCATTCAGAACTATAGCTTTTATGTTAACTGGAAAACTAACATGGAGAACCTCCACTTGTGGACCACTGAGTTCCACCACTCAGTTCTCTGGCTTCTTCTCACTGTTTTCAATCTTCATTTTCTTTTTCTTTTTTTTAATTGTCCATCCCATAAATTTTTGCTCACAAAAATAAGAAATTTCTCCCTCAGGGAAGCTCTTGACCCAAGCTCTGATAGAAATTTTTCTCTCGTGTGTGTGTATGTGTGTGTGTGTATGTTTTTGTAGATTTTCAAAGGTACAGGTATGTAGGTCTTGGCGTATTCAGGTCTTTTCCCGTGTAAGATTGAGAGTGTCTTGGCGATGTTTCGACAAGGTTCCACTCGTCATTTTCAGGTTGGTGTCTTCGGCTTCGTGCTTGCACAAGCATGAAGCTGAAGACACCAGCCTGAAGATGACAAGTGGGACCAGGCTTACAAATGGGGGACATTTTCACTGCCAGGTGCTGTATGTAGCATGTCAAGGTGCCTAGGACAGTGATGATTGAGTCGTGTGGGTAGGACCAGATTTTATTTATTTATTTGAGAGGGAGAGACTTTTAGATTTTTTTTTCAACAGTTAA
This sequence comes from Vipera ursinii, assembly GCF_947247035.1. NCBI lineage: Eukaryota > Metazoa > Chordata > Lepidosauria > Squamata > Viperidae > Vipera > Vipera ursinii. The sequence continues at coordinate 11,314,606 of NC_139524.1, read as the reverse complement.
GCCTTTCCTAGGGCTTTTACCATCATTCAATGGATAGGAAACCATGACAACTGGATTCTGGAGCTGTAAAACCCAGTGATGAGACCTCAAGTTGCTCATCTCTGCCTTGCTGCGTAGTTGTACAAAACTTAACCATCTGGAAGTCACTTAACTGCAACTCACAGCAAGCAAGCCAATCTGTGAGGGAAGCTGGGAGAAGTAGTTCAGTGACACCTGCCCTGAAGGTGTGCACCCATGTTTTTTAAAAATTTTACTTTTCTTTCCTGAATTTCCACTAATATTATCCAGGCCAACAGAATTGTGTGGAGAGACAAACCCGATTCCTTGCCAGCTATAAAGCCTTCAATTCTCATTAAATGAGCAGGAGGGAGATAGCCGAGTCACGTAATTTCCTACCCTTTCTCTAATTGCTGATCTGCAGCACCACTTAATATTATACCATGATTGGTCTCTCCACACCGACCACTCTGGCTGGGGAACATGGAAATGAATTTTAGTTTACCCAGATGGTGTAGCAGAAGAGCAGGAAGAGCCAGCGGGTGGCGTCAAGAATGGAATCAGCCTAGAGTCATTATGTTCCCACAAATGGTTCTAAGTCCATCCCCTCTTGAATTCCACTGACTCTTTATCTAGCACCAACATAGTGATGACTGTTTGTTGACTAGATTCTTGTGTATAGACATGAGCAATAAATCATTTTAGCTGGAACTTAATGTGTGGTCCCAGTTCTTTGCATCTGACAGATGAGTTGGAGGAAATGGTATACATTGGCAATTGCTCACCTGACTGTTTGATCAGACAACCAACCAGCATCACACTGGTCAAAACCATCATCATAGGCAGCTTGGAGCTGTTCAGGAGTTGCAATGACTGCACTGTTTTGGATGCAGGCCTGCTTTGCCTTCTCAAAGTTTAAAGTGTAGCGGGTAGAGATGGCTCTGTAATGGAACACGATCCCTGGAAAACACATTGGTTCAGTTTACCCAACAGGCTTCACTTGGCTACTGAACTAACCCACTGTTGTGGTTTGTTGGCCGCCGGACAACTCCGCGGCTGACTCAGAGGAGGAAGCACGGGAGTGGGCATCGGGGCCATCTAAAAGCTCCGATGGGAATGAAGGAATGGAACTGTCGCAGGCAGGGACAGAGGTGGAGCCTGGGCCATCTGCCAGCCCCCAGATGGAAAGGCTGGAGACCTCCATGGCTTGAGGCAAGTGATTCAGGAGAGAAGGATCACATGAGGCCAGTGATTGATGCATGGGCACGGTGGAGGCTGAGAAGAGGAGAACAGCGAGAGGCTATGTATGGGCCGGTCTTCGGGGCAGAAGAATCACCACTGCTAACGGACCCCCACCCTCAGCTGTGGATAAAAGGCAGGGGCAGAGACGAATAGGTGTGGCTGTTCTGTACCAGCCTGCTACCGGCCCTGCAGCAAAAGCAGGGACAACCCCTTTACAAACAGCAAGAGGCTGGAATAAAGCCTGCCAAATTTATTAACATAAAACAGAGCAAGACAAGACACCAACCATGAAACAGGAGCTATGAAACAGGAATTATCCAAGCGGTTGCCTTCAGCAAACCAGCCCTCCCACACATTCCCCTTAAATACAGTTCAGGGCGTGGCCTCTCTCTGCCTCCTTCCGAGGTGCCCCATTGCCTTCCTCTGTTTACTCCTGATTGACTGCCTCCTGCGTCGGACGTCCTTGAACAGGGCCAGCTGTGGGTCATCTTCATCCACACTGTCAGGCTCACACAGCTGGGTCTGCGTCGTGACCAGATGAGAGGGGCCTGGCTGGGGGCTCTCATCAAGCTGTCCAATCCCCTCAGCAAGCTCTTCAATGCCCCCTCCCCCTCCTCCTCTGAGTCGTCCGACCCAACTGCCGAACCCACAGGCTGACCCTGAATCACAACAGTGGCAGACAACCGATCAGCCACTTCTATTTGGAATTATGACTCTGGTTTGTAAACTTGCCGGAGTTTTCCTCAGATCCTGTGGCACTGGGAGTGCCTTCTGAGCGTGTGCATGTTGGAAAAGAGCCAGCCTGCCTGAAGGACTGTTGCTGGCAAGCGTATGAGAGACTGAGATTAACTCTCGGTTTTGGGAGACAACTGCAGGGGAAAAGGGAGCAAGCTCCGTTGTTTGGAGGCAACTAAAGACTTGTAACAGACGGCTGTGTGAAACTGCTGGCATTCCTGAATAAAAGGAACATTGGAAATTTGTCAGTGTGTCTTTTGTGTTCGGGGAGTCGGGTCAGAACACCCACCTTATGGATTGGTGCAATGTTTTAATGCCTAGGTTAATAAAAGGATTGGGTGTCTACAAGGTGCTAGTTTCCCCAAAACTAGCCTAACTGTGTATAATGTGTGCTTGTAGTTCAGCCATTCATATCCATAGAGATGAATGACAAAATCTAAAATCCTTTTCAGGTAAAAATGGTCAAATGGCTGACTTCTTAGCACTGCCATCTTCCTATGAGAAAAATGTGATCTTCATTTAGCACCTCGAGTTTGACATTTAATGCCCCACAAAAAAAGATGAATAGTTTTGGATTCACTCAATGAAATCAGATCACCCAAAGAGCATTGTGACCTCAGAAGCCAAAGGAAGGGAAACCCATTAAAAGTACATCTAATTTATACCAAAAGCAGTTGCGTTATCCTTTGACTGTGCATATGCTAATTCCTTTTGGACTAATGAATATGGTTGTAATAGACTGTGGACTTGCAGCAGCAGAGAGGGAGGATTTGGGCAACACACACATACAGCATCCCCAGATAGAGACCCAAGATGGAAGCAGGGGGGGGGGGGAAAGAGGTCCAGGGTAAATACACTCTAGAATCTTTCAGGATATATCTAGTTATACTTTAATTTGGCAAGATTGATGTCAGGCCCAAGTCAAGAGACAAGACAGTGAGATCCAATTGAATCTGATCCTAATACCCAATAGACAGAATCTTGCCAAACAAGAACTATAACTTTCTAACCATCATAAACAATACATTAGTAATGCCTTTAGATTTATATTTGCTTCTTTGTCACACATTCAAACGAAGACATGTTCACTGTAAACAACTCAATGCCGATATCCCCCAGTTACTATTCTTGTTCATGACTCATTGTTCTCTGTACTACCTCATCTCATTCCCACCCATCCATTCAGGCTACTTGGCAGAATATTTTCTCATGCTGGATCAGAGAATATGGTAGCTTTGTACATCTTTTATTATCGCTAAAGCATAACACATAACAGCCACCAACTTTTGGATGTTCACTCGGAGCATTCTAAATGACACTGGTTCATACTTTCTGACATATAACTTAATCTTCTGATTCACAATTAAGCATATACCCTTTCTTCAAAAATCAACGAGCACAAGTAGGAATAAGCAGGGAGGTACCAATAAAGAAGAACAGCTGTAGCACAAGGTTATAATAATAATAATAATATAAAGTTGGAAGGGACCTTGGAGGTCATCTAGTCCAACCCCCTGCTCAGGCAGGAAACCCTATACCATTTTAGGCAAATGGCTGTCCAGTCTCTTCTTAAAAGCCTCCAGTGTTGGAGCATTCACCACCTCTGGAGGCAGGTTGTTCCACTGGTTAATTGTTCTAACTGTCAGGAAGTTTCTCCTTAGTTCTAGGTTGCTTCTCTCCTTGACTAGTTTCCATCCGTTGCTTCTTGTCCTGCTTTCAGGTGCTTTGGAGAATAGCTTGACTCCCTCTTCTTTGGGGCGGCCCCTGAGATATTGGAACACTGCTATCATGTCACCCCTCACCCTTCTCTTCATTAAACTACATATACCCAATTCCAGCAACCGTTCCCTTTATGTTTTAGCCTCCAGCCCCCTAAAGGACATGAGAGGTCCTTGCTGCTCTCTGAGTCTGGTTGTGTTTTTGCAAATGTTTCATTAGCCAAACCAGGTAATGTCATCAGGGCTAGCACTGATGAAAACAACCAATGTCAGCACCAAGGACCCCTCATAAAAATGGAGGGGAAATTTGCAGGACATCCCCAATCAAAATTCAGCTCCAAAACAGAAAAGAAGATTTGCTTTCTCACCTTTAACTTTCACCTCCACCATGTCCTGGCTGTCCTCGATACCGTGAATTACTTCACAGCGGTAGATCCCAGTATCATTGGACCGGAGTGTCTTGATTTCCAAAGTAGCATCAGTTGGTATGGAAGGATAATTGGGTAGAGAGATAGACTCCTGGTAGGCAGTGTTGATACGTACCTGCCCATCCATGGCCACTAGAAGGGTAATTTCTTTGTCTTCTGATAGTTTACTCCATTTGATTCTTGGAGACACCGGAGGGGTGTTGGGAGCTGTGGTGACTGGCCCCAAAGTGTCGATAAAGTAGCAGGGAATGGTCAGCGTTCTTCCCAAGGGAACACGCAGGGGAGAACGTAAAGGTATGCTCACACTGAGCGTGGCGCTGTGGTCTACTGATGCCCAAAAGGAAAAGAGAAAAGAAGAAGGAAATATCAGTACCACAGGATCATCCCTGTTGAACGGACAGAATCATTTCCAAACCAGGCCCCTTTGAAGAACTGCCTGTGTCCTTCTGGCAAACGTGGCCAGCCCTTGGACGTAACTCAGAGCAGTAGGATTTTTGATCCGTCTGAAGCAGAAAACAAGTGGAATGCTTGTTTGTTAAATTTGTTTGCTGCCCAAGCTCTCAGTGGGGCTACTCAGCAGAAATATGCAGCTTTCCTCAATTTGTCAAACATTAACCCAACTTTTAAAAAGAACCCATGGAACAGCTTGCCTCCAGAAATCATGGGAGCTCCATCCCTGGAGATTTTTAAGAAGAGACTAGACATTCACCTGTCTGTGACCATACAGGTTCTCCTGCTTGAGCAGGGGGCTGGACTAGAAGACCTCCAAGGTCTATTCTATTCTATTCTATTCTATTCTATTCTATTCTATTCTATTCTATTCTATTCTATTCTATTCTATTCTATTCTATTCTATTCTATTCTATTCTATTCTATTCTATTCTAGAGAGGAAAAAAAGTTTAAATGCACCGTAGCAGTCTATGTGATTTCATAGTGCTGGAGATGCCATCAAAGTCTTGTCTTACTGCCTGGATAAAGTGAGGATCTGAATAGTCAGAACGGGTTCAGTTGAATCCAAACAATACAGAATGATTATTGTCCACCAGAGCTCTTTGTCTAATCCATTGTTGTCTTTTAGTGGGAATCTGCTACCCACGAAGAAGCAGGTTTGCAACTTAAGGGTCCCCTCGGACTTCTTCTCAAGGAGAAGGTGGAGACTACGGCCATGGAGGCTTGGCTTGGCTTTGGTTGGTACATTAGCAATGGCTCTACCTGGGGTGAGACAACTTTGCTAAAATGGCTCACGCCCTTCCCATTATCCTTACTAGCCCTCTCTAGCTTGCTCTACTTGGGACTGTTTAAAAAACCTACTTGGAAGCCGCAGCAGGTCCAGATTGCAGCAGCCTAATTTGTGTCATTGGGAGCACATTATGCATGTGCTACAACCCTACATTAGTTGCCAATAAGCTTCTAAGTTCCATTTAAAGTACTGGTTTCAATCAATATAGCCCTCTATGGCTTGGCACTTGGTTGCTTTCAAGGCGGCTTTCTCCAGTTAGAATCAGCTGGAGCTACACAATTATTCCAGAAGAAGCAGCTTGTGGTTCCTCACTTCCAGGAGGCAAAAGGGAAAAGGGATTGTGGTTCTTCAATTCTGGGAAGTCACTTCTTTGTGGTCGTGCTGCCCCTTTAGAAAGGCCTCCCAGTTGACATTAGTTTGGCTCTCTCTCTAATGGCCTTCAGCAAAAAAAGAAGAAGAAGAAGACTTAAAACAGAGCTCTTTTGTAGAGCATTTGGGGACTGAGCCCACTTATTGTTACTTTGCTTATTGTTTCTTTACTATATTTTATCCTTCTTCTTTAGTTTCTACTGCGGTGATTTTAACCATCTGTAAAATGCTGAGAGAGTTCTTAAGAAAAGGGCAGAGGACATGGGATCTTCTGGATGCACATTAGTAGCTAAACCACAACTTCCATAAACTCAACCAATGTGCTTAATAGTATAGGATGACGGAGACTGCAGCTGCCAACATGTGGAAGATCATATGACCTTCCTTCTTGCTTCAGAAGCCGTTCAATGTCCGAAGATGGAAACTCTGATAACTTAGAATAGGGGTCTTCAAACTCGGCCCTTTTATGACTCATGGACTTCAACTCCCATAATTCCTCAGCCAGCGTGCCTGGCTGAGGAATTCTGGGAGTTGAAGTCCATGAGTCATAAAAGGGCCAAGTTTGAAGACCCCTGACTTAGAACGTAGAAGAAGCAGCATGAGAATTCTTTTACATTGTCAATTACTTCCCAGACAAGCAACAGAATTGCTTCTGTTTTTTTTTTTACTTTACAATTCATACTAAAGGTGAACCCCTGGTGTGACGTACCTAAAACTTCCACAGAGTTGGCTGCAGCGATGACATGCAAACACACAAATGCTAGTAGTAAAGTGGTCATGCTTTTCCTGAAATACAAATAGAGGATAGTGAATTAGTATTTTTGCTAGGATGAGCAAAACGATCACTAATGACAATTTAGCAGGAGGTGGTTCAGTCCATATCAAGCACCTAGACAGACAACAATATTTTACAACAGCGTCTTTAGGATTTCACATTCTCTAGCTGGCAAGGAAGAAAAACACTTTGCGTTTCAATATTTTGGATGTGCTGCCTATTACAGTCAATACGGACTTTAAATTAAGAGGTGACAATGTTCAAAATTGGGTGTTTGGTCACAGCTGTAAACTGGACATCGTCACCTCCCGATTAGCAGATGCCTATTGCTGCTAAGGTTTATTAAATCACAGTTTTCTGATGCATCTGAACAAGGAGATTGGCTTATGGGTGGCACAAACTATACTTGCAACGATAGTTTAGTCAAAACATTTATCCAGTTCAGATAGAATGGAAACTGTGTTTTAATCCATCATGGAAGCATAACAATAAAGTGAGTGAGATGTGGGAAAAGGGAAAATAATGAGGCCACAAGTGGTACCTATTGGTTGGGTTCACACAATACAATAAATCTAAAGACCAGGCTGCCAAGATATAATTGCTTGATTCACATAACGATAACGTGCTATGCCCAAGCAAATGATATTATAGCTTAATAAGATGAGCCAGGTTATATAAAATGCCCGTGGAGATTCTCAGTCATCTGGTCATAGTTGTCTGAAAGGTGCCTTTTCAAAAGGCAACTGGACTGTTTTTTTCCTTGAGGAAGAAAAAGAAGACATTTCGCTTCTCATCCAAGAAGCTTTGTTGTGGTTTTTTTTCCATCCTGCTGGAACCAACGAAGCTTCTTGGATGAGAAGTGAAACATTTTAACAGAATAACAGCACTGGAAGGGATCAGAAAGCAGGGCAAGAAACAAGGGTTGGAAACTGACCAAAGAGAGAAGCAACCTGGAATTAAGGAGAAACTTCCTAACACGGTTAACCAGTGGAACGACTTGCCTTCAGAAGTTGTGGGTGCTCCATCACTGGAGGCTTTTAAGAAGAGATTGGAAAGCTGTTTGTCTGAAATGGTATAGGGCAGGGGTGTCAAACTCAACTTCATTGAGGGCCGCATCAGCATTGCGGTTGCCCTCAGGGGGCCGAGTGGGTAGGGCCAGGGTGGGCGTGGCCTACTGGGTGGGCGTGGCTAGAGTGCGTATGGCGTACTGGGTGGGCATGGCCAGCTCTACATCGTTGGCATCAAGGGTGCCTATGGGGGCCTGGGCAGGAGGAGGACAGATCTGAGGGTCTCTGGCAGGAGGAAGGTCTCTGGGCCAGGGCCAAGGCAGTGGGGGACGTTCCCTCACTGTTTCCAGGATGGCTTCGCGGGCCGCATGAAACCACTTCGCGGGCTGGATCTGGCCCCCGGGCCTTGTGTTTGACATGTCTTGTATAGGGGTTCCTGTCTGAGCAGGGGGTTGGACTAGAAGACCTCCAAGATCCCTTCCAGCTCTATTCTGATTATGTCCACAAGAAAGCATCCCATTAGATCAGAAAATCAAAAGTGATTCAGAAAAAAACATTTTCTTCCCAGTGAGCTGAAATTTCACTATAAAAACCAGCAGAAGCTCAGCTGGCTTCATATCCAGTTACCTAATGAGGCATAAGTTGATATTAAAGTAGAATTGGCTTAAGAGCATAAGTGGAGAAGAGAATGGGGGTCAACCTGAACCAGACAATAAAGTATATTTAAAATACCAAATCATACATTATTGGATTTCTAGGAAGGCCCATAAAAATATAGAAATCATCTTTCAAAATTCTCCAATTTAGTTCTGGTCAGATGGGGAATGAAGGCGGAGAAGGTAGAAGCAATTGCATGATTTTTTTCCCCAAATGCAAATGAAATTCTCCAAACATTTTACCACTGAGATTTTTTTTTCTTCTGTCAAGCCTGTTATATCCACCACAATCAGTTTCTCGATCATGGAGAAAATGAATGGATCATAGAATAAACTAATCCTCAATTTAATCCAGCACAAATGACCAAACCTGGATGAATTATAGAAAGACCTGGAATTAAGGAGAAACTTCCTAACAGTGAGGACAATTAACCAGTGGAACTGCTTGCCTCCAGAAGTTGTAGGTGCTTCATCACTGGACGTTTTTAAGAAGAGACTGGACAGTCACTTGTCTGAAATGAGCAGGGGGCTGGACTAGAAGACCTCCAAAGTCCCTTTCAGTTCTATTCTCATTGATTGGTTAAAGATAGGTTAAAGGAAAGTTAGCACAATTTCAGATCTTTTGGTTGGGTTTAGACTCTACTGATATGGATAAATTGCATCACTTCTAAAGAACAATTTCTCCCCAAGAAGGTTGCCATGTTGTATCTGATTAGGCATCCTGTCCCTTCCAGTTCATATTCTATTCTATCCACTGTCTAGAGATGCTAGTCTGAGAAAGGTGGAATGAAAAAGACGAAAAAGCCAACCAGCCACAAGATGATTTGTTGCACCATTGGACTTGAAGTGCCAGGTTAGGGAATAGAATAGAATAGAATAGAATAGAATAGAATAGAATAGAATAGAATAGAATAGAATAGAATAGAATAGAATAGGCAATAGGATATAGAATGGAATGGAATGGAATAGAAGTAGGAATAGGAATAGGAATAGGAATAGGAATAGAACAGAACAACAATTTCATTGTCACTTTAAATGTACACTAATCACCAGGGCTTTTTTTCTCATAGAACGCTCAGAACGGAGTTCCGGCACCTTTTTTAGATGGAACCTTGTAGGGTAGGCAAGGCAGGTTGCATGACGTGTGAGTTCTGGCACCTTTTTCTTTTACAAAAAAAGCACTGCTAATCACCATACATTAAAATGAAATTTTGTTGCATTCAGCTCTCAAAAAGTAACTACCTCCAGTATATACTTGGTAAACATGACAAAAGATTATGGATATACCCATGCACGCACACACACACACACACACACACACGACATAGAGAAACAGCACAGTCTAGTTTGGATATATAGTTATACATGGCCAAAAAAAAAGAGAAGAAGAATCTGCAAATTTACAAGTCGGATTGCATAAGGAACAAAGCTGTTGCAGAATCTAGTAGTCCTGCTAGAAATACTTCAAAACCTCCTCCCAGAAGGAGGAGGTTGACAACATCCTGGAGAAGATCTATCCATACATTGGCTAAGATTCAACATCTACTTGATGGCACACAATCAATCACTTATCACTCTATTTTATTATTATAGGCCACAGTTCTGCTGAAATTGATTTAGCTTTTGTATTTGTTGAATTGTCCCAGGCGAGTTGTCCCACAGCAAGTTGGGTGTGGCAAGTTGGCCCATTTTGGCTGCACATTGTGATAAGATAAATGCATGGAAAACACCTTATATTTTATATTTTGCAGCACAATATAACAAAATCAGATAATTGGTTCATTCCTAATGACATGGCATGTCTAGCCAGACTTAAACTTGATTTCTTCAGCTTGTTGCTTAGAGCTTTTGTAGAAAGCTCCTGCTCAGTCGGTTAATTTACAGCTCAGTGTATTTTACAAACCCAGAAGAACAGGAGTTAGTCAAGAAACAGGTTTAGTGTGTTCCCCAAAGGCTGCCTCCATATGTCCCACTTAGCAAGTCAAAATTTGTGCAGGTCTGCTGAACTCAGTGTATTCCAGCTAGTCCTGCCTCTTTCTATCCATGGACCCAGGACATAAATAATTACTTTGGATTAAGCCTGTTCTTTTTTTGGAGGAGGGGCATGGGGTGGGGTGGGGAGGTGGAGTTGGCGGGTTGGGGGGGAAATCTTTCCTTGTTTTGCTACTATTCTTTACTGGGCCTTCTTGGAATCAATCAAACTGTTAGAGCACAGAAACAGCCAAAGTCAAAACTAAAAAAGTTGACAGCTGTTTGTTCTGGGTCATGGAAGGAAAAGTACATCAGTTGCCTCAATTATTTGGGGGATGTCCTTCCTTACTGATCTGTCAGCTAAGGCCCAGAATGAAGCATTGCCTTGAAAAGTGCCACCAGTCTGGCTAGAGTTCACTCAGTAAATTAACTTGCAGCTTGGGGAAGCCAACTTTTTTCTTACATTCCGTTTCTTAAAGGGAGATATGCAAAAGAGAGACATTTTACAAATAAACTAAGCACTGAGGGGTTTTTTTTTCCTAGCTGTGAATCTGTTGCTTTCGCATTTGAATTGTGTTAACTGCGCATTCTTAAGCCATTTGCAAATGTTCATTAGACCTTCTTTTTTAAAAAAAATAATTAAATCACCCTCGCTTCCAGTGAGATCTTCATTCATTTTGTTCCGTTTTATTTCAGCTTCTATGGTTACTACCAAAGCAGTCTAGGAACATGATTACGAGCAAAACAACCATGTCAAAAGCAATAGTAATATAAAAACAGCAGCAACCAGTCATTATGGAAAGCAAACAATAAAAACACAGCTGCGCCAGTCAATGTGAATATCATTTCAGCACAATATCACCAATCTTTCCATAACTAACACTGAATGAGTGCATTCTTATTCAAACACAACACTAATAACGAAGAGTTCAAGGCAATGTAAATTTAATTATTAATTAGTTGAAGCATGACATCCTTTCCCTGCTACAAAGGAACTAATCATAAATCACTGAGGTCTGTAATTCTGATATTTAAATTATTACTTACAATATCACTAACCTTTCCATAACTAACACTGAATAAGTACACTCTTACAAACACAAAAATTCCAAACTAACTACCCTGAGCTCTAAGCTTCTGATATTTGAAACTGTTACTTGGCTAATTTATTATCTAGACTGCAGTCTAGATCTGGATCTATTGCCTTGAACTAGGCTGAAACATTTTCTCCTGAATAGCTTTTCTCAACTAGGACACCTCTGAATGTGTAGAGTTTGTGGAGAATTTAATTCCAGAATGTTTAACGCTGCCCCCAAAGGGCTGAGAATTATGGGAGATGAAATTTATCTATCTGGGAGTCTCCAGGATGGAGAAGAGCACCATGGACAGCTTCACCCTTTCCAAAAACAAGATGGCCGTTGTTATGTCAAATGACTCATAGAGATGCTTAGAAGAACCATTTTGTACAACACTGAAAGTGGATGGAACAACCTTCTCATTACAGAGTTTTTGTTTTTTTTAAGAATAAATTATTTTCCAGTGGGCAGACTTCTGGATAAAAAGTGGAATGAGTCACAACTGCATTTAAACCACAGATGAACGAAATGGCTGGAGATGGCCACGCCTAGAATTAAAACCCAACTTGACTTTTTCGTGGCTTAACAGGGAGACAGACACGAAGGTTTTCTGCTTCATAAAGAAGCTTCTGTCTGCTTGCCCAGTGCAGGCTGTGGTTTGGGTGGATCCCAAAGCGCCCTGCCCTGGGTACTCTTTCTAAAGACCCCTTTGTCGTAGAAATTTCACACCTCTCTGCATTTCTCATCTTGCAGATACTTGTCTCACTCCTTGTGTTTTACGACAACTTTAGCTCTTCCCTGTGCCTTGAAAGGCATCACATTTATCAAATTTTAGATAAAGTCACACCCTTTCCTGGCCACCCTTCCCACGCATCTTAAACCAAAGAGTAACAATTTGTACAAATTGTCCAGCGAGTACATAATTTATACATATTTGGTATCACTAGAAATATTTTCTCTGGCCATTTCGTGCTTCCAGATGTTGTGGGTATTCCAACACTGGAGGTTTTTAAGAAGAGATTGGACAACCATTTGTCTGAAATAGGGTTTCCTGCCTGAGCAGGGGGTTGGACTAGAAGACCTCTGAGGTCCCTTCCTTGGTGGAGCAGTGGGCTAATGCCTCCTTAAGTAAGACCAGCTGCCTGCAATTAATGCAGGTTCGAGTCCCAACAGGCTCAAGGTTGACTCAACCTTCCATCCTTCCGAGGTAGGTAAAATGAGGACCCAGATTGTTGGGGGCAATAAGCTGACTTTGTAATAATGCCGCTTGGGGCCCCCCAAAAGCCCTAATAAGCAGGCATATACATAGAATGAAGGCTATTGCTAAGCACATTGATTTGTGCTTCTTAGATTGTAAGCCGCCCTGAGTCTTCGGAGAAGGGCGGGATATAAATGGGATTTTTTTAAAAAAAATTCTGTTATCTTCTGTGAAAATGTTTTTAGATGCTTTTCCATGGAAGTATATACAAGTAGAAAGTGGACTTCTGTGATGTTCTGGCATCAGACTACTAGAGCCAATAGGATTTCAGTTGTAATATCGTATTTCTCTAAACGTCATTCCTAAAATTTGCCAAAAGATAACACTTGCTTTGAAATGTCTGTTCTCCTGGAATTTCACTCCTTAGCTCAGCTGCTCTTCTTCCTTTCATTTTACTGGTGTGTGTGTGTGTGTGTGTGTGTGTGTTTGTGTGTGTGTGTTTGTGTGTGTGTTTCTTTCCAGCTCTCCAGAGTCTGGAGGTAATCACTTTTCTGTTACTAGAGGAAATATAGTTTTTCCAGTGCCCTAACAGCCATCAAGGCCACTCAGAAAATTATCTTTTCCAATGCTTCTGATGCCAATCATTGGGTCAAGGAGGAAAATGTCCTGTTGCACCTATAGTAAGTGAAGAGAGATAAATAAGCTCACAATTAGCTGAATACTCAATTAGAAGGCAGACCTAGGTCAGAGATAAACTCCAAACAACAGGATAGATACTCGAAGTAAATCAGAGCCTAAGATTGAGTCCAGCGTCAGGAAACTGAAATAAAAACTAGACTAGCAAACATTATAAGGGACGCGGTGGCTCAGTGGGTTAGGACGCTGAGCATGTCGATCAGAAGGTCAGCAGTTTGGCGGGTCGAATCCTGAGTGCCGCGTAGCAGAGTGAGCGCCTGTTACTCGTCCCAGCTTCTTCCAACCTAGCAGTTCAAAAGCACATAAAAATGCAAGTAGAAAAATAGGGACCACTACAATGGGAAGGTAACAGCGTTCGATGCGCCTTTGGCGGCTAGTCATGCCGGCCACCTGACCACAGAGACGTCCTCGGACAAGCGCTGGCTCTTCGGCTTTGAAACAGAGATGAGCACCGGCCCCTAGAGTTGGAAACGACTAGCACGCATGTGTGGGGGAACCTTTACCTTTATCTTTTTAGCAAACATTATGTTTACCTATTTCACCCATAAAGCTAAGACCATAGAACATAGAATAACAGAGTTGGAAGGGACCTTGGAGGTCTTCTGGTCCAACTCCCTGCTCAAGCAGGAGACTAAATACCAGAGGTCTTCAAACTTGGCCCTTTTATGACTTGTGGACTTCCACTTCCAGAATTCCTCAGCCGGGCACGCTAGCTGAGGAATTCTGGGAGTTGAAGTCCACAAGTCGTAAAAGGGCCAAGTTTGAAGACCACTGCTCTATACCATTCCAGAGCAATGGCTTCCAATTCTTCTTGACAATTTCTAGTGAGGGAGCATCCACAATTTCAGACGCAAGCCATTCCACTGATTAATTGTTCTCACTCTCAGGAAACTTCTCTTTGGTTCCAAGTTGGACCTCTGTTTCATGATCTTCCACCTATTCCTTCTTAGACCATGGCAAGGATCTCACAGTGTACTGAACCCCAAGCAACCCAGTCCCATTGGAACACAACCTGGTGTTCCATGTGAAGATAGCTGGCCTATGGCAAGCACAGGAACCACCTCTTGAATTTCTTTAATGTATAACAGCACGCAATCTAAAGAAGACACAATTCACCCATTTGTACAGAACAGGAGGGAATTTCCATGAGACACAGTCTCAAACACAGAAGTTTGTGTGTGCATGCGCAGCCGCTATGAACAGGTTTTTTTTTGTAAAAAAAAAGCTGGATGATCCCTATTATGGAGTTTAAAAAAGGCCCCATGTATTCCATGGCTCAACAAAAAAGCTTCTATATGTCTGCACTGTAAGTCTATTGAGGGAAGATGGGCAGAAACAGCTGCTCACACCCGTTCCCTTTGCACACACAGATGGATGGAGGCCGGAGTAGTTCTCGTTATGCACACATAGGGTGAACTGTTCTTCTCCCTTCCAAGGTGAACAGGGAGTTATTTCAAAAGCAAATGCTACGATTTCCACGCTGTTGCATCTTGCTTGGGTTAATTTCATATGGAAGGACTCGCTCACTCCACTTCAACACCGTCCCAGCCAGCCTGCCACCCTTCTCTCTTGCCCTCTTCAGAAAGAGAGTGAAACTTTTTAAAAAGAACTTTTAAAGGGTCTCTGCTTCTCCACAGCAGCCAAAAGCTGGCAGTGTGTTTATTTTTTATTTATTTATTTATTTAATTAATTAGTTTTATATACCGCCCTATTCCCAAAGGACTCAGGGCGGTTTACAGGGCAAAATTTAAAAGACAAAATAAAAGTTAAAATAGAAATAAAATTAAAATGAATTAAATTAATTAATAGCCCAACCAATTAAGGCAAAGTTTAAAACTTAAAACCCCTCAGACCAGATAGATCAAAGAACCAGGTTTTCAGGTCCCGGCGAAACGAATGAAGGCAGCTGATTCCATAGGGCAGGTGTGCCCACAGAGAACGCTCTCCCTCTGGGGATCACCCGCCGGCACTCCCTGACCGGCGGCACCCTAAGGAGGCCCTCCCTGTGGCAGCGCACAGGACGATGGGAAGTTGATGCTGGCAGCAGGTGCTCCCTAAGATAATCCAGGCCCATGCCATTTAGGGCTTTATAGGTCATCACCAGCATGAGACGAACACAACATTTGTTGCTGTTGCAGAGACGTTGGCTGTGGAAAGTGCAACATGAGGGGTCCTTGCTGTTTTCTGAACTTGCTTGTTTCCTTGCAGATCTTTCCTTACCCAAACTAGGCAACACCATCAGTGCTAGTAAGGAGTGGGGTTCGCCCTCTCTTTATATTCTCGTGCAGAGGTCCCCAACCTTTTGGGCACCAGGGACCAGTTCCGTGGAGAGAGGTTTTTCCATGGACCGGAGGGGATGTGGTTTTGTGTGCTGACTGCATCCCACGGATGGGGTTTTGCTTGTTTGTGTGGCCTGGTTGCTGGCATGCTGTGGCCCGGTACTGGTCCACAGACCGGGGGTTGGGGACCCCTGTTCTAGTGGCTTGCCCTGTCAGCGTTGGTGGGGGTGGTCTTAGAGGTTCTCTTTACTGCTGGCTTGTTTGGCAATTCCTTGATTGGGGTTTTGTTTACTTGATGGTTGGTCTGATATTGTTAAATAAATAAATAAATATTGTTCTTGGAGTAAATCTAAGCTGATTGCTGGTGGAGAAGTGCTTGGGTCTTTTGTTCCCTTTTGGGCTGGTTGATTGTCTCTTTTGCATAGTCTATAGAGGTTGTTAATGTCTACATGTATCATCATCATCGCCATCATCATCATCATCATCATCGCCATCATCATCATCATCATCATCATCATCATCATCATCATCTTAGCCATTCTCTATCCACTGCAGGATGAAGGCCTCTTCCACATGTTTCCAACCCTTACAGTTTATTTATTTATTTATTTATTTATTTTAATTCCATTTATATCCCACCCTTCTCCGAAGACTCAGGGCGGCTTACAAACTTAGCAGTAGCCTTCATTCTATGTATATGCCTGCTTATTAGGGCTTTTTCACACACACCCCAAGCGGCATTATAAGTTCTGAGCTTTCTTTTGCCAATTGGGCCTGCAATACTTGCTGATGTCATCAGTCCATCTTGTTTTAGATCACTTTCACAGATGCTTTTGATCAAGTGGGATCCATTCTACGTATGACTGCCTTGGTCCACCTGCCCTCAGTTCTTCTTGCTATGTGACCAGGCCATTTCCAATGCAATTCTTTTACTCTCTTGGTGATATTGTATACTTTCGTTTGTTCTCTAATCCATGTGCGAGTCTTTCTATCTTATTTTGCAATGCCAAACATGTAGCGTTCCATGGTTCTTTGCGCCATTCCTAGCTTTTGTATCAATTGTGAGGTTAGTGTCCATGTTTCACCAGCATATGTTAGATCGAAAATCTTTCTCTTTGGGCATCAGGGGAGGTTTTTCTTGAAAATTATGCTTAGCTTGTCAAATGCCTCCCAACCACATTTAATATGCCATTGAGATCCGTTAGCCATATATATATATACATATATTCTTTATTTAGTAAATTTATTATTAGGGCTCTTTTTCACGTTTATATTTAAGCCAAACGGTTCTCCTGTTTCGTGGAGCCCTTGTATGTGTCTTTGTAGCTCTTCTGGGTCTTGTGAGAAGAGAACAGCATCATCTGCAAATCTGAAGTGATTTAAATAGGCGCCATTGATTTTTAGTCCATCTTTTGCCCAGTCTAGTTTGTGAAATATGTCTTCAAGACAGGCTGAGAAAAAGGGATACGTGATATTGTATCGTCTTGCCATACACCTCATTCTGTGATAGTTTCCACTTTAAGATCATTAAGGAAAGTTGTCATCATTGTTTTTATGTGTCTGTTGATGGCTAATTTGTCAAGAGTGCAAGGTTTCTAGATATTCCCTGAGGTTTTTGGATTTGACTTGATCTAGG
Source organism: Vipera ursinii (assembly GCF_947247035.1). NCBI lineage: Eukaryota > Metazoa > Chordata > Lepidosauria > Squamata > Viperidae > Vipera > Vipera ursinii. The sequence continues at coordinate 11,297,582 of NC_139524.1, read as the reverse complement.
ATGGTCACAATTAGAGCTATGGTTAAGTCTGTCCATATGTTGTGAAATTAAAGAGTTTTCATCATGTCTTCTGGCATGATGGGCAACACGGCTGTTGTGGTGGAGGCCTTTGAGGAGACGACCAAATTGTGAGAAGGGGAAACTTTGTAACAGCCAAACACTCACCCCCAATGCAACTTTGGGAAAGAAAAAGAAGCAGCAGCAACAGACAGATTTGGAGAATCAAGAAATGTCTTATTTAAAGCCAATGAACCTGCCCGTTGACCTCTAAAATGAGATGAAGGCGCTGAAGATGCTTGGAGGGTGAATTCTAGCTGCATACCAATGTGCCACCTTGTAAAAAAAAGGCTAGGCTGTGCCAATATTATTATTATTATTATTTTTAAGCCAAGCACCAAGGAAACTTATGCAGTGCTTCCCACATAAAGTGAGCAAATAATGGAGGCTGGGATAGATGCAAATCACCTTGTTCCATTTGTCTGGCTGTATTTGAATTTCTCCTGGATTGGGACAAAACGAGCATGGGAATAGGAGGCTGGATTAATAGTAACCCCAATTTTAAAACACAGCCTATAAATTCGGCAGGAGGAACCCTGAATTGAATGATGTTTCTATAAAAGATCGGAAACGGGGCCTAGAGAGCTGTTGGAGGTCGAGCCGATCCGAACCCGACCGGTTGCGGTTAAGAACCTATATTAGGTCTTATCTCGCAGCGATGAGGGTGGCGAGGTGTAATTACTTCTCTACCCTCATTGCGTCCGCAGATAATCGCCCGGCCGCCCTGTTTAGGGTGACTCGCTCGCTCCTTAATCAGGAGGTGAGGGAGGATCCCTTGCAGGGTCGTGCTGAGGAATTTAGTCAACATCTGTCGGATAAAATCGCTCGGATTCGGACCGGTTTGGACTCCAGCTGGGCAGAGTCAGGCGATCAGGACACGGACGGTCTTGTCAATGTTATCTGGGAAGAGTTTGATTCTGTGACCCCTGATGAAGTGGACAGGATTATGGGGAGGCTGAGCTCCTCCACATGTTTGTTGGATCCGTGCCCTTCCTGGCTGGTTTATGCAGCTAGGGAGAGGACACGAGGCTGGCTCCAGGCGGTTATATCTGCTTCTTTGAGTGAGGGTTATTTCCCCACCGTCTTGAAGGAGGCGGTGGTGAGACCTCTCCTCAAGAAGCCTGCCTTGGACCCAGCTGTATTGAACAACTTTCGTCCAGTCTCCAACCTTCGCTTTCTTGCGAAGGTTGTTGAGAGTGTGGTGGCGCATCAGCTCCCTCTGGTCCTGGATGAAGCGGATTATCTGGACCCCTACCAATCGGGTTTCAGGCCCGGGTACAGCACGGAGACGGCATTGGTCGCTCTGGTGAATGATCTCTGGAGGGCTCGGGACAGGGGATATTCCTCTGTCCTAGTCCTATTAGACCTCTCGGCGGCTTTCGATACCATCGACCATGGTATCTTGCTGCGGCGTCTCAGGGGATTGGGAGTGGGAGGCACGGTTCTTCGGTGGTTCTCCTCCTATCTCCTGGGACGTTCGCAGTCGGTGTTGGCAGGGGGGCAGAGATCGGCCCCTAGGTCTCTCGTTTGTGGAGTTCCTCAGGGGTCGGTTCTCTCGCCTCTCCTGTTCAACATCTACATGAAACCGCTGGGTGAGATCATTCGTGGTTTTGGAGTTGGGTATCATCAATATGCCGATGATACCCAACTTTTCTTTTCGACCCCAAACCACCCCAGTGATGCCCTCGCTGTGATGTCCCGTTGCCTGGAGGCGGTTCGGGTCTGGATGGGGAGGAACAGACTTCAGCTCAACCCTGACAAGACTGAGTGGCTGTGCATTCCGGCATCCCGGGACATTCAAAATGTTCCATCTCTTTCTATGGGGGGTGAGCTCTTACCCCCCGTGGATAGGGCTCGCAACTTGGGAGTCCTCCTAGATTCACGGCTTACCCTAGAAGATCATGTAGTGGCCGTGACTAGGGGGGCTTTTGCCCAGGTTCGCCTGGTGCGCCAGTTGCGGCCCTATCTGGACCGGGATGCCCTGTGCACGGTCACTCATGCGCTCGTGACCTCTCGCCTTGACTACTGTAATGCTCTCTACATGGGGCTTCCCTTGAAGACCACTCGGAGGCTCCAACTGGTACAGAATGCGGCCGCGAGAGTTGTCTTGGGAGTTTCCCGGTACTCCCATGTTACACCTTTGCTCCGCGAGCTGCATTGGTTGCCAGTTGTCTTCCGGGTGAGGTTCAAGGTCTTGGTTATGATCTTTAAGTCCCTACATGGCATGGGTCCGGGGTACCTCGGGGACCACCTGCTGCCGGCTTCAACTCCCCTCCGCCCTGTGCGTTCCCACAGAGAGGGCCTCCTCAGGGTGCCTCCGGTCAGGGAATGCCGACTGGCGGCCCCCAGGGGGAGAGCCTTCTCTGTGGGTGCCCCGGCTTTGTGGAACCAACTGCCGGTGGAGCTCCGGACGGCATCGGACCTCCGAACTTTCCGTCGTGGTCTGAAGACCCATTTGTTTGAATTGGCCGGTCTGGCCTGATGGGGGAGCTGGGTTTTAAATTGTTATTTTAGATTGTATTATTGTTTTTTAATTGGGCATTGATTTAATCTCTGTTTTAACTTTTGTATAGTATTGTATTTTTATTTATACGCCCTGTGAACCGCCCTGAGTCCCTAGGGAGAAGGGCGGTATATAAATTAAATAAAACGTAAACGTAAACGTAAACGTAAAAGTCCATGGGTGGTGTTACATAAATTAGAGCATAAAAGTGCATCCTGTTGTTTTGGCCCCAGTTCTTTGTCTGCTCCGTGCAGGGCATTGTCTTGGTTTGGTGTGTGAGAAACTAAGTTTGCTTATTCAAAGGTCTTGAAAAATAACCTCACCAAGCATATACCCCTATTGTGCCCATGAACATTTGCACTGTTGCAGAGACAGAATTATTGTGTCTGAAATGTGCCAGATTTTTTTTTAGGACTGGCAGTACTGGAAAGTTAGGAATCAATTAGAAAAGCTCCCAGGAGCTCAGTTGAAGCAACATGCTAAATTCTAAATCTGGATGAACAAAACAGGACGACTCCATTCACAGAAAATGGGATAGCTAAATGAAGAAAAAGGGCATGATGGCATAGAACATCCAATATGTTAAAATAATGATATAATCATCATCATCATCATCATCATCATCATCATCATCATCATCATCATCGGAAGGGACCTTGGAGGTTTCTAGTCCAAGCCTCTGCTCAGGCAGGAAGCCCTATATCATTTCAGACAAATAGCTGCCTAATCTCTTCTTAAAAACATCCAGTGTTGGAGCATTCACAGCTTCTGGAGGCAGGTTGTTCCATTGGTTAATTGTTCTAACTGTCAGGAAGTTTCTCCTTAGTTCTAGGTTGCTTCTCTCCTTGGTTAGTTTCCATGCGTTGCTTCTTGTCCTGCCCTCTGGTGCTTTGGAGAATAGCTTGACCTGCTCTTCTTTGGGGCAGCCCCTGAGATACTGGAAGACTGCTATCATGTCCCCCCTTGTCCTTCTCTTCATTAGACTAGACATCCCCAATTCCAGCAACCGTTCTTTGTATGTTTTAGCCTCCAGTCCCCTAATGCTCTTTGTTGCTTTTCTCTCCACTCTTTCTAGAGTCTCAACATCTTTTTTTACATTATGGTGACCAAAACTGGATGAACTAGGCCGTAGTGCCCATTTCAATAACACATTGATGACTCTGTCCTATTTTATGTGAAAATTCAGCCAATGTACGAGTAGGGCAGATTTTCAGATTATGGTGGTATAACATACAGTAGTTGTAAGTACCTCCTTGGGTGGTAAAGATTTATCCCTTTTGTGCCAGTCAGATTGGCATACGGTCTTCTGTTTGGGCAGGGGGTTGGACCAGAAGACCTCCAAGGTCCCTTTCAACTCTGTTATTCTATTCTCTTACTCTCATCCATTGTAAGAATAGACTAGACTAGACTAGACTAGACTAGACTAGACTAGACTAGACTAGACTAGACTAGACTAGAATAGAATAGAATAGAATAGAATAGAATAGAATAGAATAGAATAGAAGTAGAAGTAGAATAGAATACAGATGGAAGGGACCTTGAAGGTCTTCTAGTCCAGCCCCCTGCACAAGCAGGAGAAACTATACCATCTCAGACAAGTGACTATTTTTTAAAAAACTTCCAGTGATAGAACACTCATGATTTCTGGAAGCAAGCTTTTTCCACTGGTTAATTGTCTTCGCTATCAGGAAGTTTCTCCTTAATTCCAGGTTGCTTCTCTCTTTGGTCAGTTTCCAACCATTATTTCTTGTCCTGCCCTCTGGTGCTTTGGTGAATAACGTGACCCCCTCTCTTTTTTGTGGCAGCCCCTCAAATACAGGAACACTGCTATCATGTCTCCCCTATTTCCTCTTTTCTTTAGACTAGCCAAACCCAAGTCCTGCAGTCGTTCTTTGTATGTTTTAGTCTCCAGGCCTTGGATCATCTTAGTTGCTCTTCTCTGAACTTTTTTTTCCAGACTCTCAACATCTTTTTTTGTGACATGGTGACCAAAATTGGCTGCAGGTGGCTGAGATGATAGCGCTTACAGTGTCAGTATGTTGCCGCAAAAACAATCTGGGTCCTCATTTTACCGACCTCGGAAGGACGGAAGGCTGAGTGAACCCTGAGTTAGTCAGGATCAAACTCCTGGCTGTGGGCAGAGCTAGCTTGTAATACTGCATTCTCACCACTGTGCCACCAGAGCTCTCGATGGATGTTACATCCTGCAGGGTTGTGAAATTTTTAAAACATTTCTTTTTTAATCTGTCGTGGTAGGATGGAATATTTCACCTGCTATTTTACCTGTTCTCCCCCCCCCAAGAGATATAATTGAATCCTATCTTTATTTCTGTAATGTTATGTAGGACGGACCATGAGAGACAGGGCAAAATTCAAGATTCAAGGTACTAGTAATGGTATTCAAAGCCCTACATGGCAGGGGTCCGGAGTACCTTAGGGAACACCTGCTGCCGGCATCGACTTCCCTCCGCCCTGTGCGTTCCCACAGAGAGGGCCTCCTCAGGGTGCCTCCAGTCAGAGAATGTCGACTGGTGGCCCCCAGGGGGAGATCCTTCTCTGTGGGCGCTCCGGAGCTATGGAACCAGCTACCGGTTGAGCTCCGGACGGCGCCCGACCGTCGCTCCTTTCGCCGCGAGCTAAAAACATACTTTTTTGAACAAGCTGGCCTGGCCTGATGAGGGGATTGGGGGGGGGATTGGCTATTTTTATTTTACTAGGTTTTATGGATGTATTTTAGTATGTGGGCATTTATTTAATCTATTTTTAACTTTTGTAGTTTGTATTTTTATTCTTGCCCTGTTCACCGCCCTGAGTCCTTCGGGAGAAGGGCGGTATAGAAATATTATTAAATAAATAAATAAATAAATAAATAAATAAATAAATAAATAAATAAATAAATAAATAAATAAATAAATAAATAAAATGCTGCTGCCAAGGGAACGGTCAGCTAAGAGACACCGTAGCCTGCAATTGTATAGTGGGTGGGTGGAAACCTTCCTTATTTCTCAGGCTGTAAAGGAGACAGGTAGGAGGAACTTTTAAACTCGCAAGACTGAGGTTGGCCCTACCTAAGTTAAACCAGATAAGGAATCACAACCAGGTTAGCCAATTCTACAGGGCTTAATTGGAAAGCTACGTTGAAGGAAAACTGCTGATCTTTCACATCAAATGGCAGTATAAAACCAACTCCTCTACGATAAGGGAGATAAAGCTTTGTCGCTTTCCCTGCCTGATCAAGGTTAATACAGGTAGTCCTCTACTTACAACAGGTCATTTAGTGACTCTTCAAAGTTACAATGGCCACTGGGAAGAGTGATCTGTGACCATTTTTCACACTTACGACCGTTGCAGCAGCCCCATGGCCACCTGATCAAAATTGAGATGCTTGGCAACTGACTCATATTTACGGCGGTGCCCTGGGGTCATGGGATCCCCCTTTTGTGACCTTCTGATCAGCAAAGTCAAGGCGGGGAGCCCGATCCACTTCACAGCCGAGTTACTAGCTGAAGGACTGCAATGGTTCACTTAACAAACGTAGCAAGGAAAGTCATCAAATTGGGGCCAAACTCACTTAACCAATGTCTCCCTTAGCAGCAGAAATTTTGGGCTCAGTTGTGGCCATAAGTCGAGGACTACCTGTATGCAAGAGCAACATTAGGGTAGAAGAGAAATGCATGAGAGGGACACGCAGGTGAAGAAAAGGAGTTACAGGTATATGCATGTCAACACAATCCTGTGCTCACATATGATGCAACTTGCAGGGGCTTGCAGAATATAAAAACATAAAACGATGATATAGGTGAACCCCATGAGTGGATCTAGATAAAATGAATCCCCAGAAGGTCACGAATTTAGGCTTGGAACCCCCGATGAAGGTGGCGCTGGAACAAGACGGTGTTGGAACAAACAAAAATGGGAGATCCAATTGTGGGAAAGGAAGCTACTAGAGAAGCATCCGTTCATATTTCTTTTTCCAGATGTGTAGAAAGAGGAGCTTCGGCAGGTGCAATTTGTCACTTAATTTCCTAGAGACATAAAGAGCTGGAAACCTGCCCGTTTGGCTCATTCATGCTCTATTGGCACAGCCAATGCAAAGTCTCAAAGCTTTACGGTTCCTTCTTAAATCAGAGCTTTCCGTTCCCTTAAAACAGGGCTGGGCAACTCAACTGTTTCCAGCCAAGGGGTTGTACTTAGTGGAGTCGAAATGGATTTTAAACCTTGGGGGGAGGGGGGGCTCCAATTCTGCTGTCTTTTGTTTCAGGCCAGATTGAGAGTCAGCAGGCAGGCAAGCAAGCAAAGAAAAATAACTAGAAAGGGCAGGCAGTTTGGTGGGTCGAATCCCGAGTGCCGCGTAGCAGAGTGAGCGCCTGTTACTCGTCTCAGCTTCTGCCAACCTAGCAGTTCGAAAGCACGTAAAAATGCAAGTAGAAAAATAGGGACCACTACAACAAGCGCTGGCTCTTTGGCTTTGAAACAGAGATGAGCACCGGCCCCTAGAGTTGGAAACGACTAGCACGCATGTGCGGGGGAACCTTTACCTTTATATATATATATATATATATATATATATATATATATATATATATATATATATATATATATATATACACACACACAGGTACATATACATACACAAACACATAAATATATGTATATAGCACATATATGTGTGTGTTATGTATGTGTATAGGTAGATATATACTTTCTTTTAAGAGCAGGCAACAGAATTTCATTTTTAATGTGTGCCAGTGTGCTCATAGTAAAAAATGACAATGACAATATCCTATCCTATCCTATCCTATCCTATCCTATCCTATCCTATCCTATCCTATCCTATCCTATCCTATCCTATCCCTATCCTATCCTATCCTATCCTATCCCATCCTATCCTATCCCGTCTCTTCTCTTCTCTTCTCTTCTCTTCTCTTCTCTTCTCTTCTCTTCTCTTCTCTTCTCTTCTCTTCTCTTCTCTTCTCTTCTCTTGGTCATTTTGCTGCTGAGGTTTGCATGCCTGTTTAGGAGCATTTTGTGGACGATGCAAATGAGCTTGGGATCCTCACTTTAATGCAAGGGTTGCAGATTGTAGAGGAATCCAAGACCTTATGAGGCTCGCCTCAGATGACAGTGCAAAAATTTTTCCTTGAATAATTTTTGCTGTTTCGTTTTGGATGTAACAGTGGAAATAAGCCTTCTGTACTGAAAACACTGCCTGGAGTCCTGCCAGAATGAACAGGCTATCTCAGTCTCTCCCATCTCAGCGACAATGAAAAGGCAACCGCCACAAACCCTTCAGCCATTCAATGTCATTTCATCAGCAGCACTTTGTCCTTATCCACCAGCTAGACTGTGACCCTAGCTACAGCATAAAAAAAAACTTGTAAATTTGCGCAGTGTCTCGCATGTTTAGAATTGAGGGTTTAAATATCCCCCGGCTTCCAATGCTTTTCGTCAGGATTGATAAAATTACTGGTTTATCACCTATAATTCGGTCCCTACATCCCAAAGGACAAAACCCTTCCTTTCCTAATCTGTTAGGAAGTTTTACAGTTAAATGGACTAACTGTAACAGGCCTTTAGATCAAGGCAGCATGATGCAGTGTTTCAGAGGCTGGACCTGTAAAAAGAGAGATCCTGGTTCAAATCTACCCTCAGCCATCAAAGCTGAGGTTAATTTCGAATCAGTCATTTCAGCCCAGCCTGTCTCACAAGGTTACTGGTAGCGCCATATGAATGAAGAAAAGATCTAAATTCAAAACAGACCGTTTCCGCTGCTGTTTTGGGTTCAGGATACTTCAGTTTGAGGCCAGGTCATCACCTGCCATGCTGGGACAGTAAAGAATGGCGCCTTCCAATATCAGAAGTTGGAATGGGATGCAAGACATTATGATGTTAAAAGGCTTTGTAGGTTTTCAATAGGTGCAGAGAAAAAAAATGGAGGTGTGTCCCTAAAGGATATGCAGGAGATAAGTCTACAGTAACAGATGGACTTGGGAGACTTTTATTTAAAACTGAGAGGCACAATTTGCAATTGAAGGGAATACCGAGCCTTGTGTGGAATACTAATAAGAGAAGTCAAATAAGGACAAAAAAAGTCAATTCATTTAAACATCAATTCATTAAAATTGACAAAATCAGCTGACCAACTCTGGATGTGGCTGTGCTGACTTTGAGTTTGTAAGCTAAGCAGGGCTGCGCCTGGTCAGTCTTTGGATGGGAGATCACTGGAGAAATCCAGGGCTCTAGGCAGAACTGAGAAGGGCAGGGCAAACTATTTCTGTATTTTTTTGCACGAATGAATCCATGCTTGAAGTCATCAGATTCAAGAGCTTCTTTGCTTTCGTATGTGGTGTAGTGGTTACAGCACCAGGTGAGAAAGCAGGAGACTGTGAGTTCTAGTCTCACCATAGGCACAAAGCCGTCCAGGTGAGTTTGTGCCAGCCACTTTCTTTCAGCCCTGGGAGGGAAGCAATGGCAAAGCACCTCTGAAAAAGCTTGCCAAGAAAACCGCAAGGACTTGTAGAGGCAGTTACGAGGAGCCAACAGGGACAAATACACTCACACACAAAAATCTTCAACAGCAATTTGAACAATTACCTCCCCCCCCCAGCAAATTGAAAAATCCCAATACAGCAGCAACTTTTAGAAGTGTGTTAGATTATACACACCTGGATGTGGGTATTTTTCTTTGTAAAATCAGATTATAGGAAATCAGCAAACATTTTAAGCCCTTTTGTAAGAGGGTGTTTTTTTTAACAAATGAGGAAGTGTCTCTATACTTTAGTCTGAGACTTGTGTGAGAACTACTGTATGGTATTCTTTTCATGAGAAGGATACACATCTTGAATATCTACTGAACCAAAATGTGATTATGCCAGAGGTGTAAACCTTTGCTGTTGTTGTTTTATTCATATAAATGCTGATTTCTATGAAACTGTGTCCCGTGGGTGGTTTGGGCTACTTCTAAAAAGCTTTTCAAACTTTTCCTGAAACTGTGGCAGCATTTCTTATTTTTAAAACCATAAAAATATGGTCGGTGCGAACTGATTTATTTCTGAAGAAAAGTAATCTCCTTTAACTATAAATAAACGATTACACGTATCCTGGATCTTACCCATTAGCAATTTTTAAAAAGTTTAAAGAACACATAAAGAATCAGGCTAATTCAGAATAAAGGAACAAATCCATGCATGTTCACTCTTCTTTCTTTCTTTTTTAAAAAAATACGTGGTCACATTTTTCTCTTTGGGCAAAGCATAGTTCTAATTGGTTAAGGCTAAAGTTCAGGGGTTTGGCATCAGGCAGAAAATACAAGCATTCAGGATTAATGGAGGGTTTGAAAAAGCCGACTCCATGAAGAAATGACACATTCTCTTTTAAAATGAAACCACATTGACGAAAAAAAGAGTTCTGTGCATTCATTCAAAAAGAAAGTAGGTCTTTAGCCATTCTAAGCTGATCTGTTGGATTTTTTTTTTTTAAAAAAAAGCCCTAGTCACTTTTACCCTTGTAAGATTTCACTGGGGATTTAGGATCAATGTTTCACAGCCAGAAACTTTTTTTTTTTAAAAAGCAGGATCTAAGGCCAATGTTCTCCCCCAGCCCTTAATGCTTTCATTCATCATTTGTATATGTTTTTTTTTTTACATTTGCCAAATAGACCATCTTTCCAGACAGTTTACAGGCCGAAGTAAGATCAAATAACGACATTCTAAGAACAAATCTCTAAATATTACAGGGCCATAGCATAAGGGACAGTAGAACTCTTGGTTTGCAGATATAAATCTGTAATTTCACAATTTTTTTAATACCCAGCCTTAGTAACGAATAACAACCAAGCACTTTGACGCTGAATGGGAAGATTATTTAAATCCTCATTTGTTAATAGCAGCTTCCCCTAGGTCAGGGGTCGGCAACCTCGGCTCTTTTATGACTCGTGGACTTCAACTCCCAGAATTCTGGGAGTTGAAGTCCACGAGTCATAAAAGAGCCGAGGTTGCCGACCCCTGCCCTAGGTGATCAGACATTGCTGCCTATATTCACACGACTCCTTGACCCAGCTGGTGGATTAACCCATTTTTAAGGTTCTCATGATAAATGAAAAAGGTGAGGTGAACTTGCAGAACCAGGTAAACCAAAAGCACTTAGAAAAACCAAAATTAACACTGCTACATCTTAATATGATGTCCTTATTCAGCTCTGATATTTCTACTTGACCTGAATAAGCTTGTTATGCCAAGGCAGTCATTTCTTAGTCTAACATACCTCACAGGGTTGTTGTAATAAAGGAAAAGGGGGAAAATCTATTTCTGATTCTTTAAGACAGTAAAGATGAGGTAGTTGTGCAATTAATAAGCTTGGTAACGACATAAAATTAGGCCTACTTTGATTCCTTAGCTCGTGAATGGTGCAAGTGGCTATCACACTGCCAAAGCCATTTTTTTAAAAAAATGCAGGTGTGCCTGCATCAGAGTTGCATATTTGCAAACTTGTTAACTTCTTTACTCCAATAAATATTTACCTTCTCTTGAGAGATCTAATTGCAAACCATCCGTTGTAATTAGCAACATTCCTGGCTCCATCTCTGTTTCTCCACTTTACATTACGCTAAGCTATGATGTTTGATGGTCTGCGAAACCAAGATTTGTAAACTATGGTTTAATGCATTGTGTGGAACCAGTGAATACTTTATTCAGCAAACCATAGTTAAAGCAACTAGTGCTTAGTGTGGTCCTAGTCTAGATGTAGATTATTTGGGAAAGGACCCATTTGTGGTGCCTTTGTAAATCTTTGTAAGTAGATTAAAGGAGCAGGAGAAATAGCGATATAATAATGATAAGAATCTGCAATAATCAGCATAACTTCCTGGTGGATTGGTCCTAGAGCTGGACCAAATCAGTTTGCTGCTAAAGAACACCACCACCACCCCACGCATACACCCACCCGGTACTCTTTTAGCACAGTTTAATGGGACTTCTATTAGGGACGCGGTGGCTCAGTGGGTTAGGACGCTGAGCTTGTCGATCAGAAGGTCGGCAGTTTGGCGGGTCGAATCCCAAGTGCCGCGTAACAGAGTGAGCGCCTGTTACTCATCCTAGCTTCTGCCAACCTAGCAGTTCGAAAGCATGTAAAAATGCAAGTAGAAAAATAGGGACCACTACGGTGGGAAGGTAACAGCGTTCCGTGCGCCTTTGGCATCTAGTCATGCTGGCCACATGAGCACGGAGACGTCCTCGGACAAGCGCTGGCTCTTCGGCTTTGAAATGGAGATGAGCACCAGCCCCTAGAGTTGGAAACGACTAGCACGCATGTGCGGGGGAACCTTTACCTTTACCTAATGGGACTTCACTTTGCTTGTAAAGCAATATCATCCAATTATCCATTTCTTTCAGTATACAAATCCATCCCTACTACCCCCAAAACAAAATGAATGAAAGAAGTTGGATGTAAGTTTTGTTCCTTTACTTGGTTGCCTGGCAACAATCAGCATCCCTCTACCCATCCATCCATCCATCCATCCATCATGAACAAACTTTTTCTGTTGCGGCAGGCGAAGGCTCATGGATGCCGCTTAATTGGAACAGTTGGCAAAGGAAAAAAAATGCCCCCCCTTCAAGGTAGGCATTAAAAGACATTCTGCATGGTTAGATGGAGGAGGCTAAGGCGTCTTCTGTTTAGCCCAGCATCCCCTTTTCAGAGGAGCAATTACACCTGGGACGCCTCCAACACGACCTGAAGACATTCACTCCCACTGTAGGATCCCAAGGCTGTCTAGCAGGGAGAAAAGAGGCACCCAACTTCCCAGGATCATTACAGAAACACTTATCAAGCATACACCTTGACATTTAAAAGCGGGAAGAGCAGGCTGCGTCTTACCTTTCACGAATCAGTGCTTCGAGAAGTTAAGTCCCATATGCCCAACTGAACGCTAGAAGTCTTGCAGTTGTGTCTGTGGCACTTCAGGAAGACAGGATAACTTTTTGACAAGCCCTGCCAAGTCTTCTTCACAGCCTCCAGATGTCCTGCTTTTCTCTCTCTCTCTGTGTGTGTGTGTGTGTGTGTGTGTGACCTTGATCTTGATTTATCCCTCTATCCCCCCTCACACTCACCCAAAAGGAAGCTCCTGGTATTGGTGTGTCAAATTTTTCAGTCGGAAAGCAGCAAAAACAGCAGCAGGGTTAAATATTAGAAGGAAAGTTGAAATGAATGCGGAAAGGAGTGAAATAACAGTCCACGTTGAGCTGCAACTGGATGCAGAGACTCCTCCTGTCCTTCTTTAGATACCTCTAGCTATAGTTGGTGGAATCGTCCTATGAAACTTTGAGTCAGGTAGGCAAAGATCCAGGAAAAATAAAACATGGGCTGGAGTTGTGGGGCAGGGAGGGGGGGGGTTGAAGGGAAGGAGGGAGGCAGGAATAGGAGAAAAAGTAGGAGCCAGACCTCTTGGAGGAAGGAAGGAAGAAAGAGGGAAAGAAATAAAGCTCTTGGGCAAAAAATGAAGGATTTTTTTCCCAAAAACCGGGATCCTCTGGAGGGAAAACCAGCCAGATTCTACATCACAAGTGGCTGAAAAAAGAAGGTACGATCCAAGGAATAAGACTCAGAGGACCACGGGTTAATTTAAAAGAAAAAAAAGTAGCTATATCTCACCTCAATCTGTGACCAAGAAGGGATGAGTGAAAAGGAGAGCGTCTGCAATGCAGTCGATATTACTGCAAGCTGGCTATAAGCTTTTGAAATAAATATTCAGCGCATCCTACATAGGGGGTGGCTCAAATCAGGCAAGCTAATACAATCCTTGGCTCTATAAACAGAGGCACAGAATCAAAATCACATGGGGTATTAGTATCACTTTATAAAGCTTTGGTAAGACCACACCTGGAATGCTGCATCCAGTTTTGGTCACCACATTACAAAAAAAAGAAAAAGAAAAAAAGATGTTGAGGCTTTGGGCAAAGTGCAAAGAAGAGCAACTGAAATGATTAAGGGCCTGGAGACAAAAGCATATGAAGAACGGTGGCAGTATTCCAATATTTGAGGGGCTGCCACAAGGAGGAGGGGGTCCAAAGCACCAGAAGGCAAGACAAGAAACAATGGTTGGAAATGAATCAAGGAGAGAAGCAACCTGGAATTAAGGAGAAACTTCCTAACAGCGAGGACAATGAGCCAGTGGAACTGCTTGCCTCCAGAAGTTGTAGGTGCTTCATCACTGCAGATTTTTAAGAAGAGACTGGACAGCCACTTATTTCAAATGGTATAGGGCAGGGGTCTTCAAACTTGGCCCTTTTATGACTTGTGGACTTCAACTCCCAGAATTCCTCAGCCAACATGGCTGGCTGAGGAATTCTGGGGGTTGAAGTCCACAAGACATAAAAGGGCCAAGTTTGAAGACCCCTGGTATAGGGTCTCCTGCTTGAGCAGAGGGTTGGACTAGAAGACCTCCAAGGTTCCTTTCAGCTCTATTCTGATTGATCGATAAAAGGTAGACTAAAGGAAAGTTAGCAGAATTTCAGATCTTTTGGTTGACTTCAGAATGGATAAGTGGTATCACTTCTGAAGAATAATTTCTCCCCAAGAAGGATGCCATGTTGTATCCCATTAGACATCCAGTAATTTGCACATAGGAAAGCATGCAAGCATAGAAATAATGGTACATATGAACACAACTACAATATATCTAGTTAAACTAGGGACGTCTATGTGTTTGTAACCTGTGCAGTGGCCATGCATTTAGTAGCTGGTATTA